>NC_066370.1:9724473-10032105 GCF_013377495.2 Cygnus atratus
GTTTCCATTTTAGTAAACTTTTGAGGTTTCCATACTGCATATCTTCCTTTAGGCGGCATTTGGTTTTGACAGGTCAGCAGTTCAGTGCTCGTGCTAAAGATCTGTAAACTGAAACAGTAACACGTTTCTGTGTGTTGTATTATGGAGGACATAAAATTAGAAATGCTTTAGCAGTGGTCCCTTTGGATAACCTCTTGCTGTCTCAGTCAATTACCGTGTGTGTTATACATGCATGGCACTGTTGGACACGTAATGAGCACAGAGTAGGAACTGTAGGTGGCAGTCAGGCATTGGGAGGAGAGAGCACACAAAAGGGCCCTAAGAATGAGGAAAGGACTGTAACAACCAAAGTTTCCTCCATTCCAGAACTTTGATTTTGTTGCAATTTTTTCTCAACTTTAGCATCACATTGCTATGGAAAAGTATGTCTCTGTCCTCAAGTAATCTCATCTCATGAAGCAATCTCTTCATGATGACAAGTAAAAAGTAGTTTGTTACTTTCTCTGCTATCCCATGGAAGTCTGTTTTATTTGTATGTTTCTCATACTGCTTAAGACTCATGGTGGGGCTAATGCAGTTCTCTGTAAAGGCATTTCTGGTCTTTATCTTTTCTTTGCTTATTCATTTAATTCAAAGAAAGAACTGCTTGGAAGAATTTTTACCGAGAAACAGGATCTGAGCATTCAGGAAAAAGAAAGTTGCCCCTAAATCTTTCTCTTATCTAATATTTGTTTTTATTTGTTCTGAAATCTAGAAAAGCTCTCTTGAAAATGACTAGGGAAAGGAGGTGGGATTTTCTCCTCTAGAAGTTTAGACATAAAAAAGACATAAGTTTAGACATAGTTTAGACATAGAAGACACAAAAAGAAGAAGGACAGATACAAAAGCTTTACTGTTTTAAAACAGTATATAGTTCTGTAACGTACAGTATTTGCTGAGATGGAGGGACTTAAACTAGTGAGGTATCATCAAGGAGTAGGACATAGCAAGTCAAGGGCTGTCCAGGTAGTTCTTATAATGCGGTGGGGACTCTGTCGATACAAGAACACAAATGGAAAGTACTCTCTATGAGAGGTAATTCTCATTATCGAGATGGCAAAGTAGTGAGCTTAGTCATTAGAGGAATGTTCCTAGTTCTGCAAGAGCAATGTGAAGAGCACAATAGTGATGATGGTCTTCAAAAGAGGACGAGTAGACAGGGAACATAGATACACAAGTCTTCTTGGGAAACACAACCAAGGGAAAAGAATGAACTTGTTGTTCCTAGAAATGATACTTCAGAGTCAAGTGCAAAATGACCTAAAGCAAAGGAAGAACAGGAATTATAGCAAAAAAGCAACTTGAGTCATGTACGATGCAATGGTCTAAAAATCAAAATGGAAAGTGGAAAATCAAATAATTAAAGGTAAATATTCAAGAGTTGTAAGAGCATGCTGGACAAAATCAGGGCAGTGCATACAATAAGGAAATCAAAATTAAGAATAACAAAATGATATTCTGGTAAGCAAATTAATAAGTGGAAGATCAATTAAAGAGTTGGACTGCAACAAGAGAATTCACTTAAAGTGTGTCAGTTGAACAGTAAGGTCTTAACGTTGCAGGGAGATTTCAAAGAACCCATTCGAATCTATTTGGGGAACTGACACATTAGATGCTTGGTTTCTGTTTTCTTGTAGGAGGACAAACGTAGACAAACTGTTAGAATTCTTTCTAATAATTGCCTATGATTCTCTGGTTGAAAAGATTTTAATTGCATGAAGCTGTGATTTGTTTTTTTTTCCATTGGGATTCTTGCTGATTCGTTCAGTAAGTTCATGGTCTGAAGCGGTTCTAAGGATGAATTAGGTCTGTGTCTTTTAGGACGATAATAGCTTTTGAATACTGCTTCATTTGTGACAGAAGCAGGGCAACGTAGAGTGAATGCAACAGGAATAATTGGAGAATAGGTCAGTAAAAGCGCCTTCTATTCCTGGGTCTGCTGGGGAAGTTAAAATTCAACTATTTAGGGTGTCTTCTTTCTAGAATCCTGACTTCTGGGTTCAGTAGTGTATTCAGTTTTAAAGATGAGAAATTAATGGAAAATTAGGAGCCCTGATGGGATTTAGGATATTCAACACCTATTTGGATGTTCTTCAACTAGCTTCAATGCTGTTTCCATTTAGATTAACATCTATTGATTCCAATCAGGTCAGATCTACCTTAATATTTCTATGTGATGGTAAGCAAGTAACAGGAAAAAATATATATATATATTTTTTAACCAGTGTGTAATTTTTGGTTAATTTCAAGCTGCTCTCTTCTGGGAACAGTAAATGAAGTTTTACGAAAGTATACTATGACCCAGGTTAAGTCATGAGAAATAATGTTCACTGTATGTTCACGTCAGTCTTCGTCATCTTTCATATTGAGTTTTGTCATTAACACTTTTCAGGTGGTTAAAGCCTGCACTTTATGGACATTGTGGAAGTGGATTATTTCTGTTTTAGTAAGTGGGGGAGGAAGTTACAGGAAACATACTCAGAATGACGCTGGGGGAAAGAAATATTGCCCACACAGCAATTCTGTAATCATCATCCATCTTAGCAAGATCTTTGCTAAACTTGCGCTCTCTTGACAATTTCACAGTGCTCTGATCCCAGCTATTGACTTGGAGCCGATGCAAAAGAGTGCATTGCCTTTTTCATATTATACTTTTCAGTGCAAATTTCCTAGTGTCTTCAACTTGATGCCTTTATAAATCTTTCTTCCAGTTACTGTTCTACCAGTTTGTGCAGTTGAGAGCTAATAATCACTCAGTGTGTATTTAAGGTCCCACAATTAATCCTTCTTTGGCAGGAGAGTGTGGACTTATTTTATATCCATTGACTTTTCAGTCTTGAGCTGGAATTTTCTCACTTCTTTTTTTGCAGTTTTCTGAGTGGTCAAAAAGAGAAGGGGTTATATTGGCTTTGTAGCTTCCATGAATTAAGGTACCAGAGATTAAAACTGACTATGAATCATAGGATATAATGTGTTAGCAACTTTCAGGAGTCTCTTTACCAGTGAGCAATTTGTTTTCGTTAGCCCACAACTGTGGCCTGTTAGAGTAGCACTTCTGCAGTGGCCTTGTTTCTGTCATATAAACTGTCCTTTCTTCTACAAGTACCAGAATTGCCAACTTTTAGAGGTTTTTGTTGTTACTTTTCTTTTGCAGGGCTTTCCCTAATAACTTGTTATTCTTCCCAGGATAAGTATACTTTTTGAAGCCACTGAGTTCACTGTATGCTGTATTTCCTGGAAGTAGTATGTTTTGTCTTGTACACAGCTTTATTAAATTGTATTCATGCAATTTTGTGTGGGCCTTCTTAGTCCTTCTCTTCTGTAGTTGCAGTTACGTTGCGTCATCTGTATGTTTTTTTCTTTTCCCTTCAAAAAGCCACGTTGGCTGACATGATTAATTACCGATGAATTAAATTGACAGCTGTCTTTAGCTGAAAGTTACATTAGAAATTTTCTCACTAAGGAAATAGACTTACATGTCAGTGAGAAGACTTAAAAACACAATGTGGGAGAATAAGTTTGAACTGAGAACTCTCAATTTATTAATGGGCTAAGATAATTTAAATAATCTGCATTAAATAGTAAGAGTTAGCTTCATGATAGAGATAAAATTCAGTTAGAAGAGGATGTAAGACTAGTAGCAACATGGCTAAGGCACAGACCGTAGGAATACAGTCCACACCTTCAATTAGGTTTAGTAGAAATTCTGTTTAAGGATTCACTTTAAAATCAGAGAATTTAGCTTTTCATTAATTATAAAAACTACCATTTTCAATAGGATTGTGTTTTTCCTGGGGGGGGGGGAAGGTGACAGTGGGGAAAGCAGGCAGGCCAAAGCTGTTCCCTGTTGCCACTAAGGTAGAAATGCTCATTTTGCTTGGCATGACTTCCAGTAAGAGTGGTTTGTCACAGGAAGTGGGAGCAAGAATGAGACATGACAGTGAGTTGATAAATGCTGTCAGTCATCACTCCTCTTAACGCTTGCTGACACCTCTGTGAGCTGTTGTCCATGCTGGCATCAGCAGGAGATGTCGGGAGCTCGTTCCATCCTGCACATGCCCCCAGGGAGCTGGGAAAAATGTGTGTGTGGAGTCTGTATGAGCCTCAACTGGACCACCTCTGCATAGCGTCAGGAGAAGTCCCTAGGTGCCCAGGAGATGGATGATGCTGTCTCAGTTCTGGTCATGGAAGGTAAAAGCCTTTCCATGGTTCAGAGGAGGCTGCAGCCTCTCCCCTGGGCCAGTGCAGTGGGCAGGTTCCAGGTTTCTGCCCTTGTGGCACAGGATATACGATTCGTTGTCTGACAGTAACATGGGGAATGCCTCTGGTACCAGCCATCAGCTTTCTTTGAGCCCTGTTTCTGTATCTGCAAAGCTGCTAAAGAAACAGGGATGTATAGACCTAGTCATAAATAGTCTGCATTGCAGCGATGCAATTAAAAAAATGCAGCCCTTTAAGCAGTTACCTCCTGAAACCAATTGCTTTAGAGAAAGCATTCAAAGGAAAATTTTACTTCACTTGACTGGTAAAAAAAAAAGCAGGAGGTCATTCAAAAAATTAACAATATCCAAGCCACCAAATAGTGCCCACAATATAATTACATTCCATAACCTTAGGGAGGAAAGGTGCAGAGAACCACAGCAGAATTACACTAAATCGAAGGGAGGTTTGAATTGAGGGAAATGCATTAACAGGGCATTTTAGTTGCACTATATTTACTTTTTCTGACAAAGTAATGTGGTAATATATTGTAAATATACAAAGTAAATATACAATGTACAAAGTAAATATACAAAGTAACATGGTTATATATTGTACAGAAGTTATTTAATAAATGAATTAATAAAATTTGAATCAGGGCTATAAAAATAAAACAGTCAATAGGTTCTGTACTCAGTGAGGGTTGTTACTAATCAGAAGAAGAACAGATGACAGCATGCAATGAGAGAAAGGTATTAATGCAGTTGAGACAGATTTCTAGGAATAGCTGTTCACTTTCCAACATGCTGAGACATTGAAACTGTTTCACTTATTTAAAACAAAACTTTCACTGTTGGGGGAAACATTTAAAATATAGCTACATATAGAGGTGATTTCAAAGCTGATAGAACATGTCTTCAGCTGTCATACAGTAGTATTCTTTTGTGTTCTTGTTTTATACCAATATAGTGCATTACTAATTGCTTATTAAAAATATGTAAATAACTATGCACAGACGTAAATCACCATTGTTAGAACTGAGCTTGACAGTTAACCTAATAAGAAATAAATAAGTAAATATTATTTCATAAACAAGCACTAACAAGTCAAGAAATCAAAATTTAAGCTCTGTTATGAAACAGTATCCCTTCTAAGAGACAGAAGCTGTCACTATGCTTGCATGTTTTGAAATGCATATGTTTCTAATGCTTGTTTTTCATGGAATAAAATAGCGGAATAAAAACATTCCCACAATATTTAGTATGTTTAACTTCTCTTTATTTATTCTTTGTACAGGAGTTAATAGTGTTAGCTGTTAAGTCTCTACTATTCTGTTTCCAATTTTTGAAGCCATGCAGTGGATTACTAATCCAATTGAAATTTTTGCAAAACTAGGGAGATTTACTCTTTGTAATGTTAACAAGGTTGGGATGGGAATTGTAGCTCTGCAGTTTGCTTAAGTTTTATGTGTATCCTCCATTAACAAAAGACAATTGTCAAGTGGCAAAAATGTAATGCAGTAACAAAAAAAATATTCCCTATGGTGACTCGCGTTATACGGTTGGAGATTTAGACAATGTTTAGTTGCAAAGGCAATAATGTGATATAAAGTGTGATTTCATTCAAGTTAATCATTAATCGCTATTGTATTATATTTTCAGTTCTGGTAGCTTTGTACAATTTACAGTGAAAAGTTACTCCTGTAAACTTCATTGTTCAGGTGATGGGGAAATGGTATAATCGAGATGAAGGAATAACATAGATGCAGTTGCTGCTTTTGGTCCTGAACCGGCTCACATCTTGACTGAGCCCTTTGGAGCCTTTGGTTTTGGAGAGACATCTTGACTATAGCACTACACAATGCAATTGTACTAGCTCTGGTCTACAGAGCTCCATTCACACAGTGCTGTGCCTTAGTAATAAACCATGCTGGTCCTGAGTTAAGCAGTTTGGAAACCACTCTTGTGTCTCCACGTAGAGGTCATGGTATATCTATAATCTATAATCATAAAAAAGTAGAGAAATACTAATAACGGCCATAGAACTGAAAGACTTTTATTTTGCACACAAAATTAAAAACATTTGGTAACTGCAGATATGGTGTGAGTCTTGCATTGGTTTTTAGTTGCTCCTCCATCATGCTTGCTCAGTTGTGAAGAGTAAAAAGGTGGAAAATATTACTAACTTCCATTCTGATCGTTTTACTTGTGTCTTCAAGAGTCATTTTTTCTGTGTTTTTTGTATAATCACATTAAATGCTCTTTCATATGTATTATTGAGCTGTAAATTTAGCAGCAGAAAAACATTGAGATTGTTATTTTGATGTAAGAAATGGGTTATGTTAATTTCTTTTGTTCCCTTATTATATTACAGGTACTGTAAGAATTGAAATGTTCAGGAACATGCAAAATGCAGAAATCATAAGGAAAATGACAGAAGAATTTGATGAGGTATGTTATACAAATAGTGCTTTAAACATTATGAAATACGTTACAGTATTCTTTTGTTTTAAAACAAAAATGCAGTTTTTTTAAAAAAAAGTTTTTAAAATAAAAATGCACTGGTTTCTTAACCAGTGGATAAGCAATGTCTCAGTATAAGAAATTATATTGACAAGCAAAGCAGCAATTTCAATATTGGATGAGGATCAACAGGCCAGCATGAGCTTTAGAAAGAATAATTATGGAAAAACAGAAGGTAGTGAAATAATTTGAAAGGGTGATTACAGTCACTGATCTTGAAAAATCAATGTTGTGGATTGAGTAGGCCTTGGATGCTGAAATACCAGTATTGAAAAGTTTGTGACCTAAGCAGGTGAAGGGTGTAAGTGTACTATCACACAAAAGCATGAAGCAAGCTCACATGAAGCAAGCTATATAATCATAGAATCATTTAGGTTGGAAAAGACCTCTAAGATATAAAGTCCAAACTTTAACCTGACACAGCCAAGTCTAGCACTAAACTATGTCCCTTAGCACCACACCTACGTGCGTATGAGAGAGCCTAGCCACATGTGGCTGCAAGAACTAGCTTGGGTCCATGCTAGTCCTTCATACAGACTCTCGTGCCTTTGAATGATTTTAGGAATATTCTCGTCAGCTCATATCCTGGGTAGTAGAGATGACTGTATTAGAAGGATTAATAAGAGGAAGCAGTAAGAAGAACAGTAGAAAATTTTCTCATCTAACTTCAGTTGGTGGTGGTATGTTGGACGCTGTAGTTGACCACTTGAAACTACCATCATGCGACACAGAACTCTGGATTCTTGAGACAGGACTGCAGGCTTGGCATTTGCAGCATTCCAGTCTGTTTTCTATGTGCAAATGTATGTTTTGTTCATTTGAATTGGCAGCTTAAACCAAACTTGACATGAAAGTTACCATTTTGGAACAGTGTTACAAAAAGAAATCTCTCTTTCAAAAGATAGAAACATTTTGTTTGAAATAAACATATTACAGTTCAGACTGGGTATCTTCTGTCAAAATAAAAGTTTTCCTAATGAACAATTTTTAGGTTTGAGATTTTAAAACTGTAATTCCTTTGATTTTTCTTGTATAAGAAATATTCTGAATGTTCAGTTTGCTTAGTAAGGAAAACGGACGTTGAAACGCAAATTTTCTGTAGGGCAGCAGTCTTTTTCTGACCAATTCTAGATAGAATGTCAAGGCTGTGATTCAAAAAATTGAGCAAGAAAACTGAAGATATGAACATTTCTCTGCTCCTACAAAAGCTTTACTTTGTGTGTTCTGTGAGATACTCTCCATGTAGATGAGACCATCCTGTGGCAGATCTTAGATACTATCAGACAGCTTCTGCCAAATATCACATCAGTGCTCTGTGTTTTTACAAGCGTTTAATATCTGGTAAAGTTAGGAACACAACTGCATGTATTTTCCAAGTAAGTATTCAGAACAGAAACGTTTCTCAGAGAAGTTAAAGAGCTGGATTGGCCTTGCTGGGGCATCCACACTGACAGGGATTGATCTCTGGCCAGGTTTCCTGTTGACAGTTCCTGTACAATTCTGGCTGTTCCCTAGCATCTCTGCATGAAAAGTACAGTTATAAAAAGTCTGATCTTCCTGCTATAGGAAAAGAGGCTCTTTCTTTCAACAAAAATGTGCAACTATCTTGGAAAATTTAGGAACAAATGCACATGAATTTTATTTCTGTGATTAGGATTCAGTCCTTTTTGCCAAGTATGATCATCCTGGGAGGGTAGGAAGAGATTATGTCAGAAACAAAGAGGGAGGTAGAGAAGAAGTCTCTCCCTTACGTGTTTATGCATGGTGGGAATGTACATGTAAGCAAAATGTTGCAAAGAATTACAGTTACTAGTGCATAAACTTTATTTTTCCATTCCTTAAAACATTTTTGAACTTCTGCAGTTCTAACAGAAAGCTTCCGTTTAGTCTTCTGCCTTAACATTTGAGTAGGTATGTGAAAGAATTTCTGGGTTTTAGCATTAAAGCATGAAATTGTTAGTCTTAGACCACAACCCAGTGAACATTTTGAAATCTGGAATAAACACATGCCCCATTAGCAGTGGAAAACATTTTAAAATTCGGTGCAGTTGGTGATGTTCATATATCCTATGATCACAGCGTGGTGAGTTTATAATTGTTATATGAGTCATTTGTTCATTTTACTAATCATAGTATTTCAGAATGCTCTCTGTGTAGCAGGATATCATATGTCATGAAAAAAGACCAGCCAAAATATAAACTTACAGAATGAGAGCAGTTTACATTAGTGTGCAGGGTAAAATGCATAATGAAACAAAAAATCCTTCTGAGCCTTCACTAGATTTTACAATTACAATTGTGATTAGCTTGGCACTGGTCCACTTCTTGGCCCTTTGGTTTGTATTTACCACTTCATTCTGAACAACAGTCATTTGTTTCTGGGAGAGCTGGATTATAGATAATGGAATAGTTCAGCTGGAAGGGATCTTTAAGGATCACCTATTCCAACTGCCTGAATAATAGCTAATAAATAGCTGGTGGCTGCAGACACCATTTGCTAGTGACAGTCCTTTGACTAAAGGCAGCTCAGGCTAGATTTGGCAGATCATCTTGATCCTTCCCACCTCCCAGCCCTTCTTTACTTGCTGGAGAAAGAAGAGAGCTTATGCAGGTCTACTTCTTGCCTTCTTTCAGCAGTGCTATTGGCTGTGCTCCCTGATGCCAGGTAGACTGACTAGACAGCTTCCTTGAGCCACTGTTTTTTGTTTTTTTTTCCAGTTCTATGATAAGCAGTGAAAAAAAGGGAGCCAGAAAGAGTTCAACATTGGAAGCTGGGTCAGGTGGTCATATATTATCTCAATAAAGCATCAGCATTTTCTACACAGATGAGCAACAGCCCTCTTAATTCTTCATTCTAAATACCACTGTTGTTGGCATTTTACCTGTAGTACCTCTTATGTTACCCCAGAACTCCCAAACCCCAATGTCCATCTCCCCTGTGTCATCCTGAGGCAAAGCAGATGCTTAGGGCTACTGCCACCTTCATTGTCATCTTTAGACTTGTCATTTTCAGAGGGAGGAAATCCACTTCTGTAGCATATTTTCCTCCCTGTACCTAAAATGCCAGGTCTGGTGTATCAGATTGGAGTTGAAAGGGGCTAGTGCTCACTGGTACATGTGTGTAGGTGGTATAAAATGTCTTTTTTGTATTTTTGACTTGATAAATATTTTCTACAAGCCTAGAGTTATTAGGAGAAAGTAATAAAAGTGTAGTAATAGCTGGAGTAAAATTTTGCATTGTGTATTCACTAGCACAGTATGGTGCCCAGAAAACATCTTAATCTCCATTGAAGATGTTCAGTTTCGCAGCTTCCTTTATATTTTCTAAGATAGTCACATTGTTCTTCCAGCACTGCAGTAGTCAGCTGGCTGTTGGTCCTTATTTCTGTATTTACGGCAGGGATTGGACCATTAATCTTTCTGAGTATGAACAGAAGAACACTTGCGCAGGACTTGGAAATGATGGAAATAACTTCATTCATTGCTGCTACCAGTTCAGATTGAGATGGGGAATTCCACAGACAAGCCTTTTCTGCTGCACTGTTTGGATGCTTGGCTTATGAGCACAGGCATTTCATAGACAAATTCCCTCTTAATTCTTGTGCTACAGTAGCAGATGGGCAATAAATTGGTTTGGTTTCAGTTTTCTAACAGTTGTACCATCAGGTATCACATATATTGGTATGACCAACATGCCACATTTTTATTGGTATTCAAAAATAAATGATCCAGCAAACCAGCTTTACTGGAAATTTATTCTTCCAGTTTCAGAAGATGAGATGTTCTCGGTGCAGTCTTCACATACCTTTCAAAAGGACAATCTAATATGTAATTGTGGGTTAAGAATACGTCATACAAATATGAGTAGTTAAGCACAGCACTAGAGATCCTGCAGTTCTGTTCTACAGATTACATATCCATACATCTGGAAAGCATATAATATTTATGTAAGCTCACATACAGAGTTCCCACAGGTACTCTGGAGGCAGAGAATTAGTCTGGAGGTTATTTGTGAAGATAAAGGTACAAGCAGGAAGAAGAAAAGGGTAAAAGAATTCTGGGGTGTTTGTATGGGTTACTGCCAGGCAAATTGAAGAGAAGCCTTCAGCATTTTAATTTCAGTCCTAAATTTAAATAATTAAAAGACTAATACAGGGCTCATATTTACACGGCAAGACACTGTGCCTTGCTGAAATTCACAAATAAGCATTAGGCATAAACAGACTGTTTAAGAAATAAAAAGAACACTTCAAAACACACAACAAGGTTAATGATGTTGCTGTTTATCTGGGTTTCTATTATCAAACACTTTGGTCTGATTTACAAATGTTCTTAGAACTCACAGCTACAATTGAACACGCTAGGAGATCTCTTTGTATCAGGAGCGTGACAACTGAATCTTTTTATTTTTTTGAAACAAAGCTTTTGTTTCTCTCAAATTGGGTATTCGAAGTTAGAAGGAAGAATACTGTTTGTAAAGGTAATGTTATTCAGCATAGTAATGAAAGAGAAACTATGGGTCACTATGACTGCCTTACAATTTTGTATTTTTCTAACATTTGAATGCTTGTCTTGGTATTTTAAATCATTTAAATAATTCTAGTATGGTTGGAATGTGTGATTTAGTTAAAATTGGTAAGTTTTTTGGTTTGTGCAGTGGAGTATCTTCTGTTAAGTATAGATTAAAGGATATTTGATTAGAGCTCCTCTGCTCTTAAGTTACTGGCTTTACAAGGGTCAGCCTGTGCAGTGAGACAAGACCCAAGGTAATAGAAATACTTGTTCTTCACAAAAACAGAATAAATATGTACAGTTAGATTTAACCTTTATGCTGCTGACTTCCTGTTTTGGGGGAGGGATTCAAGATGGAAAATTGCCTTGATCTTTTGGATAATCTGGAATTGGCTTGTGTTTTCTAATTGGGGGGGACAGTCTCACTGAGATTGGTTGCTTGAAGGAAGAATAGTAAGAAATTAGTCTTGGAGAGGAATTAAACTTGAAAAAATTCTATTGCATTTATCAGAAGGTAGGTTTAACCACTAGAAAAAGGGTAAGCTTATAAGATCACAAAAGGACGATCATTACTTTCTGATAAGGTCTCAATTGCAAACTTGAATAAAGCGGAGTTTGTGGGGAGAAGCAGCCAGATGATTAGAATATTAACGGAATGGAAGGTGGGGAGTGGAAAATGATACAAACCTTCAATCACACAAGAATTTCTTTAGATTTTGATCTTAAATATTTTGAAATGTGCCTTGCTTATCCTTTATCTCCAATTCCTAACCCGGGACATAAGAAAAATAATTGAGTCTGGATGCATATTTTGGACTATGCAGAACTAAGAATGCGAGTATAGAAAAATTACAGTCAAATCTCTCAAAAAGGGTTTTCATGCCAACAAGGTTCTTTGTTTATTGAAGAATAAATTGTTGTTGCTGGCTGTTTTCCATTAGCTTGGAGGAAAAGGATACTGTTTAACTTAGAAACTTGGTCTGTGTTCACTTAGTATGCTCATTTTCTCGTTCTTCAGGACAGCGGTGATTACCCACTTACCATGCCCGGGCCACAGTGGAAGAAGTTTCGATCCAATTTTTGTGAGTTCATTGGAGTGCTCATTCGACAGTGTCAGTATAGCATCATCTATGATGAATACATGATGGACACGGTGATTTCTCTTCTGACTGGTTTGTCAGATTCCCAGGTCCGGGCTTTCAGACACACCAGTACGTTAGCTGGTAAGTAAACAAGCACAAAGAAGGGGGTTTTCAAAGGAGTTATTACAGGTGAGTTGGTTCGAGAATTACTGCTAATTTTGATACAGGTGGAATTTGGCAAGTCCTGAGAACTCTGGAAAGCTTGATCAAATCCAATTAACACACGTGGTATAACTTTACTGACAATACACTTTTCCTTTTGGAAGGGGGTATGTCTCAGCCTCACAGGGGACTCCAGTAAATCCTGTGAATCAGAAGTGGCATACTTATGTCATGTGTTTCTTTATTAGTTGTTTATTTGTTGGTTAGCATGCCTTTATAATTTGGCATTTTAGAGTACAAAACTTATTCTAAGTGTCAATAGAAATCTGTGTCTTCATTCTTGAGAAGCATAAAATTTGGGAACATTGGGCCACTATTCTAGGTCACTCTGTCTTCTACCTCTGGCCATGCTGCACCTTTCAACACACCTGCCTACATTTAAGTCAGGCACTGATTATATCATTAGATAGAAATAGACTTTTCTAGAGTGTATATCGTCTCACCTATATTAGATGTCTCCCATAATATGGATGAATTGCTGTGTAGAACTAGCTGTCTTTCTCCAATTATAAAGCAATACCAGGATTTCTAGCTTGGATGTAGGTGTCTAACACTAGTTCCGTCAGGTAATGTCTTTCTACTGACCTCATGTGCTGAAATGCATCTTATTGGAAGACTTTTCCCTGGACCATTTATAGATCATATCAAATATGTGAAGCTTTTATAGGAGGTGTTTGTCATTAATCCGAATATTTTTACTGCTGTTATTTTTTACTGATGTAGTTAGTTTTCACAGTCAGCCTCTTACAGTTTTGTTCAGGTTTCCAAGTGTTCAATACCCAGAGCGGAAATCAGATTTATTTTTTAATTTCATCTCTTACTAATCTAAGTAAGAGGCGGATTACCAGTGATTTTGAGAAACGAAGTCCAGATGTGATTGGAGCTTGATTTTAAAACTGAAAATCAAAATCTTCAACTCAGAGTAACTGAACTCTATTTTGAAATCCCCTTGTATTCTTCACTTTATTTGGTAACTGGGAATGGTAAAATAAAATAATAATAATAATAATAATAAGTGAATAATTCAGACATAATTGACCACAATGCAAGTTTGTCTCTACAAATTCAGTCTTCAAAACAAACACTACCTGAGCTGGAGACAAAGAACCTGTTGGAAATCTGTGCCAGTTACTTAATCAGAGATGGAAACAATTTCTTTCCAGTTTATACTGGATACTGATCTTCAATTCCAGGTGATTTTGATTTGCTTTTTGCTTAGATTATGATTGATTGTTTTATAGGAAAGAGATTGTGGAGTGAGGAGGATAATAATATGCATTTTGGACCATTATTTTGATTGGTTCACCCCTTTGTGGGACAGATGTTCGAAAAGTATGAGAAGCTTGATTGGAAAGAGGAAACAGCCCCATGCGCTAGGGACGTGACCCAGGAACCATGCTTTGTAGAAGAAATAGTTGCTATCATGTAACTAGAACCTGCAAGCATGGATTAGCAAATACCAAAGCCTAAGTTTTTCACAACTGGCTTCAGTTATTTAAGGCACTGATGGCTTTTTCCATTAGAGGCATGATCGATTATTTTGCCATACACTTACTTATTTTTATTTATTAACAAACATGAGAGCTTTGTTTTGATTCTGCAAATTTTCTTCAGGCTAGTTTTTGCACATTGCATTATATTGCTACTCTGTAGAGCAGAAGTCAGCATGATGCAAGGAAGCTCAGTCTTGATAAAAAATTATGAAAACCTACTTTTAGAATGTCATCTATTCTTGAAGGAGTGTTTCTGAGGTCTTTGTTTTCAGTTTTCATCCGTGCTAGCCAATTTGAATGAGAAATGATTCATTATTGCAAGAAACTAAGGCAAGAAGACGTGGGTACTTCTAGATTTGCAAACTTTAAGCAATAGCAAGATAAGACGGAGTTAACTATAAGAGTAGCTTCACTTCTCCATTTGTATAATTGCTTTTTGAACTTGAGGACAATGCTGTGTATTTAGCCAGAGAGAATGTGATTAATCGATAAATTTCTTTTGCTGTTTTCAGTGTTGTAAATTGTGATATGCTGTGTAACCACACAGAACATACATGGGAAAGACACTTAGAAATGTTATTGTAAAACTAAATTAAGACAGAAAAATATGCATGAACAATAGTAGATCCAGAAGGTTTGAAAATGTGTATAAAGGGGCACATGAAGTTCAAATCATATTTTTTATGCAATTATACACTTGACTTTAGAGCAGGGTCAGACTTTCTTTCAGAGAAACGATGTTGTGGTCCCTTGCAAATTGATTAATCTTCAGAAGTTACTGGTTAAGGGTTGCCTTTAGCGTGGAGGCATCTATAATGATATTTCTCAACAGAGAAATGTCTGTAACTGCACAGTAACTGGCTTAATGGTGTGCACTGATCCTCTGGGTTCACATGGTTGCTCTGACATTAGAAGTTGCATATTTTCTGGAGAGAAGGGTAACTAACACTGCCTGGAGCTCAATGCGGTATGTGTATGTGGATTTCTGATTTTTAGGTCAGCCAAGTGATCTGGGTATTTTTTGGGTGGGAAGTGGCTTTCCAAGTGGTTCTGTGCCAGGGTCGAGTTGGTTATTTTCTGTGTGTGTGGATCTGCCTGAGGCAATATTTTTGAGCTCTGACTACAGGTAAAGAGTCATATTCTGTGTTCTGCTTTTGCAGCTATGAAGCTTATGACTGCTCTTGTGAATGTTGCCTTAAACCTGAGCATTCATCAGGATAATACACAGAGGCAGTACGAAGCTGAGAGAAACAAAATGATTGGCAAAAGAGCTAATGAAAGATTGGAGCTGCTGCTTCAGAAAAGAAAAGAGGCAAGTGAAAAGATGGTGTTTTTTTTTCCTGGTACATGTGCACGACCTCCAACAGAAAGTCCAGGGTGGTTTGTGATTTTAGTACCACTGTAAGAAATGAGAGATTACTTCTGCTGTGGTGTTCATGTGATCTCAAGCATGTTACTAGGGCCACATTTTAAAATTTTGTATTATTACATACAGTTGAGTTTGTGTGCTGTTCTGCACAGAAGATTATTACAGTTTTCAGTTTTATATACATGACCAGGCAAGAAGAAAACTAGTCTCAAGTTGTATATGAACACTATTATGGTTACGCAAAAAGATTTTGAAAAGAGAGTCTCATGTAGTCCATCATCATGCTGCCGATTTCTCCCATTGATTGCTGCAGTTACTACGTGGTGTCTCATTAGTACTTCTTTCTGTAGATACTTTCAAGGAACATGGGAGTAGGGGCTATAGCACCTGGTCTCAGGGAGAAGAAGCTAGGAATGCATTAAAGTCACTTTTAGTAAGTACCAGTCTGGCATTAGGTGAGCAAAACCCGTACAAGGTTGCTGTAATCATCCCTAAATAAAATACCATGTCCCAGGAAATGCAGTTTTAAGAGTTGTACTTAAAAGAAATCTAAAAATGATAAGAAGTAGAAAGTGGATACATAATACATGCAAACATACATAATCTTGAAGGATGCCATGCAAAACTCATAAGATTGATTGAAGAATTTAAGTATATATGGAGATTGTAGTATATATTGAGATAATGACTTAGATTTAAATTTATCATTTTTAATATATTCGTTCTGAATACATTTCCTCCACCACTGCTTTACTCTGTGGCAAATTAAGGATGTCAGTCTGCCTTACCTGTGTGCACCTTGGATTCTTTTATGTATAACTGACTTTAAATTGCTTGACTTTATAGCCTTAGTCTGGGGATAATTACAATGATGTATTTTTATTTGTATTTTACCCCTGTAATCCATATCAAAAGTTTTGTTGGATTTTATAATTATTAAAATATAACACACAATTTAATAATACACAAAGCAAGAACCACCTCTCACGCCCTAACTTCAAGGTAAACATTTTAAAGGAAACATGTCAGCCTTAAAGCATTTTGAAAAGCAGAATTGCTTAGCTAAAATAACTAGAACACAGTTTCTATTCCACACTTGTTGATGGTTGCTTGAATTTTCCAGAGAAGGACAAAGTAGCTATTTACGTTGAAGAACTTGCTTCAGTATCTCAGTGTCTGTGGACATCTCCTGTACTTCTTCAGCTGTTCTTTTCAATGTCTTTTGGAGATACAGTATATAATTGCTCTGGGCAGACTTTGAAGCATTGATGCCCAGGCTAACATGGGGCGGTGAAACCCTGAACGAAGAATAAAGGTTAAGCATTTGGCAACCTTCACCTCTTGGCATGTATGTTCAGTCTCTCTCATACCACCACTCATGAAAACTAATCAAAATGTTGCATAGGTGTAAGCCAGGGAGAAGTGGTGATGACTGAACACGTTCTCAGATGCGTGGTGGTAAGCGTAGCAGAGGAAACTGCATAAAATAGCTTCATTAGGTCGAGATGGCATAAGGCCCCGTGTAAGTATTCCTAACGTAGTACTGTTTATTTCCTGTTTTTAAATATGCTGAATTTACAATAGCATTCAGTGATGGCGCTTTCTTAGTTGATTCTTTTGATGCAGTGCCATCATAATAAAACTTCATAAACACCTACATCAGCACATGTTTATCCTCGTGAAGTTACATAGGCCAGTTTGCAAGCTAAGTGTGGGAATTAATTAATTAGAAGTTGAAAGTATGGAATGCTTTCTCTAACTGGTTTCATTTTCATGTCATCTTCTACATATCTAATGTGAGAGAAGATTAACGGTCTGTTCTAGTCAATGAGATTTTCAAACTGAATGATTTTTGTACTGCAATAAGCCCGAGAATAGAAAAAGTTGTGTTTTAGTTGCTGCCAGCAGTACTTCAAATCTTATGTTTCTCATACATGTCTTTTTGAGTTCCCCAATTTGTCTGCAAAATCAACAGGAGAATGTTCTCCTTATTTTTACTTAGATTTGAGCGGGGGAATGTTAAATTACTTTTGCATTGGTTGGTAAGAGCGGGAATCCAAAGGCAGTTCTCTCTCCAGATGCCTGAAGTTAAGCATTCAAATTGAAGTACATGATCTAGAAAAGTTGAAAGTGTAAAAAACTGTTACGGAGAAATGTCAAATTTGTGAAAGAGGTGTTAATTCATTATTGAAGCTGAAATACATGTGGATGTTGTATCTCTTAAATATTAGTGCACAAAAGATTCTGTAGGAATTACGCAGATGGAGTCTTCTCTGACCACCCCACCTCTGTTGAAGTTAACATTATCTTAGTGATAAGTGACACGTTTGTACATGAGCTGACAAGAGCTGGCACTAATAATGCTGATGCTGACTTTCATTTATTTATACCAGTGCCTTGGTTTGTGGTTGGGAGATGGAAAATAATTCATAAATGTCAACAAAGTACTTTTGATCTTTAAATAGCTCAGAACAGTATCTCTTGGCCAGTTTATGCTCACTGAAGTAAAATGGATCTCACCTGGAACTAGGAAAACTCTAATTCTCCTGCACCAGCTCTGCCCCAACACCTGGATCCCTGTTATCAGTTGCATAGCTGATAATTTACCATATTCATAGGGAGCTGTAAATTCCTTGTAGAAAAAGGAGGAGAGAGTAAGCCATCCATGCTGTCCCCTCATCTGTGCTTTAGTCTTTGTAGCTGCTCGATTTTGCATTCAAAGAAATGACAAAATACACTTTCGTTTAACATCTTAACCTTTTCATGGCTCATAAACTTCCCTCTCTCCTACCTCTGTCCACCTCTGTCCTACTCCATATCTGAAGTTCTCAGGGAGCTACCCCTTTCCTTTCAGGGCCTCAGTAGTTTTTCAAACATCCTCCTGAGGCTTCTTGGTTCATTCCCATCCTCAGTTTATTCCATAGTCTGTGCTAGCCCCGTGTTTCTGGGGACGTATGCCAGCCTGTGACAACAGCCAACTGAGAAGTGATTAGAAATTCACTCTCCCTTTTGCATTGTATAAATTTTTGAATGAGTATTTATTCTGTGCGTGTTTGGGTTGAGCTTATGCTGAAAACAATGCCTCTCCCAGAAGCCATGCCTAAATATGCTTGTTTAGTGAACCAACCCTTTGTTATACGCAGTGCTGGCATGCACCCAATTACTCTCTTTGTACACAATCCCTTTTACTGGGGAATTAATTTCTTTCTCAGGTGTTTGACAGTTTAGTCAAGAACCCTCCATGCCTGAGTTTTCCCATTTGTAAAATGGAGGCTGCACCTCCCTACATTTTAGGAAGCTTTGAGACTTCGTTAACTGAATATTGCAAGCTACTTTAGATCTTTTCTGGAAGGTACTGTAGAAATATTTATAAACATGGCTTGAAAAATATAAACCCTTAGGTGAAAGTGTTTATGAGCTCATGCTATGCAGGAAGACAAAACAGCTGACAATAGTTTTGCCTCTGGCTTTAAGATATTTTATCTGTTAAATGTATGATTACACAGTTTTTATTTTTTTGTACATACATACAGTCTCTACTAGCAAGGCTCTGTTGTGGTTTTCATGCTGAAAATATGAAGAGTTTATATTAACATATATTGTGGTATTCTGCTTTGACATTAAGAAACACCTTGATGGAAGAATGATGGCTTCGAGTATTGTAGCAGTTCTGCTCCAAAAGTTGATTGTATAAAATTGGCATCATCTTATTTAACAAAACTGTGTTTTGCTGTAATCGAGTCATCTTTACTTAATTTAGCACAAAAGACAACAATATGAGAATACTTCAGTTGTTTCCAAGATGTTCTTTCAGGATTTATTAACATACCCATTGACACAAAGTAAACTGTCCATAGTACTTATAAAGTGCAGTCATATTACAGAGGAACTATTAAGGGATGTTTTAAAAACACTCTTACTGCTTGTAGCACCTTTTTTTTTTGTTTCGGTGTTTGGTTTGGTTTGATTTTTTTGCAATCTGAGGCCTGAAACTGGGTGTCAGCTGTGCTCCAGTGGTAAGCACCCATGCTCTGATTCTGGAAAGCCTTCTTGCTCAGAGTTTCAGTTATCATGGGCGCTGAAGTTACAGCAACTTACATTTATACTTGAGATTGAGCACATGCAGAAGTACTTTCCTTAAGTAGGACATTGAGTTTTTCAGGGTGACTTCCTGGTCTGTAGCTGCTCCTTTCAGTAACAGGCTTCGTTTCTCCAGTTGCCATTTGCAGTTCTGTTTGTTTGACTAGTGGACTGCTGACATTACTGAGCACATAGCGTCTACATGCCTGAATTTCTATAGCAAAAGAACAGTAATGACCTCAAAGGACTAATTGGATACTAAATTAATTGATGTTTGTAGAGAATGTTAACTTTCTTCCATTAAGGCATTGCATATATATGTATACATACATATGCATCTGCACACAATATAAGCATGTGCTGGAAAAACAGAAAATGGGGAATTTACTAATAATTAATTAAGTGCTGTTCCATCGTCCTTCTAGTGCTTCCCAATAAGGAATTGTAGAATATCAAATTATAATGAGCAGTGATCTTTTATTTATTTTTTTTTTCAGCTACAAGAAAACCAAGATGAAATCGAAAATATGATGAACTCTATTTTTAAGGGTATATTTGTTCATAGATACCGGTAAGAAAATAACTGCTACAGTATGCTATGTTAGCAAAGTGTAATCATAAGTAATGCCAAGGACATTTTCTATGTTGATTTTTCTTCTAATGTAATGTTCTGGATGTCACAAAAGCAGTATCAAAATAACTGAAGTTCTGGAAGAAAATGTCAGCGTAACCCCCAGTAATTGCCCAATAGATCTGTCCACACAGTTTGTTTTTTTTTTAATTCCGTAAAACAGCTTTAAGGAGTTGTGGAAGACAACTTCTTCTCTCTAAAAAGAAAAGTTGTCCACAGTAGGAGCATAAACATCACATATCTTTAGAGTAATCATGATCGCTGTATATCATAATAGGGCAGTTTTGGTTGTTGGGTACCTCTGTCCTGCATTTCCTTTTGTATATCTTATGTATAAACAACACATTTTTGATGTTTTCCATAATACACATTGACCACAACTGTAACGTTATTTTAGGCTTTTTCCTCTTTGAATGGCATAAAGGCACACGAAAGCCTTAATTCCACTTAACACACAGCTTTTGCTTGTTAATCGTTTTGGATGATTTTATCAAGAACATTAAAAAGTAATTGCACTGTTAACACATTACAATTTCTTTCAATAGTTATTATGAGATGTCTTTTGTATAGAAAAACTCATCAGGTTATATATTCATGTGCATGTGTATATGTGCATGTGTGTGCACTCTATTCTAGTAGATACGGACTATTGCATGCTATTTTGGAGTGTGGCTTATCAGACAGCAGTAGTCTTTTAAGATAGATTTAGGGTTGTTCTGCATCACTAAAGACCTCTAAGCATCTGCAGCATTTTGGTGAACCAACTCTTTAAATGTTAATTAGCTTATCGAAGTCAAAAGATAAAATTCAACAATACTAAACTATGCAATTAACCTTTTAGATTTAAATTTTGGTTTAAGACAACATCATGTATGAAATCTTTTAGACAAATGGCAGAAAGCAAGAAAAAGGTGTTTGGGAGGAGGGTTAGAATGTGAAAAGGAACCTCTAGTGGGGCAGAGGGATAATCGTAATTATGGAGAAAGGTGTGCAGGAAACTTTGGAAGAGGCCTGTGGTAGGAAATACGTGACTGAACAGCACAGTGGAGTTGGAGCATGCCTCTTCACATCAGTGCAGATTAACCAGGTTAGTTTATATTACCTTCAGCTTCGGTCTTTATTAACCTAAGCTGCTGATCAAATGGACTGAGAGAGCTCAGAGGGTACAGTGGGCAGCCACTGTAGCACTGTAGTCTGAGAAGTATATCCCAGTTATCCATTATAGACTCTGTTTCAGTGTCCTAAATATTCTTGGCCTTGATCAAAATATTCAGATATAATTTAGCATGAAATAAATGCTATTTCCTGCTAGTGTTTGCTATGGTTTGTCCTAAATTTAATGGGCCTGCCTTGATAAATCAACGTTTTAAAAGAAGCCAGTGAATTTCTTATCTGATCAGCCATGTCCAAAACTCTTTAGGAAGTTCCATCGGGGGGCATCTTTACTGAAAGTAGGAACATAGGTTGTGAATTTTGCTGCAAATGGCTATCTGAGTGTTTCCCGTTCACCTCACAGACATTATTTTGCAATTTGTGCTGTATGGAAGGTCAGAGTATATATACTAAATCTCATAATTAGTTTAATAGCTTTATTCTTTGTGTCTGTCTTTCTCTCTTGGAGTGAATGTTTGTAGTGCCTAGGGATTCCTGAGAATCTTTGGATTGAGAATCAGTTTTTCATTGTCTGCCTAGGGAAGGTTGAATGTATTCTTACAGAAAAGATAATTTTTCCTGATTTTGGCTGGCTGTGTTGCATGATTAAATAGCTGTTGACTCTTGAGTTCTTCTTGGGATTGCCATTAAATCCTTCCAAAATGCTTCACAGTTACCAAATTTATAAGGTAGTGAAATAACCTACTTGGATCTGAGGACTCAGGCTGTCATCCCCTAGAAGAAATATCTATATGGCTACTTCGTGTGGCTGCATATGTGGTTGCCCCTTTTTTTGTTTCATACTTAGCAGACTTACAGATTGCTATTTGTCTTGAATTCTGATTCCTTCCACCCAGGTTTTGCTTTTAAAATAGTTATAATTCTATGTAAGAGATTTACTATTTTAGTGTGAATTAATATAGAGTTAGACAGAAATATATATATATATATATGTGAATATATGTGTAGTTTTAATTAAAACTTCATTGTGGCTGCATTCTCCATTACAAATGCAATTTTTGTTTATTTATAATATTTTAGCGCATTCATCCTTACAGCATCTAAAACCTGTTTGAGAATTCCCTGGTAGGAACAGCTTATTTAATGACTTACCCTGCTTGTAATGCACCTTGTCTACATGTTGGATTGACAATTGCCTTCTAGTTTTTGAGGTTATAGCATAACTGTCTTCAGGGAGTTTGACAGACCAGTTCTAATGACTCTGTTTGGAAGTTGGTAGAATCAGTCTGTTTCACTTTGGACAGAGAGGCAACAACAGTGATTTGATGACACGTCTAGAAATTCCCCAATCGCATTCATGCGTTATCTTTAAATGCATGTTTTATGTTGTTATATTGCTACAGTCTCCTCCTTATGATAAGAGGTTTAATGAGAAAAACAGAGACATGACTTTAGAAATGTCTCTTCTAGTCACGTGTGATACTATGATTGTTTGTTGTGTCCATGTAGAAATTGTGGTTTTCACCTTGGTGCCTGGAAGATGATACAGAGTCTTCCAATGTAAAGGTTGGAAGGACATAGGCAGTTACAGTATGGATAGTATAGCAGTTTTGTTATACTATATTCTGTGAATTTATGCAATAAATATCTTGAGCATAAGATTAGGAACATTTTATTTACATTTTGTAAAATTGAAGACTTTAGGAAAAATACAATTGCACTTAGCAATTATTCTCTTGCTTAAAGCTTGAAATTTATTTTTTTCATAAATTAGATTTGGGGGGGGAGCTCTGCTGGTGCAACTTTAGAATGAAATCAATATTTATTACTGTTCACAAAGGTTTTTGGTTTTGTTTTTTTAAAAAACAAAATGAAAACAAAAACACAAAACAAGGGTCTCAGTTATAAGCAAGACCAGTGTTTGCAAAGCACCATTCCCTTCTTCTACGAAGTGGCTCTCTATGTTCTTCTTTTATTACAGCTGAAATTTGGAACTGTGAAGCAGTGCCAGCTGGAGTGGCACAAGCAATTTCTCATAGTAACAGATGTCTCAGAGATGAAATTACTAAAGGGCCAGATGGCCCCAATCCCTTTTCCCGTTGTTTAGCTGTCGTTCATTATTAGTAAATATGCCATGCTCTATGTCAATCAGGCAGGAAAGTGCCAATCAGATTCAAGTCATTTCCATTCCTGATCTCTTTAGGTGATCTCTCCAGACAGTTTCCTGCTCCGCTACCTCAGTAAGAAGCTCATCAGTCTGTCTTTGCCTCTTCCATCACTTGCCACAGTCAGAATGTAGGAAAAAAAAAAAAGCAAGAAAAATAGAAGAAACTAATGTTGACATATAAACATTTTTCCTGGCTTTTGTTCCAAGGGCTTTCGTGTGCTGCATGAAGCAGGTTCTGTTGACATAACAAATTCCATTCTTCCTCTTTGCCAGGCTCCTTTGGTAAAACCAAGTAACTTTGTCCACCTTGCACTTATTCTGCATCTCTAGCTGGAAACTAAAGTCAAGCCTGCTTAGCAAATCACAGTGACAGTGTTTCAGAAATAATTATTGAGAGGAAGTCTGTAGCACTTGGATTCATAATTCTGTTTGAAAAGAGGGAAGGAAAAGGTCAAGTAATAGACTAAGAGGCAAAATAGAATGAGATTTTTTTTGAGATAATGGAAACATATCTGAATGTAGAGAGATTGAGATGATGAGATAGATCATGAGTGAGCACTACATAGTGACAAGCCCTATATAGTGAAGTTCATCAAACCCAAGTAAAAGCAAAATATTATAGCTACAGCAGTGGAAATGAGTAAATGAGGTAAATGGTATGTGTCTGTAATTTGGTTAACTTTTTTTTTTTTCTTGCTAGTGATGCTATTGCTGAGATTAGAGCTGTCTGTATTGAAGAAATTGGTGTCTGGATGAAAATGTACAGTGATGCCTTCCTGAATGATAGCTATTTAAAATATGTTGGTTGGACACTACATGACAGGGTAAGTATTGTGTATTACTGTACATAGAAGAGTATACTGTAAATAGCTACTCTTCTACTACCCAAGACATGTATAGTATATCATCTTTGATTTATAAAGAGATCATTCTTTTTTCCTGCAGTTCATTTATCTTTCAACCAGTGTTTTTTGATGCATTCACTTAAATCAGGATACAGTTATCCCAAATCACATGATGATTCATGTGGTTTTTCTGTTTTCAATCTCCGTTAGAGTATCTTATTGGAAAATTTTGCATGCTGCTTTTCTTCTAATTAAAAGAGAAGTAGTCTCACTGGACATTCCTTAGAACCCTTGTGTCTGAAGCAGAATCAAAATGAGATTTCCAGTCAATTCTCCCATTTGCATTGCTCACTAGTTAGAGGAAAGAGAGCATCTCTGTGTCCTAGAATTAACTGAACGGGCCTGATTGGTGCCTCAGTAGTGGAATTCTCAACAATTTGTTTTCTCTTTACTATTTTAGGTTTACAGGCATTTCAGCTCCAGCTGCCTTTAAAGGACATTTTTCTAACCTTATTCCTCCATCTCCTGAAAGCATCCATCAGTTCTTTGTGGATTCTTCAAATCTGTCTCTTTGTACCAGCTTAGAAGAGCTCAGATGGTTGGTTGAGTTAGTTTTGGAGAGCAGCCATCACCCTGGCCTTTCTTGCAGTAGAAATTATTCAAGGTCCTCTCTAGCTTTGTATTAAAAAAAAAAAAAAAGTTGAAAGGTTAGGTGGAGTTGAAAAGATACATATATCTGAAGGTTCTTTCCTGTCTGACCACTGATCGTTCTTTAGTACTAATGGTATCCACAACCTGCCTTTTCCGGGTGGTATCAGGCCCACACACCAGTCAGTTCCTGCAAGAGTGGACCATTTCTAATGCTAATAGAACAGGACTTTACACTGCTGACTGTACAGGATTTTTTTCTACACCAGGCTATAAATGGGATTAGCCATCCTCCCACTTTCACCAAAATTACTAGAAATACTTCTTTTACTCTAAACAGTCTTGCTAGGAGTGTCCAAGAAAAGCAGGTGAGACCTACATATACTGTTGAAATGCTCGTTAAATTCTGGCATGCTGGTTTTGACTACTCTTTTTTCTCTAATAATGCTGCTGGGAGAATTCAGAGGTCTGCAAGTTCATTCTGATGACTTGCATAACAAATAGTTAACATCTTTTTTTAAAAAGGTGGTTTTTTTCTATAAGTTCAGACAGCATATTCATGTAAAGGATATGACTTGGTCACTCTTTTGCTGAAGTCTGAAGAAGATCATTTAGGAAGAGACTATACTGCTGCTGAATCTTTTGCTTTAGCTATAGCTGTCACGGATATGCATCTTCCTTTGACTTGGACCAGCGGTTTACTTGTTAAGAATAGCCTCTGTGCTTTAGACACCAGATATGCAATTGCTTTCCTCTCTAAACCTGCCAAACTTCTACATTTCATCTCAATTTTAGAAAACTTGAGTAGGAGGAAGATCCTCGTTACAGCTGTAATGAGCCCTAACAATTATTTACTCTACAGACAGTATTGAGAGCGCATACCTAAAGGCAACAGTGGAGTTTTGGGCACTCTAATCCCAGCAGAACATTTTCACAAAGTAGCGCTTCAACGTTAGAGAGAATCTAGTATTGCTGTGCTTCACAGCTATCAATCCCTTTCTAGTGTGTGTGAAGTCCAGCCATTTCTCACATAACTCCTTTAAACCATCTGTGAAATCTATCCATTCCTCAAGGCACTATCTGTGACTTGTGTTAGCTTCTCACAGTGTGATCTGTTGCATCCAGCAATTTCTCATGTCATGTCCAATAGTTTTCTCACATCCTCCAGAGTCTAATCATGTGTCTGCAGCCTTAACATATATTTTATCTCAGCTATCCTAAAGTTAATATGTTCTTTCCTATCAGACAAATTTTCAATTACCGTGTTGCATTAGAAAAAATAAAAGTTTTCCATCTGGACCAGACATGGAAGAATACCATCAAGCTGCTCTCCTGCCCCTGCTGTTTTGTAATATTTATTGTTGCAAGCCTCAGATGTGCCTTGGGGTTCTCAGTCGATAAATCAATAGCTAATCTGACTGTTTAGTATCCTGATATGCATGCTATGTGATGTTTTTTTTTCTTTGATGTGGTGTATGCTTACTGTATAGGGTGAGACAGATTGCACGTAGAATAGGGGAAGAGTCAGAGTTAGCTGAACTATGTGCCAAAGGATGAAAAGGAAGCAAGTGGAGATAAAGAGACATTTGGGGGACAGAATGGAGGGGGGAAGTGCAAAAGGAAGCACTTACTGAAAAAAGATTAAGAACCAGTTAAAAAATGCAAGACCTCCAAAAGTACATGATCTCTTAATAGCTTGGTTTTCATTGGCACTGTCTGAAAGACTTGCCTACTGGTACCCCAGTTTCTTGGTTTTGCTTTCCTTTGACCAGGGGGTAATTTTTACTATAGTCAGTACTTAAAATAATGTAGATTTGAAGGCTGAGGCAATAGTCATAAGGTATTTCTATTTCATATGAACAGAAGCCACACCAAAATGATTAACTTCTCTGGAAGCTTATTTTTACTGAAAAAAGAGGAGGCAGCAGTGCAAGAGATCATGAGCAGTTTCATGTTCTACTTCAGAAGGCATACAAATTAAACCACAGGGAAGACATAGTTGTTACATTTCTTTGTAGTAGCTCCAGTGTGGTCTTTTGGAGGTAGGATACAGCAGTTTAGTTATAATTTGTAAAATTCATCTATTTTTTATGTTAATCCTTCCCTTTCCTGGATTTCAGATGAGTATCTTGAGTATCTTAGGACTTTTTGCTTTTTATTCAAGACCATTTTCTTGTTTAAATATGGGCTTCTAGGTCTGTATTTCTCTCCTTTTAAGCTGCTTTTTCTTTAATGTAGATCTGGGATCATGAGGTAAAACCATTCTAAACTGTAATGTAACTCCATTAAAAAATCCCTTTAAAAAAAAAAGACAAGTCAGACTGCCCAGTCTTAATTTTCTTCTACTTTATTGATGCATGGAACTATTTCAAAACCATGATTGTATCTCTTGATACGTAGACAATCCTGATTTTGGGAAAGTTGGAGAGTACAAGAAATGCACCAGATGATACACAACATCTTCAGAAATGGTATTGTGTGTGCCTGTGCAGACAGCGTACAAGTTCTGCTTGCCTCCTGTCAGGAATACTCCTGACGTAGGTACTAATGTGCTACAAGGCATTGTAGTCTGTTTCCCTCTGGCAGGGTAACTTTCTGTCATTAGGCAGCAGATGACCTCAAAATATGCCACCCTACAGCATTAAAATCGTGATTGTGGGAGTAATCATCTTCATGTTACCTGCACCTTCTTCTGGTGTGTGAGGTGACACATAGCAGTGCCCCTTTAGTGAGAATTTAGAGAGAATTCTGGTTATCACTGGGAGAAGGCAAATGAATGCTCAGAAGTATTGGCTAGATGAGAATTATGAAGGATCTGAGTTGGCTTGATGCCAGGCTGTATGTCACTGTGAGGCTTACACAGGAGTTACAGGTCAGTGGCTCAAGTCCTGTATATAATATGTAAAAACAAAAATGGTGTGCTTCTGTCAGGATGGATTCTTCTTTGCAGGTCTGCCATATTAAAGAGTGCTTTGACTAGAGCATGGCTCACCCAGATAGCCTAAACTACCCCACACTGCTGGCGTGAAAGGTGCATGTATTGCTTTTTGCTTCACTAGCAATGGTAACAATTTTTGCTCTACAAACAGAAGTGTCGAGAGGATTATTTGATCAGAAAGAGGGAAAATATGAGAAATGTTTGTCATTTAATGGTGCCGATAAACATTTTATGTTTTTGTTTCATATTTTAATTTCATATTATAAATAAAAGAAGGCAGTTACAATTAATTAGTGTAAATAATTTCTCATATTTTTGAAAAAAAATGTTAAATGATTATTTATATATTTTTATTAGCTTTCTTATATAAAACTTTTGAGAGAGAGAGAATTACAGGAATAATTAGACAGGAGAAAGAGGCAAGCATAGAACATGACAGTGTGACTGAATTCAGGATTCTTCAATCATCAAGTGTCCCAGTTACAAATTGGATTAAAAAAGTAATAATTTTTCTGGAAGAGGAAACTCAGGAGAATGAAAGGCCTTAGGAATTAGGATGCTGAGAATGCAACCATTCTGTCCATTATTTGCTTAGAAAATGGCTATTTTTTCAGACGTTCTTTCTGTGTGTAAAGCATATATGTGACTACAGGAAAGTAGTTGGAAACTGATGCTCATTTTCTTTAATGGAATTAAAGGTTTTGCTTGGTTACAAATACTTGCCTTCTTAGGTTGACATAAACTTCAACTCAGAATTGCAGAAAATCTGGCTAAAAGCTAGTCTGGGAAATAATACTGCTTATTTCTCTCTTACTTGGGGCAGAGTCCACGATATACCTGCAGTATTTCTCTAAACATTTTTTCTAAAAAAAATCTAGTATTGGTTCTTCCACAGCTTTCTGTGGCAGCTTATTTGAATGCTTAACTGTTTGCCACTAAATGTTCTTTCTTGCATAAGCTAAAAATTCTGTGCATAATTTTATTTCTTTCCCTACCCACTGTGCACATAAAAAATAACTAGTCCTTCAAAGCAAGCTTTTTTTGGTTGTTGTACTACAAAGATATTTACAGAATGTTTTCTTCATTACATCTTCTGTCCATTCCTATTATGCCCTGGCCTTTCTTATTTTGTTTTTCTCTTTTTTTTTGTTTTGAATTCCTCTTGTGCTTGACCTCCTAACAAGTTCCTTAGCTGAGTAAGTTAATCTCTTAGTTACATAAGTCTCTTCATTTTATTGCCCCGAATCAATGTGTTTCCACCTTTTATCCTAAGTTTCTTAGGAATTACTTGAACTTGAACATCTGTACCCTTGGTAGGCAAGAAAATTCTGCTGTGTTTTTCCCCAAAAATATTTGGGATGTTGAAATCTCACATTAATGCTCACTTTCTGTACTCCTTATGGTTCTCATAGTTACTCAGGAAACTTCTTGTGTCTGGTGTATTGATGATCCATGGCACATTTTCCCTCATCCATTCTGGACTTCAGCGCAGTATAACCATGTACAGCTTCACTTCTGCCTTCTTTACATTCTCATCCAGGTCATTGCTGTTTGTGCTTAGTTGTGGGTTTCTGTCAATAATCTCCACTGACTCTATTTTAAAACCTTCATAACAGGATTAGCAAACGAATATGCTCTTCGCTCTCTGAAGTGATGAATTTCAGCCTTGAACACCAGTTTAAAAAACTGGCCTTTTTGCTGTCAGAGACAGTAAGTCCTCTTAGTATTTGTCTGCCAAGAAGGGCAGTCATCTCCAGGGGTTGCCTCTGTCTGTGCCTCTATCTTCTATTGCCATTTTTTAAATTGATGAAAAGGAAACTTAAAAAATTGATTTTTAGCTTCTGTTGCTATGTCAGTCTTTGAATGTTCATTCAGGTTTGAGCTTGAGCAGTTTTTTAAATACAGACTTGATTATAGAATAGACAGACTCAGAAATGAAAAGCAGGTTTGTGTTTGTAACCTTTTTATTATCTACAAATATTTTTTAACAAGAACCCATAGTTTACCAAGACTTTACCAAGACTATAAAGTATGTTTGCAGCCAGCCAGATGATGCACATGTGTCCAGGGGAACCATGTATCATCAGTGTTCCTATAGGTGACAAACCTTGATCTGTAGCCACGGCCTTGTGATGTCCACATTTCCTGCCTACAGCCCACCAGATCAAAGCAATCCCTATCTAAAGAGTAGCTGGGAGTTAGGTTCTGCACACCAGAACGACTCAGACATACAGCCTACACTCAATCATTTGAACACTTGTCCATTGATTGTAAGCAGCAGATATCAGGAAAAATTTACTTGTTAGTCTCTTGCCTAAAGGTAAATTGCTGTGCTATCTTTTCACCAACCACCTTAAAATCAGATGTCTTTATTTTGTATTTGCTTACAGGCTTGTTTGTCTTTTTGTACTGTGGAGTTACTTGAAAGGAAAAGGGAAACAGTAAAAGACATTAAAGTAATGGCACCTTAAATTCTTTATACATGCAAATAGAAAATGTAACATTGTTTGTAGGCAGCTGCATGTGGTTTTTGTTTTTTAGCTGAATTGCAAATTGGCTTTGGTAACTCATTAGCATAAATTTGTAAATGTGCGTTAAACAAATTATGAAATGATATTATTTAATATTCATGTGCATTTGATTAGGATATTATATCAGCTAATCTTAGTGTGTTTTATTCAGCAAGGTGAAGTGAGGTTGAAGTGTTTGAAAGCTCTTCAGAGTCTGTATACCAACAGAGAGTTATTTCCAAAACTGGAGCTGTTCACTAATAGATTCAAGGTAAGAGAAGTACAAAAAATAAAAATATCATCTATCTCATCATGTTCCAGTCTTTGACTCATATATTAAATGCAAAAATACACTTATTTACTTGTCACAAGGCTTGTAACTACCATAGCAAAACTATTAATGAATGCTGAGATTAAGACAAATTAATTTTACAGTGTTTATCTTGTAAAATTTGTCTGGCTTGGCCACGGTGATTATTTATCTGTATTATTGTCATTTATTCATTGTCATTATTCAATCTGCTTCTGCTTATTTAATTTTAGATTTACTGAATTTTAAGGACTTGTACAGGGGTTTTCACATAAAATAAATCCAAAAGTAACAGCCTGAAAAAAATGGTTCATAAGACAGGAGTTTACAATGCACTTTCACTCCTCCTCCTCCTCCTCCCTCCCCTCCCCTATTAATTTTTGATTAATAACAAGAGTGTGTCTGTTAATTCATTTTGTGGCATATCAGTGTTATTTCACAAGTGAAGTTACCTGGAGAGATGACTGTGGAAATGCTGTCATTGCTTCTGCTTGGATGCTCTGTAAAGAAAGCTTCCAAGCACTGTCACCAGTTCAGCTGGCACCTTTTACCATAGCTTTTGTGTTTTGGACACAGAACTATGGTAAAGGCTATCATCCCAAGGAAAGACTAATTTAATTTATTTTTGTTTAAATCATGATTACAATGATGATGAAAAATCCTGTTTAGAAAAGAAGTGGAGATTTAAATACTCATAAATAAATACTGTGCAGCAGACTGAAAAACTTACTGTAGATTTTATACTGTTTCACTGGTTATGTCTGCCATTGCAGTTACTCTTACGTCCTTCAGTTTGATCTAGAAAAGCAGAAAATACAGAGAACTTGCCATATACTTATTCCGTATAAACAACTGATAAAAACACATTGGTAATCAGCCTTTCACTACCATATTCATTTGATAGATGGAGAAGAAAACATGCCGTGGTAAAATCTAGGTAATAAGAAAGTCTATTTGTCCAAAATAATAGTTATATAATAGAACAGACTATTGAGAAGGGTGATGGAATCTCCTTCTGAGTTTTTTTAAGGGCAAGTTAAATAGATATCTGTCAAGACTGAGCTAGAGATAGTTGATTTTAAAGTAGGAGATGAAATAGAACATTTTGTGAGATCCCTTCAGCGCCTATATTCTTCTGATGTTGTAAAGTCAGTTTCTGTAACTATTGCAGTAAACACAAAATTTCCTCTCATAGAAGAGTACCTGGCAAACAGGGATGGTAGAAGCTTCACACTACTTCCGTAGCGCCTCCATAAGTCTGGTTTGCTTAACATCTCAGGACAACCAGAAATGCTAGTTAGCTCTCCAGAAACATGAACCCTCCAAGCCTCTGCAGCATTTCTTGTTCCTTCTGTGCAGACTTAAAGATTTGCTTGTATCTGCTGTTTCTCTAATGTGATTTCTTTGAAATAGGCATCTAAAACTCTCATGGTCCTATATCTGCTTCTCTTTACTAGATGTGCTGGATGCTTGCTTCTCTCTTAGCCTGCTACACTTTAATTTGTAGATGAATAATTATGCTTTGAGTCTGAACCTGTCCCATCCATCAGCAAAACTGACTATGGGAGGCACTGTGAGATATGATTATGAAGTAATGTGCTTCAAAAATCTACAGGAACATGAAACATCTAAATACTTCTTCCTGGCTTTTTTTTTTACAGTGCAGACAATTTTCTTTGTTAGAAGTCATGTTAGCCTGTACATTGTTTCTTGGTTTAGAATGGAGCAAAGAATTTTCACTTCTGTCAAAAGAAAAAATCAGAGGAAAGGGAGCCCTGTTAGGAGTCTTATCTTTCCTCTGTTCCAGTAAAGATGTTTTGTCCATATAAATCTGTTTCATTATGAAGTAAATTATGGAAAAGGTGAGTTCAAAGTCTGCGTGAGCATAGGGAAAAAAAGTGTTCAACATGATGGAAGATTCACCTGTTTCTGTTCCAGCTGCATTCAGTAGAACAAAAAGCTGCCCTTGCCTGCACGTCAGCTTACAGCTGTGCTGACAGGGATGCAGCTTTTGGCACCAGGCTGGAGTAAACTTTCAAATTAAGACTCTTTGTGTCTATGATACCAAACTTAAATGCTGTGCCACCACAAACTCCACCACCACCCCATACAAAATGCTAAATGCTCTTCTCGGTTCCATGGCTCCTTACACGTATTTCAGCAGCAGCCCTGAATCCACCCGCGCAGTTCAGCTGTGGTTCAGCTCAATCCATTCAGATTGTCAGGAGAAATCTTTCTAGAGATGGTCTAGTTGTTAAAAGCATAAACTAATTTGTTCCAGAATTACTTGTATTGTCTTGTTAATATTTTACCACATAGCCTTATGAAGGATCTGATAATGTCACTTCTCCAAAGGGAAGATGTCTGTTCTTTACAGCATTTCTGTTTGTGTTGCTAGTAGTTGATATGCCCGAAAATAAGTCCTGTCTATCCCCGCCCCCCGCCCCCCTGGACAAAAAAAAGCTTTGTCCATGTTTGTCCATCAAAGAATAGACTTTTGTTTTGTGGTCTGATACAAACATTATTTGAAGCAATATGGAAAATATGTGAATTAGCTCTTTTGCAGTCAGTGCAAAGGCAAAGCATCAGCAAATATAGCTGTAGCCACTTATTTCCCGGTCCTCATCCCTGACCCTTTGCAAGATGGTGCTGTCTCCATGTCTTGAATGGCAGCAGGGGATTTGTTCTTCAGCCGGTATTGTTCACAGCCTAATAAATAATGCAAAGTGATCTTTATAGTGTAAATTAATATTTCAAGTTAAAAATACAGATGTGTTTTATTCTGCTGCTGTACAATGGCATGGAAAATTTCTGTCAAAGCAGATTGAACAGCTGGGTTTTGGAACTGAGAACACTACTGGAATTTCATCTTCCGGGCATTAGGTGTTAAAGTCTCATTTTCAAGGGTTGTGGTATCAGGCTGACAGGTGCCATCACTGAGAGATGCTGGCATTTGGGCAGAAAATAAGAAATTACACATCCGTGCTGTTAATGCTATGCCTGGTGTTCCTGGCAAAACTGAGTGAACAGGCTTTTTGGATAAAGAAGCGTTGTCGCATCTGTCGTTGTCAAAGACTCCAAATTCAGAGAGCCCTTGCTCTGTAGTCAGGAGAAAAGAGCCCTTCCCTTCCAGGATTGCTTCAGAGGTGTAAAAGGAGTTTTACACTTGTGTTCTTACTCCTTTCTGTGCAGTTAGTTGTCTCCTTGTGGTTCCTGCCATTTCAGATAGACTTTGAAGAGCTGTGTGAAATTCCACCGATACTTTTAAGAATAGTATTGCTCTCACAGTTCCTTCTTTTGATATTGTTATTGTTAGTTGTTGTTGCCTGGCCACGAACTTTGGAAAATTGGCAGCAATTTTTATCTTGTACACACAGAATTTCCTATTTGGAAAATTATTTCACTCTCTGAGTCCATTCTCACAGTCTCGAAGACTGTCTAGTTGTAAGGGTTAAATGCATCGGATTTCCCAAGAACTTAATGGTGACAGAGGTGCAGTCAGTATTAGTGACAAGTGTCTCTGCAGACCTGTTTTTGTTAAGTAGAAAACATTTAAGACAGCCACAATGCATTACTTATATACTATTTCTAAATTTCAATATTGAAATAAGCATCTGTTGCTTTATATACACAGTCAGCCTTTTATGCCTGGAAGAGTAAAAAAGACGTAAACACTTTATTCTGTTCTGATTTATTCTTGGCGACTTGTGCTGTTGCTTTCTAATACACACTTACTTTTCTTCTTTTCCTGCCTTCTATTTTTCACATCCCCAAATATCATATATTAGTACATAGTCCTTTATGAATCAGTTCAAGTCACAGAAATAAAGTTTTATTTCACATGGCCCAATTTATTTTCATTAACTTGATCAGTCAAACAAAAAACATCAAGACATATGACATTTTTATGGATGGATAGAAATTCTCTCCACATAGGGAGGACAGCAACATTTGCTAATCACATGTATTGTAGGTAGGCAGTAAGCAAACTCAAACTAAGCATATAAAGAACTTCAGGGGGCTTCTCCTCGTAACTGCTGGGTCCTTAGAAGGTGTAAAATCATCATATTTGATAAGAAAATTGTATGCTTTTCTGTGCTGGAAGGAATATAGGAAAATACAAAGTCGTACCACAGAATTTCCCACTTGCTTGTGGAAGGTCTGTAGTGTAGTAGTTGAGGCCAGCTTAAAACCTTACAGTGTTTCCAGGCATAAAGGCCCCAGCTTTATAGGCAATATGCAGGTGCATATATTCATGTGCAGTTTTCTGCACAGTATTTCCAAATATGCATAATGTGCAATATTATTGCATATATATAACTTTATCTAAAATTATTTGTTTACAGGGGAATGAAGTAGGGCATTTTTTCTGCCACCAACTCAAAACACATTCCTTCTGAAGAGAGAAATGTTAAGTAAGACCAATGCAGAACAATGTTTTAACTCCAAAGTCTTCTTGCTTTTTTCTTGGAAAGTATACAAGCTTTTTTTTCCCATTCCTGTGCACATACCTATTTTTATTTGTGCACATAGCACACAGCTTCCTAAGATGTAAATTAAATGATTGAATGGTATCAAAGGGTTTTCATGTGTCCAGTTGAAAGATCTTTCTTCACAAGAGTACTTATTTTTTCCTATAGCTTTCTAAATCGGATAGCTTTTTGTGTGTGTGTGTGTTTTTTTGTCACTGTAATAAAATTCCTTTTCAGGATCGCATTGTATCAATGACACTTGATAAGGAATACGATGTTGCTGTGGAAGCCATTCGATTAGTCACGCTAATACTTCAGTGAGTATTTTTCAAAATTAGTGTATTCCCTCTAAAAGTTACTTAAGCCAGTAATATTTAATTGATTTGATTTCTTCAGTTGCGTGATGAAGTTGTTCTGATACTTTACATTTACTATGAAGTTGAACTAAATATATAATGGTGTGATCACGAAGCTAAAATGAAATACTCAATCTCATAGAAACGCAATAGGCAAAGTATAAAAACATATATATTTATTGAGACTCTTAGTTTTAGTGCATCCACTGTTGAGGAAAAATGCCAGGCAGCATTTATACCATTTGCCAAGGGCAAAATGATTGTCCTTCCCAAAGCGTGCGAGCACGAGTTATATTTGCTGAAGTAATTCTAGTAGTAACAAAGCAAAGATGGTGGGTTAGGAGATTTGATTATCTGATAGAGCTGGGAAGAGAATCATCTGGCAAGTATGTTGACAGGGAGAAAATGGTTGCTTCAACACCCTTACTTGGGTTATGTGGAGGTGGTGGTACCTTGCAATTTAAAACAGTGGGCCTGGCAGTAGGAGACATGCTTCCAGGCCCCAGCTCTTTCTTACCCAGGTGCAGTGGCTTCCCTGAGGTAAAGATCCGTTCCACATGTAACCAGCCCATGCGCAGACTGCTTGAACCAACCTGTCTCTAGTAGCCTGTGACCACAGCAGCCTCATGAATGTGCTGCTGGAGGAACTCTTTCCTAAGGTTTTATCACACGTTCACTGAAGTGTGTTAAAAAAAACTCACGTTACAAACAGATGCATAGAACTCCTGCGTCATAGGTTATATACTTGGTGACTCTGAAGAAATTTTTGGACATGGAGAATTTATATGAAAGATTAGACTAGCTTTCCCTCTTGGTAAAAGAAATATGGGCTTCATTTTTTAATTATGGGTCACGCAGTTTTGAAGATATTAGACTTGTAATATCAGGAAGAAGGGGAATCTCATCTACTTTTATGATTTTAAGGCAAATATAACAAATATCACAGACAACATGTAGAACATATCTATCCCTTTTGGGATATTGGGAATGCAGTAAGATTTTAGGTCAATATTTTTCCAGTGCATCTTTTTCTTCCCTGTCCTGTTTTCTCTTTGGTTGTGGGATTAAAACATAGCTAAGTGCAAGCAATGCGCTTGCATCATTCTTGGACTAGAAGAATAAAGGTCACATTGAACATCACAGGGCAACATTCTGGCAGGTAGAAGCTCTGAAAAGATGTTACAAACAATTGTGATGGGGAATGGCCAATTAAAAATTATTTGTGGTACAAAGCCAAATAAGATGTATAGAGTCCTGATACATAAATGTTTCTGATAAATACTGACTAAACAAGGAGGGAAGTAATACTATTCCTGTATGCGATGTCAGTGCTATCATTGATGGAATATAATTACAGTTCCATTGCTCATAGCATTTTTCAAAAATACCACTGAAAAAGGAAAAATATCCTGAGTTTCAGAAAACTCGCACAAAAAATCTGACTTAAGCTCAGAAACTGCAAAAGTGCCAAATATGTTGTTTTCTCAAGACAGGAGTAAAAGATTCCCTGTTCTTGTCAATAAATAATTACACAAAATAAACTTTTCATCATCTTTCATCCAACACAGCATGGGGTGATCAGATTCACTTTCTCAATGTTGAAAATGAGAGTATATGTCTAGTCAGCACAGTAACTACTGTAAGAGTGATCGACATTTTATTGTATCAGCACTATTGTAATTCTAAGCCCACATCATGATTCAATCCTAAAGAGATTATTAGATGATTTTATTGGTATATGTTCAGTGCTAGTTGTGTGTTGCACGTGGTGATGAAATCTGGGTTTAGTTTTCTGCTGCCTCTGTCCAGGGAATTTCTGACGACTTCTCCTGTAGCTGAGGCAGATTTATTCACCTGGCCTGGCCCTCTCTGCAGCGGGAATTGGGAGTATTCCTTCCCACTCACCAGGCCAGCAGAGAGGTGCCTTCTGCCCAGCAGTGCCAAAGAGCAGGAGTGCCATGTGAAGAGACTTAACTCCTGAGAATGGAGCAGGACAGGAGGCTGAAGGAGAAGAAGGGTTGCCCAATTCAAACTTTGAATATTTTAAATATTTTATGAATTACAAGCTTTAAAAGCAAACAGACATTGAAATAAATAAATGTAATCAAGCCATTGCGTTTTCCTCATGTAACATTCTGTTTTCTTAATTTAATAATGCTTGATAATAAGTGCTTGGTATCTTACAGTATGCATACTGTAGTTAGTGTGGTGGTTTGAGTAATTAAGCTGGCAAGATTTGTAAGCAGTGATGAATTTTTTTACATTAATTATTGTATGTATTGGTACCACTGAGAGAAGAATATCAGACAAATTTTCAGTCTTACAGGCCCCTTAAATGTTTCCATATTTGGAAATTAAACCAAAGGCTTTTGATGTTAGTGTTCCTCCATCTAGGATTTTGTACAAAGGAAATCAGTCTTATAACTGTCAAAAGCAAGTTATGAGAGGTAAGGGGATTGAAACGAAACACTGGGTTTACTTGAGGTGTTTTCTGACTATTTCAGTGGAAGTGAAGAAGCTCTGTCAAATGAAGACTGTGAGAATGTTTATCACTTGGTGTATTCAGCGCACCGGCCTGTTGCAGTAGCAGCTGGAGAATTCCTTCACAAGAAGTAAGTTATCAGGTACCATGGGAGAAGACCAGATTCATAAATGCTTTCCAGTACTGGTAAGATCAAAAGGCAAAAAAGCAGGAGGACAAAATACACCAATTTATCAAGTTACATGTTTAATTTCAAACACAGGCTTACTATCTTTTTTAAAATAAAAACCTAAATACTTAAAGAAACTAGATTTACCTTTATCTTACTCTAGAATTCAGATAATCTTTACTAACTCCTCAAGGACGAATTGTAAAAGGCTGCACACACCTCACTATATTAAAGTTGTTTTAAATCCTGAAGTTTTTATATATTAATAATTAATAACATTGTTTCTAAATTCACTGACATCCCCTGAAAATATGTTACGCTATGATTCCATCTTTCATGTACTGAAAGATGACAAAGGAAATGACCTATTGTTTCCATGGATGTGAATCATACTGCACTGATTACTGTGAGCAGGACATTGCCACATCATGGTAGTTAACCTTCTGATCTTAGGGTTTGCAGTTAAATGTCTTTTAGTAGTAGTGTTCTTTTTCCCTCAGTGGTTGGGAGATTAAAATTCTGTAATATACTTATAGATACTATACTATCTACTATATAGATACTGCCAAGATACATGACAGAAAAAAAACAATTTAAAAGATCAGTTTTTCTTTGCCATTTTTTAAAAAAAAATCTGTGGTTTATTTGTGATTTAGAAATCTACATTGTACCTGTAAGCTTTTGTGGGTGGATTTCTGGAATTACATCTCTGTGATCAGACATTGTCTGTTTCAGGGAATTAATTTACAAAATTCAGTTACATTTAGTCCCCTACGTGATGTTTTACAAGGAAGTGGTTAGATTTTTTAAAAAATTACGTACTGAAATTCCCTTATAAATTCCTATGTGAAAAATAATTTGAAAAAATGACTAGAAGGTAAATAAATTTGTTTTAAGACATGTCTGTATCTTAGTGTAAAGACAAAACTTTATCCTAACTTTTCTTTACAATGAGATACTATGCTATGTTCTGTTAAAATATGTCTCTCTATATATAAGTAAATAACATTGAGGAAAAAATGTCCCATTCCTAAGACTCGTTTTCTCTTGGTTTCTGTTGACATGTGAGTGTTCAATTTTAAATAGAATCTACTTGAAGAATTTGGGATGGGATTTATCTTGAATAATTTTATACATTTAAATACCACTTTCCAAGTGTAAGCTAGTCAGTGGCTTCCCCCTCTGTAGTTAGCAAAGGAAGGCAAATGATACAGAAGATCACTGTCTGAGCCCTGAGGTGGATGTTTAAGATATTTCAGCACCTGCTGAGGTGCTTGCCTCTTACCTGTTAAGATGAGCAGAGGGAAAAAGCATGATGCCTTTAGCTAAAATACAAATGCGTGAGTAACTCATCCTTTTCAATGAATTCTGGTAGTGAAATCAGAATACTGGGTTTCACATTTAGTATTTGTTTCGTGGTTGCAGCTAATCTGTAAAAGCAAGGAGCGGTTTTCAAACTTCTCAAAGTAAAACAACCATTGCTGTAGCTGAAATGTAGGTATATCTGAGATCTCTGTAAGCTACTAAATTTGAGTGGTGAGAATAGTTTGGAGCTAGCCATATATCAGAGAACTCAATGCAGAATGTATAATTCACCTGAAAAAAAAAAAAAGTAACTTGACTGGTAGCTTGCTTTATCATTTGTGCCGCTGCTGGTACCTGAGGTTGTTTGTTTAATGGAATGTTAGGTTTATTTATACTACATCTTAGTCAGCATGACTACAGTGAAGATACAACCATAGTTCTTAAGACACTGTAACTGCTACCACCGTTGTAAGATTTGATAACTAAAAATATAAAATTTTATAAATTACACAAATATATGAAGCTGTGCAAAATCCTTCAATATAAATACGTTCTAGAGAGCTTTTTCTGGTATGAAATTCCTCTAACCCTATGAACTTGAAGATTCTGAAGATAAATTTTTCTCTTCAGGCAGGAAGAGGTCATGCCCTCTTTCCCTTGAAAAAAGAGCTTGAGATACTTTCACTGCGCTTTATGAACAAATCTGCTGTATCAGGAATGACTGTTCATCACGTTTTTGAAGAAATAAGATTTGTGTTGATAAACATCACAGCTCCTTCTGCTTATTTTTAGACTGTTCAGCAGACATGATCCCCAAGCTGAAGAGGCTCTAGCAAAGAGGAGAGGGCGAAATAGTCCAAATGGAAACCTCATTAGAATGTTGGTTCTTTTCTTTCTTGAAAGTGAGGTAAAAAAACATTTTTAATTTTTACTTGTTTAATAGAACCTGGAACTTAAGTAGTGACTTAGCAACATACAGTAACAAGTTGGTTGTTTTTTCATAATTTCAGACATACTGTATATTCTTTATTCTGCCCCCCAGCTCCTTGTCCATCAAGCAAATTCAATCCAAAAATCTTCTGCATGGTCTAGTTTGTTCCTGCATGTCCCCAGGGTACTTATTGCTTCATTGCTGGTAGTACAGTGTCTACCAGGTTTCATTGCTACATAGAAATGTTACTGGTTGTTTTGTTTTTTTTTTAGATGACCAACTCAGGAGTATACTTCTGGAGTTACTCTTTGTGAAGTAAAATTATTTGAACCAGAAAGGAACAAAATTACAATCAGAATCATGTCATAATTTGGAATGGAAAGGATCTGAGGGGCAATTTAGGTCAAAGTGGAGTCAGCTATGATACAAGATGAGGTTGCTCAGGGCTTTATGCAGCTGCAGCTTGAAGACATCTGAGGATGGAGACTGCAGGCATATATACAATTGTGTTTGATGACCACATTTAGGATGGGATTGTGCCAATAGTTTATGTCTATAGAGGTTACATATATGGGATATTTTATGGTAAAAGTACTAACAGTAATTTAGGCAAGGAAAGGCAGTTGAATGGAGGAAAATTTGAAAAAATAAACCGTCAGGTACAGAATGCTCTGAAGATACTAAGGGAGAAAGGTTTAAAAATGATACATTTGATTCAGTAATTAACAGGTGGCAAAGGAAGACTGAAAGAAAAGAATGACAAACATTTCTCAATAGAACGAATGGTAGTATTTTTTTGTGTAAAAAGCAAAAAGGAAGGTATTGCTACCAGGTGTTTGAATTTTTATGAATGCTTGAACAAAAGACTTGACTGTGACGATGAAAATAAATAATCAGAGATTCTGAGAAGGAAGGATAACATTTAGGTACAGTGTTAATGTTAACACTGTTTAGAAAGACCTTAAGAACCAACAAGACTTGGTGAAACATTGCTGCCTGTGTGGGCCTCCAGTCAGCTATCTAAATGTATTTCTAGCTACAGCTTCTTCAAAAAGTAGATTGTAATAGATTATTTTATCTTCTAGTGAAAATCCTGAGCTGAATGCAGAGAAATGATGAAGTTTTGCTACCTGATGTAAATCGCTCAGTGACAGGTCATTAGGTGAAGAGATCAAATAGCCATGGGCCTTAGATATGCCCACAGCCACTAGAAGATGAGAAAAACAACATACCCAAAGAGACTAATTGACAGAGAATGAGGAATATTTGTTCTGAAGATACAGCATAAGAAAATAGGCTTACTTGCCTGCTTCCTTAGGACAAACACATTCTTTCAGACTTCGGTGTCAAGGTTGCTGTTCATTGCCTGTCCCTCGCTAGAAGCTGTATCTGTTGATATGGCGCCTGTGCTGAACTATCATTCCTAGTGTTCTTCATGCCTTAAATCCATGTGTGTGTGGTGGGGAGTTACCTAGAATTATCTTGTCCATGCATCTGACAAGAGAATGAACTCACCTTTGCTCCCAAAGCCATGATCAGCAAAATGTTTTCTCATAGAAGCCATACGCTGCTTGCTGAGACCCTTCTCTCTCAGGGTTAGCTTTTGCTATTGCTTTTTTTGAGAAGGTTGTTACAAACAAAGTAGGATATTATGACTCCAGTTTTAATAAAGAGCTAGAGATCTGGGAGTTTTCATCTGCATGGGATGAGAAGATGTAATCACTGCAGTCTGAGAAGGTGCATTCAGAAGGCAGTAAAGATAACCCTATGACAAGCATCAGAAAGCTCTGTGACACGTCATTTTCCTCAAAGCTTACAGAAACTGAAAAATAAGTAGACATACTGGCATCCCCTTCCATAAGCTCTTAGGTGTTTTCCAGTTTAGAAGTCATTTCCATGTCTGGCAAGCAATTCAGCTCTGCACAATGTGTTTGTTACTTTTTAATAGTGTTTAAGATTGGTTTCTAAATCTGTAGAAGCCCATGGATCATTTTTCTCAGTTTACAACAGTTGTACTCATTCATATAGAACCCTTTTTTGCAATTAAAAATAAGTTACTGTTCATTCTATACCCCCTGAAATCAGTAGGATTTCTGCTGCTGTTTTCTGAGAAACCAGAATTAATATACAACACTTTTGGCACTCCATCTGTTGTAGACAAATCACAAAACTGTACCTGTTGATGACTTTGGATTGTTACATGGTTATTTCAAAATGTAAATACACATATAGCTAACATAAAATTTGTAAGTATCTTGTTTTATAATTACTGTATTCCTAAAATTGTAAATGTTCTGTCTCAGTTATTGATATATTGTTTGAATTGTGTTGATAAATACTGCCTTGTGTTTTCCTGTCTCAGCAGTTAGATGTAATATGAACACCATTACACAAATTTTCATTTTGTTGTCTGTTGCATTCACCCTAATATTGGATATTATACTAAAATGAAAAAATATTTCCATATCCATGTTCTGCACAGAAAAATAAATGCCTGTTCAGAAAGAATGTGTTACAGACCCTTCTTAGTCTCATGTCTCACCATCTCTCCTTTTTGTAATAGAGTAGGAAAGTGAGAATATGTAAGTTTTTGTCTCCTAAGTCACAACTTTGAGAGGTTTTTCACAACAAGCTACTTTATGGAAAGACACGCTTAATTGATTTTTCTTCCATTTTCCATTAAAGTGTATCGCCATTGTCATGCAGTTGTATCATTCAGATGAAGGGAGACCTTCCAGAGTTAGTTCCAGACTGAATTTTCTTTCCCCCTCATGTAAGAAGACATGGACACAGTCCATGCCTAAATGATTGTGACAGTTGAGGAACTACAGTTTGTACCAGAACACTGTACTGACCATTGCTTTGGATTTTCTAGTTGCATGAACACGCAGCCTACTTGGTGGACAGTTTGTGGGAGAGCTCTCAAGAACTGTTGAAAGACTGGGAATGCATGACAGAATTGCTCTTGGAGGAACCAGTCCAAGGAGAAGAAGGTATTTGTTTAACCTCTCTGCTGTACTGATATTGCACAGTATTTTTAAATATGCATTAAAAAGGTGTTTCACTGTGGCAGATAGAAGTATTTGTTGTGGTTTGTTTAGACAGCATATTTGAGGAAGTACAAATTACTTAGATTTTAATTTCATCCATTTTTAATGCACTCTGCCTCAGAAGCAGCAGTTTTACATTACGCTTTCCAACTCACGAAGGCTGCTGTAGTGTTGTTGCCTAATATTAAAGTCTAGGGTTCTTGTCTGAATGTTTAAATGACTAGTGTATACATGAACATTTCAGTAAATTCAGTAGCTAATACAATTTTGAGTTAACAGGTACTTCAGGTGGTGTTAATTAAATACGGGGATTTTCCAGACAATATTAAATCCTAGTGAATTCTTAAAAGGAAAAAAATAAGGGAATTCTTTTGCAATTAATTTTGTATCTTCTTCGGTTAAGAATAGATCTGTGGGCATCAGGTAGCCAGGGAGGTTGGTAGCAAAGAGTTCCTAATGTTTGTCATTCAAAGTCCCTTATAATTCTTTAGGATTTTCCTTCTTCAAGTACCTTCACAGTGGTTAGGTGGTTGAAAAACCAATGTAGTCGGTCATCTCTGTGTTTCAATATCTGACTTTTGGTATTCACTGCTACAGTTGTGGTCTTTTATTTATATGATAATTTCCTTAGGAAAGGACCTGGCACTTTGGTTCTTTTGAGGTTTCTGTATAGCCTAGTGGGGTTTGGCACTCTAGATGTGACCAGAAGTACTTCAAAAAGACCAGAAATAATACTTCATGATCGTGCAAATGTTTTGTAAGGAGTGACAGTGAATAGTCAGTCCCTCTCTGTTCTCCATGACACTCATTATTTTATAGATCTTTGTTGTATTCCTCCCCTTCATTCATCATTTTTCCAGGCTGCCTTTCTCTGGACTTCTTTCAGTTCTGCCATATACATTTTAAGATGATGTGACTAGTAATGCACAGAGTGAGCAAGCAAGCTTTAGTTTTATGAACAAAATGATGTCTGTTTTTTTCTCTCTTCCCTGTATTTTACAACTGCATTCACAGATTTGTCTTCTTTAGGATGCCTTTCAGGCATCATCAAAGCTGATCTTTGTTGTTCTCTTCCCTCCGTAGCAATGTCTGACCGGCAGGAGAGTGCTCTTATTGAACTGATGGTGTGTACAATCAGACAAGCTGCTGAAGCACACCCTCCAGTAGGCAGAGGCACTGGCAAAAGAGTAAGTGGTACTATAATGGGTAGCTCAGACCTGTGTGTGTCATTATGTTACCCTATTAACATAAAATATTTTTCCTTAATTCCACATTTTGACACTTCTAAATGGGATTTTTATAGTTGGTGTTTCATGTGAACGTTTTTTGAAGAAAAATAATGATCTGTTTTTAGATATGTTTAGTTTTTTTCTTTTTCACTTTGGGTTTTGCTTTGATGGCTTAAGTATTGCAAACTTAGAGCATGAAAATCTTTTTTAAATTATTTTTAAATTTCCTTTTTATCATACCCCTGGCTTAGACTTGGAATCTACCAGCATCTACAGCCTTCACTGCTCATCTAGATTAGAGCTGAGAGTGTAGAACTCAGGAGCAGAACAAGATTATCTTTGGCTGTCTTCATTAAAAGGAATGTGCTGCTAATATAGACATAAAATTTGCAGAAGAAGCCAACAGTAGCTTCATCTCAAGAGTAGTTAAGTACTGGAAAATAGGCTGGGCTGAGTGGTTGTGCAGTTTCCATTCCTGGTGGTTTTCAAGATCTCACTGGACAAAGCCCTGAGCACCATTGTCTGACCAGAGCTGGTTCTGAGCAGGAGGGCGGGATGGGACTGCAACATTGCAAGGTCCATCCCAACCCGAATGCTTCTGTGGTGTTATGTATCCATCCTCTTAGGCCTTTTCCTCTGAGTGCTCATAACATTTCAAAATTTGATATAATGACCCTACTGTTTTCTAGGTTCTTTTTTATTTATGATATAGTGGCTCTTTGGAGATCTACATCAGTTGAATTCCATTCCTAAGGCTAGGCATGCACTTTAAGCATTTCAGTGTAAGTCACCAGATCAGGGTAATCAACAGCTTTCACCTGTATTCTCCATAAATAGTGTGTTCACATTCCAAAAGAGTCTCAGCTTCCCAAACTTATTTCCCTGATTTTTTTAGTCCCCCTCTTATTTACATTAGACTGTAATGAAATAAAACCATGTGAACATTTGGTACTTCTGTTAGGTTTTGCTCTGAATAATCACAACTAGATTATTAAAGGAATCCTCAGAACTACTTAAGGTGAAATCTAGAGATAGACTTATCACAATTTATTGCTAAACTAAACACAGCTACTTAGCTTCTTAGTTTTTATGTACCAAAAACAGATTAGCATTATGTCCTGAAACAGCATGCCAGGAAATGTTCCAGGAAGCCATCAATTTAAACTTGCTTTTTGTACTCTATAGTGCATATTCTAATAAATTTATAATTAATTAAAACATTTCAGGGATAAGGGGGGCAATCTACAAAGGTACTGCCTCAGATTTGCATGGGCATGTAAATATCTGCTGTTACTAAAACCATATTGCAAGTATAACTTTACTTCATGTTTTGCCTCTAGCTGTAAACCATTCTAGAAGATGAAACAATCTTTAAATTGAAGGAAATATTCATGTTTGTATTTTCTGTTTGGAGCACCAAATAATGTTACTATTAGCTTTCTGGGTAATTTTTCTCTCTCAAAAGATCCACATTTCAGTTGACTTCAGAAAATTTCTTAGTCTTAGATTTTCAATGTCTCTGTTTTTACAAAGGTAAAGAATAAATGTCACCTTCGGAAGGATGATCAAAAGAGCATCAAGATCATCCTTAGGGACCCAGCTTAATTAATAGCGTCACTGAACTGAGCAATATTTGGTCACCAGGATATGACTGGGTTGTTCGGGTGTGGGATCCTGAGTTGCTAACTGCCTGAGTTGCTAGCTGCATTCGTCTTGCCTTCTGATGAGCCAGCAGTTTTTGCTGGCATGGGCGGGTGCTGCACTGTGTGCTCGTACGGGAGTTGTATTTGCTGCCCTGTGTATCCATCTGCTGTGTGCTATGGAAGTGTTTTCTGACCTTACTGACAAACCTTTAGCTGCTCCCCTTCACTTCCATGGTCATTTGGGGTTCCTGCTTACCCAATAGGCTACTTGTCATCCAAGCACGTTTTGTTTCCAGCTGTTCCTTCTGACTCAGAGGTGTAGGTATGACATTTAGCTTTTGCTTCTTTTCAGTTAGATCATGAGTTGTGGGTTGGTAACTGCAGAGATCTCTTGACTTGTCAGTAGAGGTTTGTCATGTTCTTATGATCTCACTAGCATATTCTCTGAGCTGAAATGGGAGCAGATTTCTAATTATGCACTCATGTTCTTGTGAAATAGTTTCCACTCTGACTTTAGCTTGTAACCCTTACTGTGCAGTCTGGCAGCTTTGCTATATGTAAATCTTCAGCTAACTTTAATATTTTGTTATAATTATTTGTTTTCAAAAGTATTCTATATGACCGCTCTCCTTTTCTGAAGCCAAGAAGCCAGCTCTAAGCTTTTATGAATCGTGCTGTATTGATTATTATCTATCTATTCATTGTTTCAAGGTGATTTTGTGATGACAGCATTTGTAGCTTCAACATATCTGTCACTGAAATTTGTAAATGAGTTCTGTGAACTTGGATGCATGTTCTCACTGAGAATAACATTCCAGTTTAGAGATGAGGCCATTAATCTGTTAATGAAAATCACTGTTACAGTGTGGTTTGGTTTTGGTTTTCTTAATTATACTTCAGTTCGCCCTGAGGTCTTACAATGAACACTTTGTTTAATGTGTGAGAGGCAGAGCTCAATTCATTTGGAAGCAGTAACAAAGCTTACACTGACTTGGGTTATATTTGAATTTCAATCCTAAAAACATGTTGATGCGTAGCAACAATATCAGGCTGGATGATGTGATATTTTCCTTTTCAATCACTTCTTTTAGGACACATGGTCCTCCTATTTAATCACTCTTCATGTGTTTTTGAGTGTTTTTCCCTCCTCTTTTGATTTGTTAAAAATGTAGTTGCATGAGTTTTTGTTTTTAATATCAACATCAAAAAAATTAATACTATGTGAAGAAATTATATTTACTGTAGCTATTTTTGATCACTTGCAGGTCTTGACAGCAAAAGAAAGAAAAACTCAGATAGATGACAGAAATAAATTGACTGAGCATTTCATTATTGCACTTCCTATGTTGCTGTCAAAGGTACCTTTTTCTACAAAATAAATTGCTCACTGGCATTTACAACTGACTTTAAACTTTTTTATTTTGTAGTGTAGATGTTTATTTTTACTTCACTGTTTTGTTTTGTTTCAATGACGTTCTAGTATTCCGCTGATGCAGAGAAGGTTGCAAATCTCCTGCAAATCCCTCAGTATTTTGATCTGGAAATCTATAGCACCGGCAGAATGGAAAAGGTATAGTACCTTGGGCAAGAATGCTGGTTGCTTTCAAGTATCTGATAGTTATTCTAGTCACACAGCACTGTGCCTTCATTTGGCATATTAGCAATCTAACCTGGTGTATTTTTGACTGACTTTTTCTTTGAGTTTCATTGTTCAGACAAGGTGAAAGCTGAGCTTCTTTTCTGATCTACAGCATCTGGATGCCTTACTGAAACAGATTAAGTTTGTTGTGGAAAAGCATGTGGAATCGGATGTTCTTGAAGCCTGCAGCAAAACCTACAGCATACTCTGTAGTGAAGAATATACAATCCAAAACAGAGTTGACATAGCCCACAGCCAACTTATTGATGAATTTGTGGATCGATTCAACCATTCTGTAGAGGATCTGCTGCAGGAGGTTTGTTTCCTAAAAATGAATTTAGTTAGACTATGGAAAATACATTATGATAGACTAGAGAAAAATATTCCAATTAAGTCATGAAGTTACCAATGTGAAGAGAGAGTACAGCAGCAACTGTATCATAATTATTTGGAACTATTTCTTCATGTGGAAAATTCCCTGGACTAGCATTAAATCTGCAAAGAATTGATGATGTAAAACAAAGACCACAGGAAAATCCTACTTCTGAAAATGTATTCTAGTATTTAAACAGTTCACATGTGAAATGAAACGGATGAATAGGTGAAAGCTGAGGAAAAATACAGAGAAAGGTGCATTTACATTTATGCTTGGGGTGATTCCAGTAGTCCCAAATGGATATGCAGGCTGCAGAATTAAAATTGGATTAAGTCTTGAATGGAAGAGAGGATTTAGTCAAATATTTATGACGGCCTATTGAAAGAGCTTTGGAAAGTAGGAAATAAAGATACAGGTCTGAAACCTGGAGGTGTCTGGGATTTTCTCCCCCTGAAGAAATTATTCTTCAAAATGCATAAGACAGAATACATTAAATAAGGATAGAAACCTTACTCATTTTTTCTTGCTTTACATAAATTTGTGTAGCACTACCTAATTTGTTGTAATTCTCCTGCTTTTTAAACATAATTTAGGGGCTGCGTAGATCTTTTTCTGCACATCATATTGTCATGCATTGTGATAAATCCACTTAATTTTTGATGTACATTTCTAGAAAATTAAGCTACGGTCTTTCTTTTAGAACTGTGTATTAAATAAATTATTGTTTTTTGTCTTTAAGTAATATGTTATATACATACAAACTTGTCATTTCAGACTAGATAAAAACTGAGTAAATAAAAATAAAATTTTATTTATAGAGTAAATAAAAATAAAGATGTATGACATGGAAGAAGATGTGGAGACAAAAATAAGACAAAAGTGAGAGTAAGCAAGAAAGAGTATAGCAATAGCAAGGATTTAAAATGCTGGCCTTTTTGATATTCTCTGCAGGATGATTCTTTGCAGAATAAATGATTTTCATAAGTTTATTTTATCATTTCAAAGAGATTTTATATTTGAAAATTTGTATACTTGTAATCAAGCAAGTATTACATTGTTTTACAGCTTCCCACTAGGTTGATAATGAGAGAAACATTGATTGACAATTGCATCTGAAGGCAGAGAGATGTTTTAATTGTTGGCCTTTAGCTGGAAAACAGCTAAACAACCGTTCTGATTGATCAAAACAAAATGGAGAAGAATTGCTTTAAGTGGATTACCTATTTCAGAGAATTGCTGGAAGAAATAAGTTTCAGAAGCACCTTAGTTCCACTTGTTTTTCAGTTTAAAAGAAATATTAGGATAATGATATTTTAAAACGTAAAAAAATGAAAAATTAAAGATTTGTTTGAGTTGTGCAGTATTTATTCTTGGACTCTTGTCTCCCCAGATTTGTAAATCTTAAAACCAAAAACAAATAACAAAAAAGCTTCCATCCAGTTCTGACTATTTGTCATTCTGTGCAATGTAATTGTCATGTATTACAGTGTGTGACACAGTGAATATCAATGAAGGATATGAAAAGAAAGGAATTTTCCCACTGACCATTTTAAAATACTTTCTATTGACATCTGCAGGTATCTGGTGCAGAGTGAAGCAAGCATTCGGCTTCATACTGGTAGCACATTCTTCAGCTCATGGTTAAATTGCAGTTCAGTCCTTTCTGTAAAATTAGATAGATTTTATTTTATTTTATTTTATTTTTGTCCAGGGAATGGTTTCTACTTCTGGAGGATTCTGGTTTTGTTTTTGGTTTTTTTTTTGCATATTGTTGGGTGATCTTGCTTTTCCTAGTGCTATGCAGTAGTTATTTAATTATTATTATTACGGAATCTAGACAGAAGTCACTGTAAAATTTAGATTCCGTTTTGCTGTCAACATAAAACCTCAAAGAAATGTGCTCCTCTCTATGCAGAAATGTACTCTCGGGTGAACTGCTGAACTCCATTCATGAATTTCTTTTCATTTTCAGGGAGAAGAAGCTGATGACGATGACATATACAATGTTCTTTCAACATTAAAGAGGTTAACCTCTTTTCACAAGTATGTGTTTTGTTCCCTTGAGAATTTGCAGTTATCATTTCAGCAAGTATAAGCTGGTGTCTGGTGTTAAAAAATGAGAAAATTTAAGGTGTAAAATACAAAATAGAGATTGATGAATGACTGGTGGCACTTGTACTACTGCTTGGATACATCAGTGTCCTTGGTTAGTTAATGGCTACTTTTACAGATTTGGTTTGCAAATGGCATAGCCTCCCTTGCACTAAATGATTTTATACCTGTTCTACCACAAAAATGATACTCTCCTGCATGACATATAGTCAGTGCACAAGGGACACTTCTTATCTCTGGCATCTGTGGATGCAAAATAAATCTTTGCTTTGACCTTCAGTTTAGAAAGGCCCTGGAGCAAGTTTTCTCAGTTTCTCAATGCCTTTGAAGTGTTTCTGCTCAAAATTAGGAAAATGAGCAGTAGTAATAATTAATGATTGATGATAAAAATTTGGAAGATGCTTTCTCTTCCTGCTGAAGTGCCAAGAATAGTTTCTTGTGGAGTTGTTGGCAACATTTTTACTTTGTGGGTTACACAGATTCTCCTTCACTAAGCTCAGGGTGAGCCAGCCAACTGGAACCAGGCAGCAGCTTTCCAGGGTTCTGCTGCTCTCAGTTATACCTTTGGGCACTCTCGTAACTTGTAGAGCAACCTGGAAATTTTCACTTGAATTGTCTGAATTTTGGTATATAGCACAAAGAACTAATCTTCCCCTTGTATCAACTATAGGAAGTAATTGCTCTTGTTAAGCATGTAGGAAAGCTTCATATTCAGATGTCTGAGAGCCACAAATCATTTCTTCCTTATGACAGGATTTGAGAGGATCTTTTTTCTGCCACCTCTTTTATACCGGTTAGTGGTTTTGGTTTGGGGGTTTTGGTTCTCTTTCCTTACTGTGCTTACTATTCACTTATCTTGAATCCTGTATTGGATCACTGTATGATATGGTTCTGAACTGTCTGCTCTTTGTTTCCATTCCAGAGGAGTCCCGCAGAGATCATTAAATTGTGTCTAATTTCTGTAGTGCAGCAGGCTGACACGTGCAAATTAGGTTTTCAGTCTCCCCGGTAACACACTGGAGCCACTTCTGCTTTTCCTGAGAGGACTGGTGAAAGCTGTAGTTCACAATGAAGAAAAAAGCACAAATCTAAAGACTTTCCTGAGGTTCTCCCATATCTATTTTTTTCCTTTAGTTTTCCAGTTCTCTAGAGAGAGATTTCAGATTCTAAACAAAGCTTTGTGGAATGACACACAAATTAGGGTAAGGGACATCTACCTTCATCTTTAAACAATAGGAAAGAGAAAAGAATCAAATCTTAAAAGAGCTGAAGAGCAGCTGTGTATCATTTCTCAGCAGATTTGTTATAAATAACAAATTATTATATAAAGATTATAGTTCAATGGGAATTTCTAATTAATATCTGCTTGCATCTAAAGAAGTAACGAAATCTTTTTATTACTCTACTGAATGTTACATCCACCATGACTTATTTGTGAAGGGAAACAATCATACCATCTGAGACAGAATTTTTGCCAAATCTTTAGCTATGAGGTTAGGATCTTCAATTCTAAACTTGCATTGAGCATTCTTATCTCAAAGTACAGTTGCTCTTGTCAGATACTGTCATTGTCTGTCATCAACTGCAAGCCAAAGTCAATGGAAGAAGTTGAAATTGCAGGCTAACAACAGATACCTTTCAGATCTTATAAAACTGCTCTGACAAAGGAAAGCAGCTGTTGGGGGCTTTGAATAGAAACAAGTCTCTCCTGTGTTTCAGTGACAGAAATTTACCTTATTTGTGCTTATGTTTCCTTTGTAGTTACTGCTTCTTCATACTCCAGGATTAAGTAACCCAGCAAGTTGGAATGACCATGGCAGGCATTATCAGAAAAGCCTTCCAGACCAAAAACCCTTCTGTACTGAGATTTCCCAAGCCTGAGCTAATCCTCTTTCCAAGTGGATCATTTCATGGCGATTTTTCATTTGGGAATGACTTAACTTTAAAAATGGATCCTTAGAAGATCGGGAGGGATATTCTGTAGACCATATTTGCTGCCCAGTTTTCCTCCCATTTAAGCTAATTTAAATCAAGTTTGTTAATGAAGTCAGTCAGTACTAGAAAAGCTCTATCTCCCTACATTCTGGAACGGTGCAACCAATTCAATGGGAGATGGATGTTTGGAAAGGCCATAAAGCTACTTCAAAAAGGGTTTGCAGCACACTTTTTAATAGAGGTCTTTTCATCGATCAAGGATATTCGTATTTCAATACGAATGAAATTCATCATTACAATGTTTATTTCCAAGTTTTCAGAATGTAATAATAAATTCTTTGAGGTCTTCTGCACAGAACACCTGGAGTAAACATCTAAGCTTGTTTTCTAAGATTGTTTTCTTTGCCAGAGTCTCACTGACATTATAGCATTTTTTTCTGTCGTTACATACATGGAGACAATCTTTCCATATAGGCTCAATTCATCTGAGCTTTCACACTTAATATATCAGTGCTGTAGCAGTTTGTATATCCGCAGTTGTTATTTAATCACTCCAGTTGATTCCATGACATGAATCTCAAATATCACCTCTTTTCCTCTGGATGTGCTCTTTTCCATACTCCCTTGTGTATAGAACATTGTTTCTTATTTAGAAATCAGGATTGTTGTTATTACTGGCCAGTAGTCCTCAAACATAATACAGAATTTGATTCCTCCCTGCCTCCACTCTGACTTCAGAAGCTTGGTGATGGCTATAGTAACTCTCCAGACACGACTTGTCTTTTTATCAGCATAAGCAGGATCAGGCAGGGCTCTTCCCAAGATAGGCATATTCGTGATCAGATCTTATCTTCCTGTTAGAGAAACCCCTCACTTAACCTTTTTTTCCAGTAGTTGACCAATACATCGTAACAGATTCCTTCAGACTAAGTTATTCAATCTGGAAGAAGTAGAAATTATGATAAATGAAACCTCAGTAGAGAAATAAGACTGCATCCAGCAGAGCTGTTCAAAGCCCAAGGTACTGCTTCTGTGACTTTGTGCTGTTTTAATAAGAGAACAGTTTCGTGGGCAGAGAGATCACTTCTGCTCCCAGGAATTTTTATAGGCTGCTTCTTTCCACGCTTTCAGAAACACTGTGGAGCTGGTACCTTTACTTCATCTGACTACTTTCTGGTTGAAATATGCCCCAGCAGACAGTGCTACCCATAGGGATGAAAATAAACCTCCTTTGATGAAGTGTTGGGCCTTGTTTTCTGTAGTCCAGGAAGACTCTGAAATGGAAGGGATTAAGATAAGGAAAATGCTGTGTTGTATGAATTTTCATTCTTGGAGCCTCCGTGTTGGAAAATCTGAACCTTTGTGGAGGATTGGGTTGTGTCCAAGGTATCTTTTTCACTATCATTTTGGTTGCTAAGTAGTTCAAAAGAGACAAAAGTGTACTAGAATATGTCTAAATTTAATGTGGAAGCTTTTATTCAAGGAAGTTTATATTGAAAAAAACACTCTGAAAATTGTCTCTAGTTAGTATTTTTCAGCTTTGGAAGCTGGATAGCTCTTCCTGAGGACAGTTGTAAGGCCAAGCTCCAAGCAAAAAGCTAAGGTGCCCCCAGCTGTCAGGATAATAGGGAATGCCCCCTGCAACAGCTGCCTGACAGGAAGGGCTCTAAAATGAAAAGACAGATGTGAGACAATTTTTCATTTCGTATTCTCTGTAGAATAATCTATGGTGATATCTGCCTCTGCACACCAAGGAGATTTTACTGCTTTAATTACAGTGCTGTAATTAAGGAGGTACAACTCTGCCTTGCTAGCAAGCCTGTGATTTGCTGAAGCAGGATCTGTGTGCTTTATATGACTAATCAGAGGCATTTCTCTGACAGCCTATAATTTATCTATAAAACATATTACTTCTATACTTTGAAGATAAATCCAGAAGGTGGGAGAGATGTCGCTTTTTTGTTTGTTGCGGGGGGTTGTTTGTTTTGCTTCATTTTAGATTTTCCTATAGTTTTTCTTCTGTTCATGGATCTTAATTAGAAGTTAAGATGCACCTTTGCTTAATGGCACAACCCTAGAGAGCATACTTCATTTATTTTCAGCTCGAGGACACTAAGTGCTATGTTTTCTGTGAAAATTTTATCAGTGAGGTTTTCCAGATTATGGGGCCAACACACTCCAGACTGGGAAACATTTCATACTAAGGGTCTCAGCAGGATCTCAGAGCTCCTGGTTCAGCCTCTGTTCGTTACAGAAGTAAAGAATTATTCTTTCTCACTGAGCAGGGTAGTTAATTATTTAAACAAAGTCAGGCAGCTCCAACACAGGGCAGAAGCAGAGGGGTGGGAAAAGTGGGCATATCTTGGCGATGAAGGTGCTGGGATGAAAGGAAGCCAGACAGATGAGACTGCTTTATCTAATTTAGACCAGCCAATTCAGTCTGAGCATCCCTTCTTCTTCCAGGTGAGTATTTTAATCACCAATTTTTTTATTATTTTGAGGTGGCATTCTCTGTTATAAACATATAAATGGTTTCAAATTTTTGGTTTTACTCTACTAGAGAACAATATTAAAACTAAATTTGTTATGAAATATAATTCTTGTCTTTCATGTAACCTTAATGTTTTGTAGTTTATTTAGTATTTCTCAGTTCTTTATTAAAAAACTATAACATAAGCTGTTGGAAGTGTGTAAGACTATAAAGTATATGTTGCTAATCTCATTTGTATTCGTCTCTGTGGAAATCAGGTTGGTACAATTGAAATATGAAACACTGAATGGAGGGAGTGGTTAACACCATCTCTGTCTCATATACATGTACATCATTCTGACTTTAGATATTCCAGGATGTTTAGTGATAAAATATAATATTTTTCGCCAAATGATAAGGCAGAAGATTATGTAATTTTTCCTTAAAGCAATTTTTCATTCAGTATACACTACTGCAGTTGGGCTATAGTTTCTGCTGCGTGCTAGAGAAGTGTCTAATGAAGTTCTGCCAAAGTTTAGAACAAAAGAGGCAACAATTACGATTTAGAGGCAACACTGAGAAGGGGATTGTAGCTACATTTAAGTAACTTTAAAGTTGCACGGTATGCATCAAGTTTACCTCCTTCCTACAGAAATACAATGTGGTAAAACATCCTTTTCCTCTATCATCAGAAAACCTAACTTACGCTTTTAACATGATGTGAGCTAACTGTGCAGCTGCCTTGTCAGCATACTCAATTGTCTCGGCTTTGCAAAAATACTGAACTGCTCACTGAGCTGTCAGGTCAGACTATATTCTTGCTGTGATGTGGAGTTTTGGGAAATATAACTAATCTCTTTATTATCTCTCATTCTAGTGCTCATGATCTCACAAAATGGGATCTGTTCAGTAACTGCTACAGATTACTAAGAACTGGAATTGAACATGGAGCTATGCCAGAACAGGTACCATCAGCAACATGTGTCTTGCATCATCTGAGGATTCAGTGTTTAAAAGACTCTAGTGATAGAGAAGTTCAATAAATTAATGCACTAGTGGCACTTATTTAGGGAAATCATGGAGTCTTAAATGAAGTTACTCTTGTAGTGAAGCACTGTCCATGAGGTGGAAAATCTTGGATACTGCTCTTGTTTTTTCTTTTTACTCTGTATGATTTTGAGCTACTTGCCTCACCTTTCACCTTTCTCATTTGTAAAGTAAGAAATAACTAATGTTCCTGGCTGTGAAAAACACTCCATAAATCATGATTTTTACACAGAAACCCATCATTTGTAAACCTTGGCTGCAGTTCAAATTATTGCAGTTATTGTGCATTGAAGGTACAATGGGTGCTTATGAAGACCACGAACCTTTCTCATTTCAGTTAGAAGCCAGTTGTTAATTCTAAACCAACTTCATTTAGGAAAAAAAAATCCATGACATCCGTTGAAGTGCTTTTGAGGTAGGAGGTGTTGGTAGGTCTGAGGCTTTTCTCACAGCCAACGGAGGTGAAAGTAGCTGGAGCCATAATAGAGACTGACTCTTCTAGCCAAACTCATTGCCACATGCCTGTTTCGAAGCCAAGGCTTTAAGCTGTGGGACCTTCTGCTCTCTCTGCATTTGCTACTTAATGCTGGAATTGTGCTGCCTGGAGGGAAGGGGCCAGCAGATAAAAAAAAAATGTTCTTGCAACTGCCAGCCATCTTTTCAGCTTCTGGGCTTAGTAGATACATGTGTAAGCTCCTCAAATACTTCTGTAAGGCCTTGGGAAAAAAGCTTCTGAAACCTGAACTCTCCTCAGTATTTCTTTCCTCAGTCCGCTGGAAGGAGTTTGCTGGAAAGGAACAGTTTGGCTTTTAGTAATATCTTTTAAACAAACATTTTTTAAAGCAGCTAAAAGCTGTTACAAACTTGACTTAGTATGCACAGAATCATTAACCGTTGGAAGCATCTTCATACTGAAAAGACTGTGGAATTTTTAACACCTGTTATAGAACTGAATTTTTTAAAAGACAATGATACTTTTTAGGACATCACAAATACTATCCTGTCTTTCCTTGAGAAAAATATTTATTTACTCTTTTTCGTTTTTAAACATTGGGCTACTAGTTCATTTGATAATGGAACAAATTTCAAGGCATTTTACTCGTGAAGTAAGATTTAGAGGTATTTAAACAGATACTTTTGAAGTGAGATATGTAGATGTTGGGTTGTACATCTGTCATGCTGTGATGTCACCTTTTGCTGTATTCCCAGGCACAGTTTTCTGTTCTGTTTTGTTTCCTAGCATATCCACAGTATTTTTTTCATTGTAATAGGCTAGTTTCTTATTGCACCAACCTGACCAAGGAAAAACATGCCCTTGAAAATTAAAGATACTACCTGAGAGCTGCTCCTGTTTTTCTCCTCAAAACGCGTTATGCATTTTACATACACTTCACTGATTTGTTTGATATTTCCAATATGCTCAGATTCTGTGTGTTTCCTCTGTTACAGATAGTTGTTCAGGCGCTGCAATGTTCGCATTACTCTATTCTCTGGCAGCTGGTAAAAATCACTGAAGGCTCCCCTTCCAAAGTAAGTAGATTATACAAACTTTGCTGAAGAAACACAGCTTAACCTAAAAAGACATAAGACCTGATTCTCTTTAACTCCGCCAAGTACAGTCATTTCATGCCCTTGTGAAGCTGATATAAAATGTTTGTGTTTTGACTTACTCACTACTTTAAGATCTGTTTAATATCATGCATATGTCTCAGTAAGCCAAACAAACAGCAGAGGCTTCTCTCCATCAGGATTCGATACTAGTTGATTTTTATATTTTTATTGCTGAAGATACTTAATGCACTTTATTGTGAGTTTGCAGTTTGCATGAATGAATAAGTTGACAATGCTTGCCTAACAGTTGCAGGCAATGCTACTGATTTGTACACCACAGATAGCTTAGTATTTTTGTGTATTTAGCTTGTTTACCTTTTACATACGTCTTTCATATTGCTAAATATAAATGTAGACTTACTAGCAGGTGACAATACTAATAAAAAGCAAGTGCATGCAAGTGTAATCCACTAAGGACAATGTTACATGTAACTTGATCATTATACTTAGCTTTTCCAGGTCCTATCCTTAGCAATTTCTCAATGAGAGGCCAATATCTGGTCTTTTAGGACTTCTTCAGAAGTAACACATCACATTAAAGTTGTATGAAAACTGTAATAGTAAGTGTACTTCTCCATCAGCTTCAAAAAGTGCTATATTAAAGTACTAATAAAATCAGTGTTTTATGTACTTAAAATGATAATTCTATTGTAATTTTTTTTCAATGCTGACATTGACATTTAAAAGAGCTACTAGAAAATAAGAATTACTGATACTATTTATTCTGAATTTCGGAGGTGTTTTCTCAATCTCTTTGGCATGGTAGTAGTCAGTTTCACATTTCAATTCCTTATAACTGGAAAAACTGGATATATCCCATTTGGTTTAAATGAATTCAGAATCTCATCACAATAAAGCATCTCAAGTCCTCCTAGCTAGCAGCATTGTTTTCCCTAGGGAGAAATTTCACTTTGACAGAAGGAGATAAATAACTAAAACTAAATTCAGGAGGCCATGTAACACGTTAGCCTGTAAGTCCATAAAACCAACACACCAAATCTTGTTCTAATGGTTCCCTAGTAAAGAAAACTGGACTGCTCGTTATCTGTACTGGGTGCAGGGAGGCAAGAACTTAAGAGCACTTTGGTCGACCATTGAAGCCTAGGCGCTGTCTTCAACAGCTTTATTAAATTCTTCCCCAAGTGCTCTGATTGTTGGGGATTTGCTAGGTGACTTACCCACTCCTGAAGATGCCCAGCAACTCTGTCCTCCTGCTTTCTGGGCCTTTGAGCAGTGGATGCTGTCTTGCCCTGCTCTGGTTGTATAAGCTCAGAGCATTCAGTGAGCTTATTATCTCCTTTCACTGCATTTTTCCATTTTTTTAAATAAATACAGTGAAGTGGTGCAGTATAATATTGATCATGCAGAGTGATAACCAGTAGCATTATAGGAAAAAAGGTTTTGTGTTTTCTTGTCTCTGAATTTTAGCAAAAGAAGCATACTTACCATAAAATGCAGGTAGCAGCCAATGTATATGTCATCTATCTGTACAAGACCTGGTCAAGAGGTTTGCATTTTGGTATTTATGTGGTCTGTTGTTTGCAATTTTGGTATTAATGTGGTCTGTTGTTTGCAATGTCAACAGGATGGTCCAGTTAAACTGAAAGAGAAAAGGCCCTTTACTTTAGTAAATGCGTTTTTTCTTGCAGACAAGCTCAGTGCAGTTGTATATTTTTTCCTACTTTTCAAAATAGGATACATTTATATGATGCATTGTTTTATGAAATGGATGAAAAACAGCTTTGACCTTTCATGTGCTTCTAGTACTATTCATGTATTCTGTTCTGACTCATATTAGTCATTCTGTGGGTCATAGGAATTTAAAGGACTATGAAAGCTCTGTGGTGAACAACCATTTGAAGTACAAGCCAATTATGTTTCTGGAATCCCCAGTGAAAATCATAATCACTCTAAGCTAGAGAGCTCTTATTTCTGTAATGTTTGGGGTTTCACTTCACACCTACAAAAGTAATCAATGTTTTGCATCCTTAGTTCTACGGAGCACTCCATTAATGCCCTTCAGCTCTTTCTACCTGGACAGGAGCCTCAGCTTTGCCCACATGTGTTTGTCCTATGTGTTTTTATATGAAACTTTTAATTTTAATTTGTTGACTGTGAAAATGAATCCAGAGTGCAGTATATCCATCCTTTAATCTGTTAGATCATTTTACCCGTGGTTGTTTGCCGTGATTTAGGCTTACTTATAAGTCAGCAGACATTAAATGGAATCAATCACTTCAGAAGTAAGATGTATGGGAAGACAAAGTCATTAATGGGGAGCGTATCAGAATGAAGAATGGTGTATTTCATTAACATTTTGAAGTTATTCAGGCTCTTAAATGAACAGTTCTGACACATTATTGTAATATGTAGATCCATCTAGCTTTCTAGTGGTCCTTTTCTGTAGCTGTAGCTTTTCTATACATCTAAGGACATATGGAGGTGATGCTTTGTAGACTGAAGTAGTATCTTTAATAGACCAATGAATATAGCTGTAAAAAAATGAGAGGATTTTGGGCTCGTAAGCCCTTCAGATTTAAAATAACAGAAGATTTCAATGCAAAATATAAGGTGAGAATAATTTCATGGTTTCCGTTTAGATACAGACCAGGTAAGCTGTCTCTGAAAGAAAAGGAAAAGGTTGTTCGTACCTATAGGAAGGTGGGAGCAAGGGAATTGGAGGTGATAAGAAGTTACCAGGTGGGAAGTAGGAGCTGGATAGTGGGAAGGGAAGGGAAGGGAAGGGAAGGGAAGGGAAGATAGGTGACAGATGAAAAAGCTAACGGGGAGAAAATAATTTATAATAGGCTGTAAGACTAATCTGTCCAAGTCTTTGTTGTCTTGTATCTAGTAGATTTATGAATTGTGTTCCCAGGCTCATGTTTAGAAGATGATATTTTTAGATTTCCCTTGAGCATCCAGGCTGAGAGATCAGAGATGGAGGGATTGATTTGTAAGAAATGTTCATCCGCTACCAGCTGGGTCATACTCACAAATAGTAGTTGCTCTATTGCTCTTTCAAAGTGAGTTCTTTGAGCAGAGTTCAAAATTGCTTAATAATTTTGTTAATAATTTGGTTCTGGGGTAAGGTCATACATGACAGCTAGGGATATACAACTGGAAACAGAATCTTTTAAGAATGAAGCTATTCTTTATCTGGTATTCAGATGGCTCTTCCAGAAATACAGCTTCTCTCGCAAAAGGATTGCCCTTGTTTGGAAGCTGTCTGTTTAGATCACTGTGGCAGGCATTATGCCCAAGCCCAGGATACATTTATTGCTTTCTGAGGGACACTTTATGTTACAGCTGTTGCGCATGTCTTGGATTCTGGCTGACTACATGAGGCTAGGGGTGCTGGTGTGTAGGCTTAATATGTGTGGCAGGGAAAAGCTGTTTGACTCTTGTTTAAATCAAATTAGGGTCAAGACAGCTTATTGATTTATTAAAGACATGAAATTGACCTGCAAGCAGTGAAATACATTTCCAGGATCAGTATCAGCAATACAGCAGGTAAACCACAATATTTGACACTTCAGAAATGCTAATTAACATGTACACATTTTGAAGTACCCTGCTGGTAACTATTCACAATTGACTCCAATCCCCTCCCCAACATACACAATTCAGAGTTACACATGCATTTTAATTACACATGTACACCTCCACTCCCACAAGACGTGGGAGGTATATGTCCACTGCCCTTCTTTAGGGAGCAGGAGATCCCCTACTTACGCACGGCTGCTCTTGGACATGAGGGTGCTCCAGCTTCGTATATATCCATGCCACTTCCTCCAGTCTGCAAATCCATATGCCAGTGCAAAGCACTCTACAGAGTCATCTGGACACCCTTGAGGTGTGCATTCCCACATGTTGCACCCCAGACTGGCAGTCCTTCAGCTGGATGCAGGCTACTTAGGGCTTGCAGCAGGGAGGATGCCCCGCGAGGCCTAGGGAACGGTGGCAGCGCTGCGTGTCTGGCATGGTTTCACTGCCCCGCTGCTCCACCCCAAGGGGGCTCCTTGATCACAAATTTTCACAACTCTTTTGTAATTCTTTTCAAAGTGATTTCTGCTTTTCTCAAAGGCTTCTTGGTAATCTCCTGGTTACTGTTTAATCTGGTCATTTTAAGCAACTTCATTGTTAACTTTCCTTTTAGCATTATTGGTTTTTAGGCAAACACCCCCTCGGAGCGGTTGGTGGTGGCTGTTCTGTCCACACACACTGTTGCACTCGGCTGTTGGTATCCAGGCTTGTTACCAAGAGGATGCTCTGCAGGTTTCCCCACACTGTGTAATACAGTTTGCAGATTGCAATTTTGATCATAATGCTTAAGAGAATGATACCAGCATAGAATATTTTAAAGACATTTTAATGTCTTTAATTACTGATTATTTGAAGTAGTAAGAAAGTCCAAATTCTCTGCCAAGTAAGATTCCACCAGTTAACTTAAATACAGTACAGAGTTGAGACAGAGTTATTTCAAAACTCTTTTTCAAGGTGTCCTGTGGAAAAAAATGACATCCTGTAGTGTCATGTTGGAGTCTAAAATCTGGAAGGAAACATTGATTGGCAGGTAAGGATGAAATGCATAAGCCTGGCAGTGTCCCTGCTCCAGTGCTCTGATCGTTGGCCTTGCCTCTTGTAAGTGTTCAGAAGAGGCCGAGGCCAGGACCATGGCTGTCGGTGAGCAGAGCAGGGCTCTTCGTGGTAACTTGCACACTGCTCGGGGGAGGTGATTTATATTGTGCCATTTGTGGGACCGGTCTGTTGTAGCCTAGAGAAAAAGCTTTCTTCAAATTAAAAGAGGCTTGAAGGTAGTTTCAAAGGAAACTGATAATTTCCCAGTGAGAGTTCTCTTGTCTGTAGATCATGGGGAACAAGTCCAGTGTTTTGAGGTAGAAGACAGGTATTAGATTGTACAGGTTTTTTTTCCATCTAGATCTATGCCTGCATTCAATAAACCAGGTGCCTGGGACTGTTGTACAATGCACTGTACATGTACATAATGAAAAGGAGATATCTATAGAAGAATAGAGTCCTAAATCTTACAACAGTAAGAAAAAGGATGAATAGAGCAGGCATTCATAGGCAAGACAAAGGCGAAATAGTTCTGAACGAGAAGCAGCCAGACTAGCCAAATGCATAGCTATTACTAGCCGATTAGTAGGCAGAGGAATTAGTAGAGAGGAATTAAAGAGGGATTTCAGGAACAACGTAGTGACTTGGTGACTTTTCATATTTATATTGGCACAATGAAAGCAAGCACAAAATGCTGAAGGGAAGAAAAGAGTCACAAGGTGCAAAAGGTTGTGCTCCACAGTAACGTTGAGAGCTAAGGGCTCTTGAACATTGTAATGTTTCTCAAAGAATTGGAGTTGCAAGAAGAAGGAAGTGAATACTCAATACAAGTAGTTTAGAGGAAAGGCAATGGGAAAAATATGAAGAAAAGCCACTAGCAAAAGTACAGCATTTCTAAATAGCTTAAATGGGGAAAAAAAAAACACTTCAGTTTAAAGCTAGAAAATAACTGCAAAATTTTAGGTAAGTCTTGTGAATACAGTTGTTCAGTTACAGTTGGTGGCAAAAACAGTTTAAGTCCTTGCTCTTAGTGGCTCATTCTTGTTCCATGTACTAGTTAAATTTTAAGATATAAGCTGTACAGTTCTGGAAAGGATTATTTTTATCCTGGGTCACTTCAGTAATTCAGTTCACAGTGTGAACCCATGGCTTTACCTTAGCAACCTAGAGGACAGTAAATTTTTTATACCAGTTTTTCTGCGGAAGTCCACATAGCATGTAATCACACCTCAAGAACCGTGGCTGTGTGCCTTAGAGTGGTGAAAGACTTGAAAATCGAATTCATTTTTTTCCATACCATTTTCTTAAACAAACAAACAAACAAATAAGCAAAAAAAGAAAAAATAAAATCATTACCACTCTACAGTAGTCTGGGGATTTCTCCAAATTTAGCAAAGTTCCAGATGGCTCTGTTGCACTGTTCAGGGGGGCTTTCTTTTGCTGTTTCTAACTTTTCAAATTGAATGTTTGTCATGCCGGCAAGCAAGAGGATAATAAATAGTGTATACCTAGGTGTTATTCAGCTGTTGACAGAAAGAAAAATGGGAGACGTGCAATTTTTAACCTCTGTCTGGGATTTTTTGTGGGTTTTAGTTTCTCTTTTGAATTCGTTAGCATCTAAATGGAAGATAATTATGATGAAAAGTAATTTCTATAGATAGAAAGAAATTGAAGTGATTATAATACCAATATTTAAAGGCATAAATCATATGATTATGTAACACAGCAAACGTATAAGCCTAGCATCAGTCCTAGGTAAAATACTTGGAATGGCTGATAGAAAACAGTCAGTACAAGGCTGAAGGACACAAAGAACATGGCCAACAAATGAGACTGGAAGGAATAAGGAAATTTGTTCTTGAGAAGATTGTATTTTTGACTGATAAAAACACTATTTTGAAATACCAATTTCTGTGGACATTAGTATCACATTGCATTTCAGGTTAATATGTGCATTTAATGTAATTTATATTCAGTAGCTCAAAACTGGTTAATATATTAGATAAAAATTGAAATTGGGAAATCATCACACAGTGCAACAGCTTCTGATGCATTCCAAGAGGAATCCATTTGCAGCTAAAGAGTGATTATTATTTTTAACAATTATGAGGGAAGGTAAAGCAAAACTTTTTAAAATGCGGATCAATTGATAAACAAATTACAATTAAATAAGCAAAGAGGCATTTTAATGCAGCCAAATAGAAGACATATCTGGGAACAAGAATGCTGATCAGTGAAAAGTTGTGACTTAGAAGAGAGCAGAGCTACCTTACACGTCATGTAATCGTGGTGTAATGCAGTTGCAGAAAGGGATCCTTGCCTTTATTAACAGAGAAGAATGATTAGGAGTAAGAAGGCAATATAACTTATAGATCTTCAGAGTCCAGATTAGAAAACCACACTTAAGTCTATTGAAAATTACGAGAGGTTCAGAGATTTAGGAACACACTGGTTGCTTCAGTGTAGACCTGCCTTCTGTTGTGAATCAGTACAGAAAGAGCATATGGGCCACAAAAAGGCTTTCAGTAAACAAAGAATAACAAGATCTTATGATAGGATGCAATAAAAGAAATTAACGCTAGAAATGAGCCATATGGATTGAGCATCCATCATAATCAAAAATCGGTGCATATGCACTATGTAGGTTCTTTAGATTTAGGTTAGATATTGTTCTGTAGGGCACACTGTCTTCCATCGGAAAGCTGATACAGGTAGGTACCACGGAGGGAATGGCAGCAGTGGTGGTATGCCAGCAGCCTCAGTGTGAATTAATGGCTGCAATGAGTCCTCCTTTATATGAAATCTCTGATGGTGAAAGGGAAGAGAAAGATCTTCAAAGCAATGGTTGCAGATGAATGTAAGAAATGCAGCGGGACAGAGGCAGACAGGGCAGAAGCTGTATTTGTATCACCTGAGCAATGCAGAGTAGCAGAATCTATAAATCAGTGCTGACAAAGCTGGTCATTTTGACAAAATGTGAAGCTAACACAAAGTCCTAGTGATTTGTGGTTTGTATTTTGTTCCCTGTGTTGAGTTTGGTCCTAATGTAAACAGAGTAATTAAGTAGGTGCCCAGCTATGTCGTTTTCAGTAAATTTCTTGGCTACAAGACAGAGGCTGTCCTAGCTTTTCACATAGGAGCTTTTCACAAATATTTTCTTCTGTAATTTCTTACTTCCAGGTGGCTGTTTGCTACATACTTAGGATTATGCTCCGGTATCTTATGTTTTATTTTGATTTGTTTTCACCAGTTCACTTTGTTATCCGTAAAAAAAATATGTATTCATCAGGGTACGTCATAGGTAGCCCCAGGTCAAAGTACCCAGCTTTCCCATTGAACCTGCCACTTCTGGTACCCACAGCTAAAATATACATGGATTGTCTCTAGATGAAGGTGATCAAACCAGGCATTTGTTTATTTTTTTTACCCACAAATCCTTCTTCCTCCAGATCAACAAACCTCCCTCCTTCTTCCCTAAGTCATTAGATTTCTGTGATATGCCTTCACATTTCCAACATCTGCACATGGTTAGGAGAATGTTTTTGTTGAACTCGAGACACCTTATTGGTATTTTTTGTTCACATTGATTAATCTACATACAGAATTCTTTATAAACCACCATGTGTGTTCACCTTGATGTATTGAACATTTTCTTCTGAAACATTTATACTCTACATCCAAATAAAATACAGATAATTTTACCTCAGGAATGTATTGCTTTATTAGTAGTATTTATTACAAGGAACCTTGGGCCATTCTTGTGAAAAATAATGACTTGTTTTACTCTGTGCTATATGAATAGCATACATTTCATGGCCTCTCTCTATGTTTTGGTAGTGTATAGGATTGAATGTATGAAATTATCACCATCCTCTTGTTTTGATTTGTTCTAGCAAACTTTTATTAATATTTATATATTTCCCTTTTATTCCTTATTCTAGGAGGACTTACTGGTATTGAGGAAAACTGTGAAATCCTTTCTGGCTGTCTGCCAGCAATGTCTATCAAATGTCAACACTCCAGTAAAAGAACAGGTAAGAGAAATGTCTGCCACATGCTTTTACAAAAGTGTGAGTATTAAACTGTAGGAAAACTCAAGATGACACTTACTACACCAAATTTAAAATAAAGTCATGTGTGCCTTCTGTCTAAGTAAAACTGAACAAACACTTCATAAAAAGAATTATATTAAAATTACCTTCAAAGCACAGCTAATGTCAGATTCACTTTTGATATAATAGTGGATGCTTAGGCTCATGTTCAGCTGTCTGTAGGCATCTAACTGAATCACCAAAAATTAAAGTCTATTCCTTTACTTAATTACTGTATTAATAGACAGAAACAGGCACTTTTAGAGGATGATTGAGACCTCAAATTGGCTAAATCTTTCTCTGTGTATTTCTGTTTTTTTTCCCTAGTATTGAGTAATAGAGAATTTAGAGTGACTACTTTCCTACACAAGTCAAATGTCTGAATTTAGATTGGAAAAATGGAAGCCTTGATATTTATCATTATTTTGTCATCCTAATAATTCCATTAAATGTAGGAATGCATGCTAATTTTTGGGTCTCTTTTACCCATGGTGGCTAATGAGAGAAAACTGAGGTTTCTAGCAGTACACATCGTACTTCTGTATATTTTCTAGCAGGAAATCTATGTTAATTAATTTTACAAAAATACTCTGAATTACACTAAGAATGTAGTTTCACACTATGCAAAATTAGTTGCTTGACTGATAGTTATGTTGCCTTGGTAAATCAGAATAAAATATCCAGTTACACAGTGTCTTCATTATATAAAAAACAAGATCTGGAGGGGTTTTTTTTTAGATTCTCGTGAATGTGGTCATTACAGCTCAGGGTGCTGTGCTTCCCTATTTGGAAAGCTGACTGAAAACATAAGTGCGTACATTTGTCTGCATTATGAGCGTATGCCAAAGGTTTGTGTTTATGAAATATAATTATAGTAAGGTATCCATTTGGGGGGATTCAGTGTAGTTATCCAGTTGTCTGTGTTAGATTTTTGGAAAGCCACACATGCACAGAGTGAGAAGCTTCTGCTATGTATGTCTAGAAATTGAAATAAAAGAAATTAAATCCAAGGACTTGTTGAAATAATTTGTGGTCTCTACAATAAACAGTAGCTGCTTTGTTTGCAAAGATCTTAGGAATGTTTGCTGATTTCTATCAGGTCTGTTGACATCTTTTAGTTGTCTAAAATTGCATTTCTGTGTCAGCACTTCCACGATTTTGCACAGCCTGTAACTAAATGGCAGACATGTACTTGCTTATGTTTTTTTTAAAAGATAATACTTCTTAAAAGATAGTTTTATTTTTTCAAAAGATAGCTCTGCTTGGCATTTACGCTGTGTTCTGCAAGTTGATAAATATGAATATTAAAGGCTCAGAGATCTTCCTACCTTATGTATTTTTAAAGGACTCTTATATGTCATTGTCTTGCAGCAGATTTAAGTTTCGTAATTATATTTAGTATTCTGAGTAGTTACTCTTAACATAGAATATATTTTATTAACATTGTATAATGTGAAAATAACGTCTAACTTCATGAAAATACTAACGATTCTAGCATAAACTATGTTTAATGTTGCTTCTACATCAACAAATGGTAAATGATCCATACCATTACTGCCATGTTTTTGTGCTTGATGTATTTTGAAATGTTTTAATTCTCTTTCTCTCAAATCTTCTTTTCATTGGTAATTTAAACGTTTCTTAGAAGCTCCTTTTCAGTTCACAATTCTGTGGAAGTTTTCAAGACTCTGCTAGACAAAGCCATGGCCAACCAGATGTAGAGACAGCAAGAGTCCCAGTCAGAGTAGGTTGGGCTAGAGACCTTCCAACTAATTCTTCTATAAACTTTTAATTTTCTTCCTTAAAAAGTCTCTTTCTGCAAGTGCAGGAACTGTTCCTTAATCCTTTTATTTTGCTAGATCTTTTGAGAATTCATGTTATATTTTCTCACTAGCTTATTTGTTTCTTAATCTATACGTTATTCTCAGAGAAGATCAATTACATATCGAAGGAGAGAAAAAAGTGTTAAGTATTTATTAGAAACAGAACTGAAACATTCCAAATTTTCTTAGACTGAGTGAAATACATCTGTGACTAGACATATTTACAATATATAGACATTTGTACATGCTGTCTTTATATTGATCAGAAATAAAAACTTTCAGTGTGTAATTTGTATCCACCTGTTTTTAGAGGTCTACATTAGTATTAGCTTGAATGTCAAATGTCAAATGCATGTCAAAGGAGTTTAGAGCAGCTGAGATCGTCACTGAAATCAATCCCAATGTTTTTTGGATGCTGTGAAGAAAAATCCCAAATACTGGCACCTGTCTCCAAAGTCTAAATTGATCATGGTTTACAACTATTTGCATTTTGTTCTTGTGTAAGTGTAGCTCACTCAGATTTTATAACATACTCCACGAGATGAGTGAGCTGCTATGACACTCAGAATTCACGAAGATTTCATGTTGGAGGTTTGTAAAGCAGGTTGCTCTCACTCACAGCTTTTCTGAAGGTTCAAAAGTATGTTTAAATACACATTTAACTGTGTTTCTTCTCACCTACCTAAACACTTGTTCTAAAGTCCATCTTAAACACTAATAGGTGGGAGTTTATAAAAGCATGCATTCAGCTGTTTGTAGAGGGGAATATAGGGCTGAATTAAAGCCTATGCTGGATTTCATGAATCAGACAGGGCTATTCTGCAGTCTGTGTTCATTTGAAAATCCCTTTGGCCTACCCCCTACCTGGGAATTGTGATTGATACTGCCCGGAGTGAGACTCCTGCAGGCTCCTGGGAAAGATGCAGCGTATCCAGCGTTGATTTTTCTTCTAGGAGTCTTTTTGCACATTTGTACTTTAAACCTTCCTCTCTTTCTCCATTCTCAGAACCAAAGGTTAAAGATAGAGAAACTAAAATGATTAAGAAATACTATCTGAAAGATGCTCAGGCATTGAATGTAATGCAAATGAATACAGCTGGTTATAATGCTCCAACATAAGCCATTGGGGAGAACAGTATTATTCTCATGCATGAGAGTATACAGATAAACCCTTGAAAGAAACAAAATTATTTATAGCTACTTTTTCTCTTTTCCCAGGTAATGAGGGTATAACAGTAATGAGTAAAAATCATTAAAAATTCTGCCCTGATGGACTGTTACCTAGATTTGAAAGCCATGCAGAATTACTTGATTGTTTCCGCAGAGAACTGTTAGTGAAATTCTGCAAGGATTTCATTGCTTACATCTGTTTCCCTGTATTTTCAGGATCTGAGAATGACTCAGCTTGGATTTTCCCTTTTAATGTTACTCTTTTTTTTTTCTTCTCGTTTAACTTTTCTATCTGTTTATCAACAAGAGGTGTTTTTTCTTTACTACAGTCCTTGGAGCATAGGTATATTTAGAGTTCTCGTAGAGAAGAAATGGAAGTGTAGTATCATGGACGTGGTAAGAGGGGTAAACACAGTTCCCAACATTAGAAATAAAAGGCATAATACTTTAAAGATAATGGAAACCCTAGTGAACACTTCTCACAGCACAAAAAAAGCTATGAATCAGTACAGTTAAGGACGGGTGTTTAATAATAGTGCGAAAATGTTTAGAAATCAGATGAATGTTATTTTGTTTTGCGCTTACTTGACTTATGCTTCTTACTCTTAATACATCTCTTTTACCTTTCAGGCTTTCATGTTGCTTTGTGATCTCTTGATGATTTTTAGTCATCAGCTGATGACTGGAGGTAGAGAAGGTCTTCAGCCTTTGGTGTTTAATCCAGACTCAGGCCTTCAGTCAGAACTTCTCAGTTTTGTGATGGACCATGTCTTCATTGACCAAGATGATGAAAACCAGAGCATGGGTATGTTTAGCCTTCATGTTTCCTACTTATCTTTTTTCATAACAAACACATAAGAGAGAAGAAAATAGAATTTTCAGAAAAGTTTGCTCAAAAATGTTTTCAGAATTACTGTTCTTTATTGGAGGCGGAGATAAGTGTGAATATGAAGTATTCAATGTTATGTCTGTTAAAGAAGAAAAAGTAGTTACAAAGTTCACTTCATAAAAATGGGTGTTTTCAGAAGACATGGGACTGGCCTGTAAACTACATTTTATTAATCCGTACAAAACTATTTACTGATCTTTTCCTTTGCAGTATTTTTGAAAATCAATACTGTCTTAGTTCAGTGACAGACTTCATTTGGTATGGCATCAAGGGAAAAAGTACGACAGAACAGTACATGGAAGAAAAATCCTTTCAAGTTTCAAAACAGGGTTACAGGATTGTGAGGCGAATCTTACCGTCAAAGCTCTAGGCAAGGATGGTCTTAAGAAACTCTGGTGTTACTAAATAAATACCCACTCTGCTTTTCCCTCCCCCTCCCCGCCCCCCCAAAAAAAATAATAAATCAAGCTTAGGATTGATTTGAAAATCGTTGGAGACTGGGAGACTGCTTGGAGAAGTATTGCGTGTGCTTGCTTGCTTTGTTGTTATTTCCTAGGCATCTGTGTGTGTGTGGCCATGCTTTGAGAAGCAGGAGTTAAAGCATCTCTACTTCCTCAGAAGGATGACTTGAGATTTTTGGCTTTCAGTCAGGGAGGGTTGGATTTGTCATTGACATCTGTTTTTAAATAAGTCACTTCTGCTGGGTATTACAAATGCCTAAGTGAGATACAGAGGTACCCAGCTTCTGAATCCTAAATATCTTTGGACAAGCGATGGATTCCCAGATGGTTGAAAAATATGAAACACGTGCTGAATGTGTACTGTAGTGTTCTTTTTGCACATTTTCTGAATTTCCATTGAACTCAGTTACTTGTACGTTATGGTGGCATGTAAGTGCTATTTTTGATCTGTTAAGACAGTAGTGGGTAGAACTACGGTCTCAGAGAATTTATTCTTGCTCTAAAGGTCCTTTCAGCCTTCTAGCTAACATCTTTTTTGAGCATCTTTTTAAGGGTTACAATGGCCTGAGAAGAATGCATTTTGACACACAACTTCACCAGAAATCCACAGTACAAGTTAATCATACTTTGTGAGTTCAAAGTTCAGAATAATAAATCAAGAATAGATTTTAGGAGGACAGTATTTATTTTTCTTGGCTCTTGAGGAACATTAGGGTTTTTTAACATCCTGTGATTGGACTGGGAAGACAGCAAAAAGATGGATGAAGATCTTTTTATGTAATCTCCATTCCCTAATGCTACTCTGACTCCATGAAGTCCGTGTGATGATTTACAACTTTCGGTATTCAGAACATATCAGTAACTATAAAAAGAAATGAAGAAAAATAGGGGGGGTTAGGGGATGCTATTGGGCTTCAATTCTGTGGGTTAAATCATCCAAAAAACATCATGTATACATACTCACAGTCAACTCCACTGCTTGTAAGAGGTGTCCTGTGGTACAATATATGACTTACACACTGTGGCTCTGTGGAAACTACAGTAAGAGTGCAGCAAAAGAGTCCCTGTGACACTGTGTTCCTCCTGCCCCCTACACAGGCCTGTATTTCTTCAGACTGGTTGGAAGACTCCCATTAAGAATGATCTCTTCTAAATACCACAGAATATTTGCTATTATTACAATTGTTATAGCTGATTTCATTTTCTTCTGTAAATTGTGTAATATGGTTTTACTATATGATAATATATTTCACATGTGTATAGTTTCATTTTCATTCACAGAATGGATCCTTACATGGGGATTTAATACATATGACATTAGCACTCAATCTCTCTTCCAACTGAATTTTATTTCCTGTTGTTTATTGCTGCTGTAAGACCATGGGTTTCATGCCTGCAAATCCAAGGCATGCAGAAGAAGCACTGGCTTCTAATTTCTCTATATGAAACATTCATAGTTCAGTCTTGTTAAAGAAGCATCTTCAAATGTCCTTTGATTTCAAAAACTAAGCACAAAGCATTCAACAACTGTTCATTGTGGCCTTTCGCAGGGTAAAGAAAATAAGTGATTCAGTTCCATGTGGATTGTGTTCAGTATTACTCAGGACTACAGCATCCTTGGTGAATGGTTTGTCATCTTCCTGAACTTCCCTGAAGGTCCTAACATTCAAGAATAGTCATCTTTGATTTTAGCTTCTCCTGCAACAATTGTTGCTTCATTTTAAATAATTGATTTTTTTCTAAAAGCTACTCTTTAATAACGTTGTTTTAGAATATAACATAATATAATTTTTTTATTGTTGTTGATGCTTTCAGAGGGAGATGAAGAAGATGAAGCTAACAAAATAGAAGCCTTACATAAGAGAAGAAACCTCTTGGCTGCCTTCAGCAAGCTGATAATTTATGACATTGTAGACATGCATGCAGCGGCTGATATCTTCAAACACTATATGAAGGTACAGCTCTGTGTATTCTCCCCCTCCTAAGTGAACACAGATTGTTGTGTCAGGTCACTTGTTTTACTTCCTTCCAGTGCAGTAATTAAAGATTGAACACTTGAAAGCTTTTCCAGCCTTATATGATTTCTGTACTAGTTTTTCCTTTTTAAATTATACCTGTCTCTGAGAAACGGTAAGCTCGGAATTTGCCTTCCTACACAGCAGGAGTGCCTTGTTTAAAGGCAGCATCAAAAGTTGGTCCTACACAGTACCAAGTATTTTCAGAGAGACTTACCTTTGCAGAGAATTTCTTATCCTGCTCCTCAAAGGTGTTCCTAGAATCCACAACAACAGTTGTTTGTTCAATGTCATATTTCACTGGGAGTCTCTCAATCTTGGCCAGAACAAGGAAGCAGATTTTTTAATTTTTTTTTTCTGTGGGAAAATATCATTTTAAACAGGAAAGCAGTAAAAAAGGTCGGTGTTGTAAGTGGGTCTGCGGTACCTGAATGTTTTATCAGCTATCAACATAGGGTGTTTCCATGCAATATTTGGGCCCAATGAAATTCAGAAAGACTTGCTGTTCAGCTGCCACTTTACCCTGTAGTTGCAATTTACCTACCTGAAGACATGTACGTTAGCACTCCTCACACTACCAAGCTACATAAAGCCCCTCAGTATATGGCAGATTGCCAGGTGTACCCCACCTGTCTCTCTGTAAGAGGTTAGTCATCACAAAGACAGAGCAGTGGTTTCAAGCTGTATTTGAAATTGTTATTGTTTTTTTGGTCTTTTTTTTTTTAAAAAAAAGTTACCTTTTCAAGACAAGAACTGCAAGTAATCTTTCTATAAGAAAAGCTGTGAAAATTTATATGAGTTTCAATTTTAAAAGGATTTTTCCCCACATTTTTTCCTAGTACTACAATGACTATGGAGATATCATTAAGGAAACCCTGAGCAAAAACAAGGCAAATTGATAAAATCCAGTGTGCAAAGACACTCATTCTCAGTTTGCAACAGGTAAGAATATTGATTTTTATTAGAAGTCCTTCATTGCAACAAATACTGGACAGGATTTTTCTCTGGTGCCCTTTACATTGAAGAAAAAAAAACTACGCTTCCGTTAAGAGACTATCTTGCTCCTCAGTTCAAGTTATCACCACTGCTTTGTCTCTTTAACCTCTGTATTCTTAAGACAACAATAGGCAAAGTTTTGCCAGATTAAAATGGAAGAAAGGGAGAAAAAAGCCTTGATGGCAGTTTGGTCCAAGCTGATTCATAGTGTTTGTTTACTGGTACCTATCAAACAAGAAGAATTAGGATGACTTTTTCTCCTCATAATTAGCTGGAAGTAATGCATCTTTCTATTTTGTCTAAATATTGATTGATTTTTCAAACTTTGACATATTTAGTTTAAGTCTTTCAGTATTATTAAGCACGTTTTTTTCCTCTGAAGAGTTTACTTTATATCAACCATAAACTCTTAGTTTGATACAAAAACCATCCTTGTTCTGCTGGCAGCACAAAGTGTGTGTTTCACTAAATACTGTTTCGGCACTGGCAATTCCAGCTATATCCATTACGTAGAGAAATTTCTTACATAAGTTAGATGTTTTCCAATTGGCTGGGCCTTCCAAAATTCATTCCAGAGTACAAAGGGATTTCCTATAACAATCTGAAAGCTGAGTGAGATCTGTGAAAATGTGAGAAAAATAGAAGAAATTCCAGAAGAATTAGAAGAATTGACACTGGCAAGTGTCAAATTAGTTCCTGTCAGAACTTGGAGAGAAGAAGAAGCCAGGTGCCATACCTGTCAACTGTGTACAGCCTAATACCATGTCATGAAAAAAAATATATATTAGACGAGCTATTGGCAAGTTTCTAAGTGATAGGTAGCAGCCAGTATCAATTTGTCAAGGAGAAATCATGTAAAATTGAGCAGCTTTCATTAATTATATGGTAATAGAGCCTGTGGATAGGAGAGGAGTATATTTAATGCAATTTGATTTAATATTGTTGTTGACACAGTCTCCTTTGTTAGTGTCATTAGCAAATTAGGAAAATGTGGTCTAAATGGCAGTAATATAAGAAGATACAGAAGTGATTGGAAAATTACTGAGTAAATCATTATTGTGCTGAAATGGCATTATCAAGCAAGCTTTGAAGGCATTTACCCTGTAATGCTGTTCAGATATTCATTGTCTTGCATGATGGAATAGAAAATTTGGTTCCTAAATTCCTAGATGATACTGATCTGATTGGTGGTGCAAGTACTTTAGAAAGCAGCATAAGAATGCAAAATCATTGATGCAAAAACTCTTGATGAGTTCAGAAAACAATAGATACAATCCAATGAAGTTATGTGCAAAATGCTGCTTAGGAGTTATTTTCCACACAAGTACAAGGTGGGGGACAGTTCATGAATATCAATTACACAGAAGAAGGTCTGGGAACTGAAGTGGATTAGAAAATGAATGTAAGTGAACTCTGTTAGGTCTTTGTTAAAAAAGTTATTATAATGTCCATTCATAGCCCTAACAGGTTAAGAATAAAAGTCTTTGTCAAAAAATGTGTTTTCTAGCTCACAGTTTTTAACAACTGAATTCTTTCTCTAGCTGTTCAATGAGCTTGTTCAGGAGCAAGGTCCTAATTTGGACAGGACATCTGCCCATGTTAGTGGAATTAAGGAATTGGCCCGTCGGTTTGCCCTCACTTTTGGCTTGGATCAGATCAAGACAAGAGAGGCTGTGGCCACACTACACAAGTGAGTGGTGGTAAATAAACTAGATTTTTATATTACGTCAGATTAGAAGTTTTGCTCAATATACCTCTTCTACAGGGACATAATCTTAACCTGGTCCTGGAATAATGATTTATTTCTTCTAATTTAGGTAGAAAAATAATGGGGGGTAAGCACATATCTATGTATGTAAGAAAGGAAGAAAAACTAGCTGCTGCCTATTTATTTGTGTGATTGGAATGACCATGTTTATCTATCTCAGGTAAAACCTTAGCTATCATACACAGTTGTGTGGACTGTATCTGACAAGTGTAGATAGCTCTTTGTAACACAACACTGTGGATTCTGTGTGCACCTAGAGTTTTTTATAAAAAGATACTCCAAAAATATTTTGTGCTCTAATTTTTTTTAAGCAGATTGAGGCTTTTTATGTAACTAGTGCGTAGGAAAGCATAGAAAGGTGTTTCTAAATTTAAATTATGACATCCACATGCCATAAAAAAGTTAAAATATTAACGTTTGCTGTCTCAGAGTGTTTAGACTAAGACTAGCAAAGCAATGATCAGGACTTTGTATCTGAAAGGATGCAAATAATAGAACAAATATGGCCAGGAAAAAAACATGAGTGATACAGAGGTTTGGAGGAGCTGAAGAAAAAATAAGTCCTATATGAAGATGGATATCAGAAGAATTGTACCTGCTAGTTTACACGTCCCTCCTAAGTCTGGACAGAAACCCCAGATTCTCGTTCTTACCCATCTTAAGCTTAATCAGCAGATGTCTGGGGAACTCCTGGAGAGTTGTAATGTTTGTCCAAACAAAAGGTGACGTCTTAGCACTACTCCTTTAGTCCAGATGGCACCAGTGTAGGTGGTGAGTGTGACCGTTCCAGTCACATTGCTAAATAGTGTGTCATACTGCAGATGGGAAAAGTGTGAGATATTTCATACTAAAAAGTAATGTGAGTTCTTTCATATCTCAAGTTAAGCATGCTGTTGTTTTGCTTTGAAAACGACATCTTTTTTATTCTGATTGGTTAATTATGACAGTTATTTATCCTCATGATGTATATGTAAGGCGATACGCATTTTCTGTCACGCTCAGTCCCCACCATCATTTTTTGCTGCTTCCTTAAGCATCCAGGTCTGAGGCCATCTGCAGCAATTTTTTTCTAAAGTAGTTCTCAGTGTGAGGAAGCAGCTTCTTCCCACACTGTCATCAGTCACTGGTCATGTCATCAGTACTAGTGAAGACTTCCAGTGAAAAAACACATAGATTCTGAAAGAGTCTTTTGATGGTCTGTCTTATCTCAGTACCCTCAGCCTTGCATGCCCTATAACTTCTCATGGTACTGAGAACAACTGGCCCATGTTGTCAGTCCTTTTCCAGAATTCAGGGGGAATGTTGTAATACACAGTGAACCTGGATCCCTCTGAAAAGAAAAAAGTTCCTTTAGCTGTAGTAAATGGTTCAAAGTGACTGAAACTGAGGGTGAGTAATGAAAATAAAGGAAAATAGATGTAATCACAAGGCCGAGACTTGGCCACTTTGTCAAGTACATTTTTGGGCATCCTTTATGCTCGTCAAGGCTTTTTTCATAGCGTAAATACCTTTGTTCTGACAAGAGAACCTTTCAGCAAGCAGACTATGAGAGGGCATGTGAGCAAACTAGGATGGCACAACATCTACTTCTCTGCCATGGTCACTGCAATGCAATTGCTAGGAGAACCAGAGCTGCAGATACACCATGCATGTCCCTGTGAAAGGTCCCCATTCCTGGCATCTCAGCAATGTTGCCATCCTGGCTGTTACACCTCGAGCTAGAGTGCTCGCTGTTTGTGTAAAGGCATCTGAGACCAAGTCCTAGGCGAAGGTCTTGTGACTATAGTTTCAAGATGTGTGAATGTAATTGACGTGAGCATTTTTAGGCTCAAATTTACCAACACCACAGTTTTTTTTAAGATTTATAGTCATTCTGTGCTTCCCATCCACTCTCTCCTGCACTCCTTTCTGGAGTGCAGGACCTGAAAGGAAGTCAATATGCTGCTAGACACTTAACTGTGAGAAGAAAAAGAGAGGTCCAGACATGCATTTGCCTTATTGGGTAATGTGAAAATAAATTGTTTTATTTAATCTTAAATGATAAAGCAAGATAAGGGATGGATCAGTGTACCGGTAAGTAAATTCTCTTCTCTGACTCTTGACACATAAGTTTTATCTTGTTTATTTCTGATATCTTGTACAAGCTTCTGCTTCATGCAAAAACAAGAAAGAGCCAACTGGCCATTCCAGCTTAAGGCAGTGGCTTTCAGCACCTGCCAAGTTTCTTACATTTTGATAAGTTCTTTCTAACCAGGCAACTGGCAATACCTTGTCTTTGAGTTTGAGTCCTCATAAATTCAGAGGGAGCATTTGATTCCCCTTATATCCAAAAGCTGCTGTTTTGCTAGTAATGAAAAAAAAAAAAAAAGTTAGAAAAAGTTAGGATTATCACAGTTTGGATTTGGGCAGCATTTGGAGGTGATGGGCTGACTTTTTTTATGTTCTAACAAACATCCTGAAAATTTTGAAACTTCTTTACTGTAGAGATGGAATAGAGTTTGCCTTCAAATATCAGAATCAAAAAAGGACAAGGACTATCCACCATCCTAACCTTGCATTCCTTGAAGTGCTTAGTGAATTTTCTTCTAAACTCCTGCGACAGGACAAAAAGACTGTGTAAGTAATAGTCTTGCTTTCTTCTGTGGGTTTTGCTGAGTTGTGTTAATCAGTGTAGTGTGTTTAAACTCTCTGCTTTGACATTTTCATTATCTAATGTGGGTTATAGGAAGCCCCAGTGAGACTTTTCACATACTTATTCATTGATTGTATTTTAAAGTAATAAAAATAAATGAGAAAGGAGAATCAAATCCATTGATTATTAGGTGAGCTCGAGAACCTTACAAAACAATGTTCCTTAAATTTCCCATGGGGCACTGAAAATAAAAAAGAATAATTTTTCAGGATAGCAGAAAAAGGAATGAACTGTTAGTAGCACAGGAAATTTACCACCCTGTAAACATTGCAGTAACATCTCTTTCTGTTAGATATTTATACAAATATAAGCATTTTATTTTTGTTTATTTTAATATATTGAGTTAAGTGGGCAATAAAACATCATCAAGGTTTCTGTTACTGGCACAACAGCATAGAAAGAACAGGGCGAGAAACAGCACTGTTGTTAGTTGGGACAGAGCAAGGTGATAGAGATCTTGGGCTAAAACACGCAGCCTGAATTTGGTATGCCAGGCAATGACTGCAGATGAAAATACTGAAAACGAAATAAATCAGGTATTGTTGATAAGGAACTGAATAAACAGAAGGAAATACTGAGCAACATTTGAAACTAGGTAGCTTTGAAACTAGGGTAGCTTTGGATATTAAAAGAATTGGTGAAGAGAAAACTGCATTAGTGAAAGCAAGTTCAGAGTAAAAATGTGTTGTCAGCAGAGATTACAGCCTATGTTTCCTAATATGTTCCGTAACAAATAGCCAGGATTTTGGCCGCAGCATAGAAGTAGTAAGGGAAAAAGGAAGAGTGTAGTCAAACATCATCCTAGCACTATGTGCCCAGTGCAGAACCCAAGTTCTTTGAAGAGTTTTATAACCATTTTAAATATACTTGCCAGATCTTCTCATTTATGGTTGTAACTATCTCTCCACTTGATCTTCTGACCATATAGAACTAGCTGAACTGGCTCTTCCTGTGAAGCGTTTCAGTAGTTTTTCTGTCAAGATATTTGTTTTAAAGGACCTTTCTATTGGGGTTAATAATTATGAATTTTATAGCTCTAGGCTTGTTCTGTGTTACAAAAAAATGCATCTTGGTTAACTTTGTGTAAATTTTAATGTATAAACACTTGAACCAATTTATTTAATTGTATAAGTAATTTGTCAAATCAGCAAACACAGTACAAGAAGTGGTTTGAACCAGCTTGAGAATGAGATGATCTAGTTGGGCTAGCTTGGCACTTGGTTTTTCAGTCTGCCCTTCATTGTGTATAGCCTTGAATTTTGTCACCCTCTGTTTCTTCTTCAGGACAGGACTTTACAGGTACAAGGATTTTACAGCTTCCTTTCTAGACAAAGCATAGGTTCTCCTGCATCTGTTAGCTTAAGTGTCATTAGCCTGATTCCAGCTGAATTTATTGAACTCTTCCTGCACAGTCATCATCCCTTCCACAAGTTTCTCCTGGTGTCTAAAGTCTGAATTTGTATTATGTGTACACAGTGTGCCTGACAGCTTTATTAGACCTGATCCTTTGCATGAAATTCAGTGTTTCAAGGAGTCTTGTTCCATTAGCATTCCACATTACCATTTTTTTTTGTTATGTATTTTTGTCAGGACTGCAAAGATTGCTGTGGGTGGAAACCCATTTCTCCTGATTTTATCTGACTTTCTTGTAGTCATCTGTATCTGAGCTATTATTTTAGCTGCATTTTGAAGATTAATGGAAAAAAAAAAAAACAGGACATGATTTATTAGATCTGTTCTAAATTAACTGTTTTAAGATGAGTTCAGACATGCGCTAGATTCCATTGGCTGTTGTAGCTATGAGTAGAGTCAAGATTACTTGCTTTCATGCAAATATGGTTTTTTTGGAGATCTCTGCGTTCCTTCCCTTGAGAGATCTGTCATGTTTGCACCCATCAGGCAATGGGTGCGTTGCCCATAGTGCTTCGCTGACAGTTCATTCTCAGCTATGCTCTGGATAGTTGAATTTGCCCTTCTCTGTAGAATGACTCCTCCAATCCAGAGGGACCTCGCCCCCATCCCTGCAAAGGGGTAGCCTACGACCAGGAAGGTACATGACCACCATCTGGTGGAGAAGTCCTGTGTATGGGATCATTTACCTCCCTCCCTGGCTTGATCTCCTTCTGCCAAGTGACTGTACTTAAGCTCAGCAATGGGCTGTTATTATGGAGGGAAAAGTGCTCTAGAATAACCCTGCAAGTCTCACCAGCATATCTGCCTGTCTTCCAGAAGCCCTCCAGCTTGCCTCTCCTACTTAAAACAAACAAACAAAACAAATTATCTACTCAATATGTCTGCATGTGCCATCTGCCCTTGGTGCAAAATACCATTCCTGTCACAGTTCAGCAAACAGTACTCTCTGGCTAAGCTTCTACTTCCTTCCTGGTTTATTGTGTTATTGTTACTGTTATTTGGGGGGAGAAATGGGAGATTTTTTCATTTTGGGGGTGAGGCAGTAACATTGGTTTAATTTAGTTTTGCTGTCTGATTTATTTATGTGACTAATTCTTTTATATGTAACCCCCAGAATTAGCGATAGCCATTTATAGATTTATTCAAATCTATGGATATATTATAAACTATGCATTTAAGGTGCCAGGCTCTTATACTTGTCAGGAGAAGACTTTACGAACACCGTTACAAACAATTCAGGGCAGATAAAGGCAAGAAAATCCACAGGAATTAATCTAAAACAGTACAGAGGTGAAATACCTGTGGAGAAGTTTGTTCTCTCCAGTAGACAGCTTAGACTAGACAACTGACTGCTGGAGCCTCAGCACATGTTCTTACCGCCACAAGTTTGGAGTTCCTAACCTGGCTGAAGCTGGTTAAGAACTGCTGATACGAAGCTCCTCTAAAATGGTGAGCAAAAGTTTCTCAGGTTTGGCATCAAATAAGTAGAGAACAACCAAGTGGTATATTTTGTCTTTCTTTACAGTTTGGGCATCACCTCTGCACTCAGTTGTGTTGAATATAAATTGGTTGCAGGAAAACTTCTAAGTTTCAAGGCAGTTCTTGCAGACAAGTTCTGTGAAATCAGGAGGCACTCACATGTTGTGCTGTTCAGTACTGTGAGAGAGAGAGAGCAAATAAACCAAGAATTTCCTATTCATTCCAAGTTTGGATATTACTGGCTGTATACATGAAAAGGGGCAAGCAGTCACAATATTGAATAAAACAGACAGAAAAATGTCAGTTTCTTGAGTAAAGTGATCCTATTCACTGAATCAAAACAAAATCCCATTAAAAAAATGGATGTGTTGTTACCCAGGCATATATAGTGTGGCTCCTTGTCCTATTCTTTCACCTAGACTGTGCAAGAAGTTTTGAGCCTGCCATGAGCTTAACAGAGGCAAAAGGGGGATGAAGAATTTATTTCCTTACTGAATTTGTGGGTTTGACACTCAAGTGATGATAACCTGGCAATGTGGTGTTGAATGAGATTGTGATCAAGGCGTACATTGTCATATATTTGTTGAAAGGACAGAAGTAATGTTGAAGTACCCTGAGTTCAGTTGCCTAACTTCTGAATGCTTGGTTCTGTAGCTTGAAACTCATTAGAATCATTTTATGTGGATTTGCTTGCTCATTTTATGGACCATCTTAACTAAACAATCGTTGAAAAAAAGAAAGCAATTCAAATGCCCTCCAGGCCATATACAAGAATAAAGTTGTTTGGTTCCTCTGATAAATTAGTAAGTGTTTTGGACTTCTCCATAGCAAAGGAAACAGATCTTCAATATTTTAAATGAAAATAACTGCTTGCATTTAAGGAAACCATTCTTTTCCTGTTACAAGATGCAAAAGGATCTAAAAGTCTTCACAATAGTGGTTCTAATTCAGTCTGTCTGCTGACACAGTAGCAATATATAGAAGTGGCTTCCTTGCTTTGCAAAACAGAAAAGGAATTCAAGTAAAGCATGCTGTGAATGATTGCAGACAAATGTGGGAGGATGTCAGGGAGAGAACGTTTTGTATTGTTTATCTGAGTAACCTGTACACAATTAACTATGTTACATTGTTTTGACGGAATTATGTGAATTCTTAATCAGTTTAAAGGTACAGTGCCTTATCAACGTATGTTTTTAAATTAAAATAAGGAAACACCATGTGGGATTTTCTGTTAAGTTGTCAACAATATGAAGAGGCCTTGCAGATTAATTACAGGGAAAGCAACATGCTGAGCCTCTGCACTCATTGTCTTTCTATTTTCAGTCACTCCTACTTAGAGAAGTTTCTGACAGAACAGATGACGAAAGAAGAGAAGATGTATGGCTTCCACTAATTTCTTATAGAAACTCACTAGTTACGGGTGGCGAAGATGACAGGATGTCTGTTAACAGTGGAAGCAGCAACAGCAAAGCCTCTCAGTGAGAAATAAGAAAGGGCGACCACCGCTACACAAAAAGAAAGTAGAAGGTTTGTATGGTTTATATTGCCTACTTGAGGTATTTCTCATTTTGTACATTACATTACAGCTTTCCTTATACTTTGTACGTAGAAATAACAAGACACTTGTTCTGCAAGCTTAAACACTTCCTTATGAGAAATGCCATCACAAGTCCTTATTCCTGCTTGTCCACACTAAGATTTGCTGATTGAGATCTACTGAAGCTTTTATTGAAGTTGGAAACAGGAGGTGATTGTCGAGCTACCTGTTCTACACCTTTCTCCGTCATGGATTCTTGTTTTTTCTACTCACAGATTCTTGTTTTTTCTACCTGTGTTTCAGCCTGGAGCAGTTGTTATAGGGTGTTAGAGCAAGGCCAGGGCAGAAATTCAGATACAGATCACTATTTTTGTAGGACCATTGGATATGCTAAAGAGATGCATGTTTTTGTTCAAATGATATCAATACACAGTGTTTGTATTTACTCTTTCTGTGACTTGAGGAGTGTTAATCAGGAATTTGGCTATGATATCCGATTTTTTTTACAAGATTGCATCTGTTCCTGGTTAATCTGCATGAAATCACAGGGTATAGTGCACATTTATGTGAGTATATGTTTACTGTTTCAGCAGAGTAGGTGTAAGTGGGATCTTTAAACTTCAGAGATTTTTCCAAGGTTGGAATCTACTGTAGTAACCCCTCAGTGAAGAATCTAAAGCCAATTCTCCTGAATATACAGCCATTTACCAAAATACTCCAGACTTCAAAAGTTGGTCTGTGTGCACCTCCTACTCCATTCTCTCCCCTACAGCTTGTGCTGAGCAGTACATGAGATACGTCTTCCAGTTTCTAACAGCCAACCTAGAGTCTAGGTAAATAAAGCACTGCAGGTAAATAAAGCACTGCTTGCTTCAAACGTCATTTTGCTTCCTGCAGGTTGCCATATTTTTCACAGAATTCAACTGCTGAAGATTTTTTTCTTTCTTCCTGTTATTATTTTCATTATTCTACCAATATCCTTATTTTTCCTGGAAAGTGTAGTAATATCCTTGCTTCCCTATAAGGCAAGTCTTAGGCTTAGGCTTTATGACATTGTTTGCTCCACCTCTTTTTCATGCCCTCTTCTTTCAGTGATCAGTAGAAGAGAGAGTTTATTTGCAACGCTTTCCTTTTGACTATCACCTTTCCTTGTAACAGCTGTGGTCCTGAATTTTTACACCAACTCACTGACTTAAAAATATGGAGGCCCAAATCCATGGTTATTCAGCTGTTGTTCGGTTCCTGAAAAATCTGAATTTACAGCAGTTTCCAATGAGACTATGCCAAGACTTTTTGTGGGTCTGACAGGATTCTGACATCTACAGAGTATATGAAGGGTCTGCTTACATCTTATCAGCACTGTGTTGTCAGAAGACAGCAAGGATTTGTCTTACCTTAGACAGTGTTCCAGTGTCACTGTTCACTATAGTAACCTGAAATTCCCCCATTAGTAATTGGTGGCCAGAGAGAAGACAGATGAACACTGCCTCTCCTGGAGTGCTCATGTGGGGTGGGATATGTGCATGTCCTCTGAGCACTGTAAATACAGCTCTGGGTTATAGTATGACATTTAAGAATAACATGTTTTGAAGAACACCAACTTAGGAAGTGATGCCCTTCTCCATTCTTCTATGTGATACCTAATAGACCTTAAATTCACAGATCACTATGCAGACCTTTATTACTCATAAAAGCTTTTCTGTACAACCTCAGCATATAGGTTCAGGGAGGATGCAAGGGGTTTATTTTGTATGTACAAACAATGAGCTCATGAAATAATCAGAGATGTAATCCTCTTCTTAGAAATAGGTATTTACTGTTTCGCTGGTCTGTAGAACTTGAGCTATGAAGAACCAGTCTTTTGAACAGCTGGAATGCCTACAAGTTACTTGATGGTCTGTACACAGCATGTACACGGGTCTTTGTTGTATTTTATCTTTACATATTTTTATTAACCCTTCCAAAAGTCCTACCTTTAATTTTTATTTGGCATTAAAATCACAAATGTGGACCTCTCTTTGAATCCTGCTAAGATTAAAAAGAAAAAAAAAATCCACTCTAAAGGAACTAAAGCAAAGACATGGTCACTGCAGAAACTATCGTAGTATCAAGAACCAGAGCTAGAACCCCGTGGTTCCTTTCACCTAAATCCCAGTGTCTGTTGGGTTCAGCAGACTGTCCAGGTTGGAGAACATTCCCTGTTGTTACTGAAAGGCAGTCTGCCTCCCTGTATTAGACTGTTCTGACATTTCTTCACAATGCCTTAAGAAAGTGAAACATGAATAGGATTTTAAAAAATAGCATTATGAAATGTAAATTCAAGGACAAATAGGCAACTTTTAGACAACTTTTAAGCCTAAAGGTAGTAAAAGGTATAGAAAAAAATGAAATGATCCGTTGAGATCCCCACATGCTTTCTCACTACATATTTCTTCCTGTTAGTAAATCTGTGATCTTGTCTTTTCCTCTCCTGTAATCTTGTCTTTTCACTTGCTCCAGCAACTTCTGCATGTCTCTTGCCTACACACTTGTCTGCTCTCTCACATGCTCCTCTCCTCCTCAAGCCCCCCACTCTCCCCTCTTGTTTGCTCCCTTCCTCAATATGAGCACAGCATCCCATTTACACCTTCAGTCACCTTCCCACCTCCATTTCTCCCATCTGCTCTAAACTCTAAATATACTATCTGAAATCATAGTTCAGAGTTCACACCAGCCAGACCACTCCTTATTTTAAATGTCCCCCTCTGTACTTCACTGAAATGGTTGTTACTGAAGTTTCTAACCGTCTATGCTGACCAGATTTGGTGTTTTATCCTCCACCCTCATTTTTAGTGTTTCACTATGTCATTTGCTTTATGCATATGAGATTCATGGTCTTATATTTAAATTACCAGCTCAATTACTTGGGAATTATCTCTGTTAATGTGTGCAAGACACTGACAGTTTAGGCAGTGCTGGAATGCAATATTTGTTGGCAATGTTTTTTGTTTTGTTTTGTTAAATATTTCTACTTTGAATAGTTATTATTCCTGAGAATAACTAGTAGTAATCCTTCCTTAAAATAACACAAAATTTATCATTTTGGGTATTTTATCCGGTTGATCTCTTAAAGGCACACTATTTCAATAGATACTAAACTATTGGAAACATAAATTTGCAGGAAGGTGTTTGACACTAAAATGAACTGTATTGAAGTGTGTCAGTAGATGGAAGGCTTTAATTACTAACGTAAGGTTCAGTGAGTTTGCTGGAGGGATGCTAAAGGCAGTAATACTACACTGCTTATTATTACAAATGGATCAGTAATTTTAAACGTTTCTTTCCTAGATGAGAGTCTAGAAGGCCATGGCTGAACAGGAATGAAAACATACATACTCCAGGGACACTGCAAGCACCACAGCTCACCTCAACTGTCTTGAGAGAGAACACTAGACAAATGGGAGAGCCGATCCAGGAGCACGAGTCAGAGCAGGCATCTGAACAAGATTTTTTACACAAGTAAGTGTTGGAACATCTCTACCAAATAGAGTGACAGCCAGGCAAAGGAGTTGGCTGTTACTTATACAGATAATCTGTGGTTCCATAGACACAGTGTTTATTTGCAAAACAACTGGAAAGGTCTTGGCTATAGCTCAACAATACTTTTATTATTTTAAATTCCCAGGAAAAATATGTTGTAATGAAATCAGGGTAGAAATTATTTATGTTAAAACTATCTCAGACCATAACCACGTGATTATGGTTAAATCTTTGTAGTGTTTGTGGCCCCAGGCTGGATTGAACTGTTTCTTTAAAGACCTGTTAGATTTTCTCTTTTCTTTCCTTCTGCCCTTGTACGGTTAAGGTTCTCCAGACATCTTAACTGATTTCTTGTAAATTAACCCTTCAGTCCAATTCTAGCTGCTGAATTTGTCATTTCCATTTCTGGGCAATTTTGCAGACAGCTTTATTTTGCCCTAAATCATGTATACATTTTTGTCAGTCAACTCCATTTAAATCCATTTAGAGGGAGAAATGGTGATGGTTATCTGTCAGTAGTTCATTTAAGAAACAAAGACGACTTCAGAGAATGCTATTATTGCTAATTCTATTAATTTAAAAGATAGAAGTAGTAACTGGTTTGGAGACTATTTTTATAACTTTTATAGCTAACTTTACTGATCTGGTTTATCTGTATAAAAGAGCGGTATTATGCTGGCCAGATGAGTCAGGTTTCTACCAATGTAGTGTATGATAACCTGGCCATGGTTTTCCTCTAACTTCTGTCCATCATGTTTTTCTTGATACGTATTTGCCAGCTTCCCAGTTCTTCCCAATGTGCACTCACCCTGCTGTATCCTAAGTTTCTACTGCTTCATCCTGCATTCTCTAATCACAGAATTTTTTTAATAGAAATAATTATTAACAATGGTCATTATGCCTTGGGACGTTAAATATTCTCCGGTCTCAAATGTCAGTGGTGTACGTATGCCACCCTGTTGTACATACAAGCTATTAAAGCTTGTGGCCATAGATGCTCGTAAAATCTGAGCAACATCTAAAGAATTGTCCTTTCAAAGGCACAGCCTGTTCTCCCTTAGCTGTGTGTGCAACGTGCACAGGCAGCAGCAGCACAACAGATGAAGCCCTGATATGATCCGTGAGTCAGTGCTCACCACAAGAGACACTTACAGCTCAGCTGGCTACAAATAACTCTTTATTTTTGGAGCACTTATTTGTTGTTTCCATAAATGAGTTGAGCCACCTTTCTTTCCCCATGCTAACCATGTGACCACCACAAGACAGAGTGAGGTAGGGTGGAAGGATTTCTGGGCTGCTTCACGCTGCAGCAGGGACTTGCGTGGTCCTGTGCGAAGGACACGAGCTCAAGTTTTCCCAGCTGGTGCTCCCTGGAAGGAACAAGGGTTGGCACATAAAGGTGTGAGCGCAAGGCAAGTGGGGGCATGGATTTTATTTTCTCACCTCTACAGTTTCAGTCTGCAGAAAACTCCAGCTGACCACAAAGAAAGCACAGCTGAGGAAGAACCCCTGTTAAGTCAGACCCATAGTATCTTTTCACCTTACTCCTATGGCATGTATAATCTGGGTTCATGTCTCTTGCTTGCCTTCCTGCAGCCAAGGATTTGCCTCCCCAGATGTTGCTGTAACTTCTAGGTTATAAGGAAGACTTTGTGGCTCTCAATTTCTCCTTTTTTCTAATCTGCAGTAAAAACAAAAAAAAAATTGGTGAAGTGAGAGCCTTTTTCCTGACCCTCTCTAATCTAACCTTGGTGTGCTGCACACTAAGCTAGATCTCTCTCTGTGAATATTTAATCAGTTGGGGAAAGTGGGACAGCTTCCACTCACTCACTGTGTTTTACCCTCCTGAGCCTGATGAGCAGGAGCTGCCATAAGATGTGGGAGAACCTTATTTCTGGGGGGAAGCTGAGCCACACTTTTCACCTGGGGCTTGAACCCCTGTTTCTGCTATCTCAGATGAATGCTGCAAGCAGAGTACTATTCAGCATCACTCTCCTCTGTTTTTTTCAAAGAGCCGGATTCTACATGCAAGTTGACTGTGTGAACTAAAAAAACGGGGAGGAAATGTTTCCTTTCAGCCTGGCTTTAGCTTGTCTTCCCCACACATCCTACAGGTCACCTTAGCTTCCCACTTAACATGCTGTCTCATATGAGTCCCAAGATACCTTATAGCTGGATCATGATGACCCTTGTGAACTGAGCCTGAGGATCCTGTGCATTCTGTAGGAAAAATCACTTAAATTAGTTACACTTACCTGTGTATAGGCATCTAATGCTGCTTTTAAAATGATGGTTGAACTCAATGTGATCGTGAACGTCTTTTCCAGCCTAAATGATTGTATGATTCTATGAAAAATGAGGGTCAAAAATACGCTTACTGCAGTCTGAGATTACGTAATTAAAGACTGGTGTTGCTCTTGAAGAGCTGCACTTATTTTCATACTGTCTCTTTGTGCTGCAACACACAAAACATACCAAATATATTGCTGTCTACTGCTGGATTGAGTTGGTGTTAAGTACAGTCTTTCAGCATTTACATGTGGGTAAGTTACTAGATGCTAAAGTTGATGGGGGCTACATACTTAAAAGCAATTTGTTTTCACTTTGTGTGACATTTTTGTCTTAAAATGCATGTCAGTTATTAATTTGGATCTATTCTGACTCATATTTTGCCTGAGGCAGTGAAGTAGGATTTAATGAATTTTAGAAGCGCTCCCATTTCAGGTGCATGCCACATTAATGAATGAGTAACGTTAGCATTTTCTGTAGCTGTTTTTATTACAACAATTAATGGATTTTTTTTGTGCACATGCAGTGGGAGGAGACAAATTGCAGAAGGGAATCCAGAAGACTTGTACAATGATGGATGTGATTTAAATATCTTAATCTGAAACATACCCAGACACAAAACTTGAGGAGATATTGTCTAAACATAGCCAACTCAAAATTGTTAGTGTTCTCAGTCATAATCCTGCTTTATGTTTGTTAGTCCCCAGATGCAGATATCTTGGTTGGGCCAACAGAAGCTAGAAGATTTAAATCGAAAGGACAGGACAGGAATGAACTACATGAAAGGGAGAACTGGTGTAAGGCATGCAGTGTAAGTGTTCAGAGCACCTTCATCTCCAGATCAGAATCATTTTAGATGAAAAAGTTGCATTTAAATGTTACCTTTTCTGGGTTGTTGCTTGTAATTTCTGTGACGTTTAACTCTTCTTAATAAAGGCAGAGTAACAGCTTTGTCATGTTGGGATGGATACAGGGCCATATGGCCCCTCTAGCCCAGTGTTCCTCCTCTAACCATGGCTGTGAGCAGGTGCCTCGTGAACAGGGCAAATATGTGGAACAATCTTCCATAATTCTCTGCCAGCCTTCAACTATTTTGAGGCAGTTTCCATGAAGCGCTGTTATGTCTATTAAGTAACTTAAAGTGAATTTTTCTTCTAAGTTGTTGTCCAGTCTTCCTGTGAACCTGTTTAAGCTTCTTTTATCTACATCATCTTTTACCAAGGCGTACCACTGGGACACACATGGGCGGATGCTGAAGCGTTCTGTTGTGCAAAGTGCTCCGTGCTCTGGTGCTGATCTAACCAAGTCTTCCAGCACGTCAGTGCTTTTCAGGATGAGGGACAGAGTCTCTTGCAAGATCAAGTCCTTATGGCATTAAAAACTGGTTTGGGATTCAGTGGTGGATTCACAGGCATTTACCAGTGATATTGACAAACAGCGTTAACTCCTTTTTGTAAATGGGCAAGCAAACACAGTGCGGTTATTGCCTTTTTCTTGTTAAGGACAGTTTTAATTAGTGTTTATAATGATACTACACTGGACTTCCTGCTTTAGCCTCTGCAAGTGCTAGGTTTGTTTTTACATAAGATTTTCTTCAGGCTAATATTAAGAAAATATGCTGGCTTGATTCTTTAATGTAAGATTTTATGTGAAGATATTAAGGGATAGGATTTGAGCATTGTTCTTAATGAGAAAGTTCATGGTTGGGAAATTTATATGCTTGAAAATGACTTTTTCTTTCTCTTTATTTAATCAGACGAGGTCTAATGGAAGATGACGCTGAGCCCATCTTTGAAGATGTAATGATGTCTTCACGAGGTCAGCTAGAGGATATGAATGAGGAATTTGAGGACACAATGGTCATTGATCTGGTCAGTAAATCTTATTAATAGCAAGTTTAAGGTGGTTAAAAGATAATTTAAAAGGCATTTTTAAGTGCAAACAAAAATGTCCAAAATTTGAGCCTAATTTCTTGTTATCTGAGCATTAAAAAGTGAAAATTATCTGAATATTTCATGGAACCTAAAACTGCAGATTCAGGCCCAATTGATATTTTTTTCATAGAAATACAAGAAGCAATGCTTAGCACTCTTCCTGATGTTCTAGATTCAGGCAGTAGCAAGTGCCTGAAGCACTCTCATTCACCTTTAACTTGTCACCCTATGAGAATTTCGGTTTGTGAATTATAGCGTATCAGTTGTATATCAGTATAGTTGTATTATTGAATATATATAATATATAATAATATAATATAATAATATATAATAATATATGTATAGTTGAATTATAGCATATCAGTATAGTTGTATCAGTGCAGATGACACCTCTCAGGTGAGTGCTAAAGAGCTGAGCTGACTTGCTCTGCAGTCAGCCAAGTGCTAGATGCACTAAAGGACAGAGGGAGTGCTGGTGAGGAAAAGAGGTGAGACCAGCGCACCCCATCTGATTGAACATCACACGAAGCTGCCTGCTCAGCATCATGGAGTGCAAATGGATGGTCCAAAATCCAGTAACAGCTTTTGACTCGGGCTGTTGCTTGACATTATGAAGAGTTTAGAAATTTATATATCCAAAGATACCCTGGGTGGTGTTTCCTTCCCTGTGCCATTGTTACAGGCATCATTAACTCTCTTGCTGACATAGGGCTTTATGAAACCTCACTGTGATCACAGAGTTGTTTCTGTCCTCTAGTTCGTTTTGTTTTCTGGGAGGTGGGGTGGATAGGGGATCCTTAATCATGGTGTCGTCCAGTTTATAGCCACACAGAGTTGTGCTGGCACATCAGAAGCGAGAGAAAGCTGTAGTGGATAGGCACTGAGGGAGTACCTTACGCTACTGGTATTGCTCCTAACAAGGTGGCATCATCAGATTGTAACTTTGGCTCTTTCCGTGGTAATGTGACTGATTGTGTTTGTGAAGACCATAACCGTACTAGCCTCTCTCTGCTGAATGAATACTTTTCTTGTAAAATGGGAAGGAGGATCAGTTTGCATTATACACTTCACTGGCTTTTATGCTTTCATATTTCTCCTTTAATATCCAAATTATAAGGCGTAGGTTATTTTAGGACTAGGCTATAATGTCTTGGAAAGAAAATGTACGCAATAATTCAGTTGCTGAGATTATTACTAGCATTCAAATGATTATCAAGTAAGTAAAGATTGCCTTTAAGTGGCAATCCATGGAAAGGAAATGAAGGAATTGTTCAAGCCAGCACAGGTCACATTTATTCTTAACATTTCTATGGCAGGACAACACAGGTCAGTCCTCAGAAATATTCTAACATCATAAGTACTGTTTAAAAAAATCCACTTTCTGACCATGTCAGAGCTGGAATTTCATCATAAATGTAAAAGCATAAAGCAGACAGTTTTCTATGCAGTCTGGCACATAGTCTTAATACAAGAACACCGTTAAGTCAGCAGGGGCCATAAGCAAGTCCTTAGCTATGAGGATGGTCTTAAAACTACTTTAGTATCCATCAGCTTTTAGTCCATTCTTAAATAAAACGTGAATTTAACAAGTACGCTCATGTGTCGGAGCCTATATTTGTATCTGAGCTTTTATGGAAATCCATGCATAGCTATTTTTTAAAGGAACAGGTAAAGATGTTAGTGCTTGTTAGCTGTAGAGCCACAGGAGTCCTTTATAGTCAGTTAACTGATCTCATGTACTAAAATGTCTGACTCACCTCTTTAGCCACCTTCAAGAAACCGACGAGAACGGGCTGAACTGAGGCCAGACTTCTTTGACTCCGCAGCTATCATTGAGGATGATTCAGTAAGACTTTACTAGTACTTGCTGTTTATCTGAGGTTCTTTTATGATAACTGTTGCACTTAATTAATTACTGTCTTTTAAATCATTTTTCTAGGGATTTGGAATGCCTATGTTCTGAAGTCTGCTGAAGACATTTTACAAATTTGGAACTCTATTGTTTAGAGCTAGAGGCCTATATACTGTGATAGCTTGTATGAAAAACACATTTTTGATGTGATACGGTTTGATTTTTAACCAAATGATTAAGGTCAATCCCTTTTTGTAGTGACAGAAAGAAGAGGAACTTCCTAATGACACAAAGGAATGTTGGCTAATCCAGTCACCTCAGAAAGGCTGACCTAAAAAGTCATTTGTATCCCTGTTCTTGACTGTCCTAATACAGATTTTTTTTTCTGGATGAGGAGGAAGTTTTAAATTGTTAAGACAGCTGTCAAAATAAACACTGTTCTGCGTATGTTTTTCTGAAAACAACATTGAGTGAAAACAGAACTTTTTACCTTTATTTTTCTGCTGTACAATTTAAAACAGTTTTAACATTTGCCTTTTTATGTTTTAAAAGCTAGCCATTTTTATTAAACCTATGCCTATCAGCCATTGACTAGCAATGATGCTATAAGCAGGTCATTCTGGCTACAGAAAAGTGTTTTTGAACACACTGGATTTGATTAACATTATGGTACGCTTATGTCCTCTCATAGGCATTGAGAAGAACACTCTTATAGAAGAGGTTAGAATTCTAATGACGTGCATCTCTGCCAAAAAATTTCAGATTCTGATATGATAAACCCAGATTTTATACTCTTGAGAAGATTTATTTTTATTTATAATGGGACATAAAGTAAGAGATGTCCATGAAGCCACTTTTCCAACAGATGCTGTGTAACATTCATTTTATATAGCACATGGGGACACAAAAACAGTAAATTTTCTATTGGTACTTGCTCTGTGCATTTTTAGCAACTTATACCAGCAAATAAAGTATTCTCAGTAAAACACACAAATGGTTCTCAAGTAATCACTTTGCTGTTTTTACTACCTACTTCAAGCCCTGCCAGTCCAAGGTACATAAACAGCAACTTTCCTATTTAAAAAAACAAAACAAAGAAAAACAATAATTCAAGGGTGGGGAAAAGGAATCACTTTAGCATACTAAAAGCAATTTTAACTGTACCATAAAAAAGTCTACTTTCCATGCCGTAAATACCCTTTTGCGCTATTTTTGTAAATTAATTTTGCCAGTTAGAAGTACTGTATGTGCTGCATAGAAATTTGTGCTTAGATGGTGAAGTTCTTAAGCTTACAATGGAATACAGCTACATTTTCAGTGTTAACTGTGCATATTAAGAGTAATTATTTGAAAAAAATACGATTTTTCAAAAAAGTAAAAAGTCAAAAAAAAAAACACAAAAACCCAAAACATTCTCAGCTAATTCATTGTAATAAGAGATTTTTCAATGTCTTCAATAATTTGGAATTTCGTTATGCTTCGATTTTATGACTCTGCCTAGTAGCTGCTACTTAGTTAAAACTGGCCTGATATCAGAGGTGCTGGCCATCCACAACTTGCACTGACTCTAGTATCTCTAAGAATCAGCCCCAAAATGTTAATCTTCCTTTCTGCATTCTAATATTAGCATTTGAGATACAAAGCAGATTGACCCACTTGGAGCACAGCAGTTTTAGAGGTGCTTTTTTTTTGTTTGTTTTTTTGCAGCAACAGCAAAATAATCATGGAGCTTTTTTATTTTACAAGCTTATTTAAAAACAAAACAACGTTAATACCCAGTGCTTACTTGCTGGGGGGGAAAAGAATCTAAAAACAAACCAGCATTTCACAAAGCTGAGGTTTGTTTTTTTTTTTTTTTACAACACAGGCAGTTCTCAGACAGAAAAAAATGTTGCCAAAAATGTTTGACTAGGTAATTCAGCCATTCCTCTGACATTGGTTGGGTAATGTATAAAACATGAGAAGTGGCTGGAACTTAATAAAATAACATTACCTCCCTTTCTCTTCTGTCCATCCCAAAGGTAATAGGGGTGGGTAGGAATGGCTGCATTAAATTGTCATCACGATAACTCTGTGAGCATAGTAGCATAATAAATGCTGCCCGGTTTGAGTCATAGTCTCAGACGAACCTTGTGCTTCACAGTCCTCTGTGTGGAAAACTGATTCCTAATTTAACATTGTAGAATACTGTATAACAAACATTTATTATCACGGTACCTGCAATGGGTTTCCAGTTCAGTTTGCAGTCAATAGGTTTTTGTATTTTGAGTGTCTCCTTGATTGGTTTTGCTAGTAATTCTGTAAATTGTACATTTACAATATGAGGTTTTTTTTTTCCTTTTGTACAATTTAAAACTGATGCTTCACCTTTCATTTAATAAACTATTCAAAATCATGAGTATGATGAGCACCCTGTTCACTACAACTTTTTTAATACTGGTTTGGGCCATCCCATCCTGTCATCCCATTTATTAGCCAGATGAAATACTGGAAGGTAGTTCTCATGTAATACAGGCTTCACAACCAAATTTCTTACACCTACCTTAGCCAATCAGCCTTAGAGAAAAGGAAAACGCTGTTTGTTCTTTTTAATTTTTTCTCCACTGCGGTATATATTTGGTTTTTGGTTGATCTTGGGGGTTTTATTGTGGGAGTGCTGTAAATTTGGTAGCTCATCACAATTTGAGAGTTGCATTGTTGAAAAGTTTGAGTGTTCTCTGTCTTTGCCACACTGTAAAGCTTGTAATTGTTCAAAATGTCACAAAGTTTGAGAAAAATTTCTCTCCTGTCATGTTAAGTCTCAAATGATCTGGACCACGTAGAAAGAAATAGACATGGTAAAGGCCTGGAAGGGCTAATCATCAACTGGGCTAAAGGAAAATTTGCAGGTTCACTAAATTAAATGCTTTTTGTTATTCCCATGTCTCAGAGAAAGAGGTGCTATTTTTGTCCAACCCATGAATGATTTCATCTTTGTAGTGCTAAAGAAAAGTGACTTACTTGTCATCTGGCATGCCTCCCAAAGAAAAATCATCTGAGACAGAAAAAGTAACGAGATCCAGCAGGTGAGGAATGGGGGATTCAAGGAAAAGACAGTACTGTCTTTTCAGAAGGATTCACGGTCTGAACTGCATTCTAGGTCTACTGAGACACAGCCTGAACACTGACTCTGACTGCTTCTAAGTTATGCTTAACTCCTGACGCAAAATGGAACACAGTAAGTCACTTGTCATGCTTCTAAGTTCAAGGACTTCTGTTTGTTGAAAGGATTTTTATATTTTTTGTTTCTGCAGGGGACTGGAATTCAAGAGAAGCTTGGATAGCATGGCCAGATCAGCTTTCCAGTGTGTTTCCAAAGCACTGTGCAGGTAGAGCAACTGAGTGCTTGGAAATCAACAGGATATACAAGCCAAATTGTTGTGCTGGCAAGGGGTAGAAGAGAGGATGAAGTCTACATAACAAAGGTTAGGAAACAAGAACGGTTGCTTATGCTTTTTCCTTTGTGACATAACAGTTGGGGGTTCTCATTTAGTGTCTCCTGACTCTGGTCAGACTGAAAAAAACTACGTGCATATCATTTTGCTGACTTAGCTTTTGCCTCTAAACTTGGGACAGCCACTCTCTCTTAGCTACTGATTAGCTTTGAAAAAAATCCTATTATTCCTTCTTGATTAACTCTTACAAACTCTAGATTAAACCATTTCTCACAATTCAAGAACTCAGTTCATTGCAAGGACACACCCCCGTATCTACATTTCAGCTTACCTTGCCTTATTGTTGCAGCAAGCTGTCTGTTTCGCAGGGCCCTTGGGGCAGGCAATGCTGAGGTGCAACCAGGTACATTCATGCAGCTTTGGTGTGTTTGCAGCCAGGACAGTATAGCCGTAACCTGAATACATCGCCTCTAGTTATTACAAAGCTGGGATCATACTTGAAACAGTCTTTTTGTACTGTCTTTTCAGATTTATTTTTTTTGTGGGTGTGGTCTGCAAGTTCCATGGCTGAAGTCGGCAGGACACCAGCCTGCACCTACCTGGGAAGAGATGCTCCCTGGAAAGTTGCCATCTTATCGCTTTCTTCCACTTCACATGCTTGGGGAGCGAACAGGAGCAGCTGTGATGTGCAGGTGTAGTAATTCTCTACCTTATAACATTGTACTGTTAATTACTGAGGTTGCTCACAACAGACATGTCATTACAGGACTTCACATGATTGGCATGTGTTTTCAGTAGCGGTAAACATGATAGTAGCCATTACTCACTAGCTTCTGGGACTGTAGTTAAAATGCAGCTCCTAATGTGCAGACTGAGCACAGCCGTAGTAACAACTACTGGAGTGGTTCCTTGCAAGTCTGGCAAATAATCATAAGAGAAAAATAGGCTGGAAGGCACCTCTGGAGGTTTCTGTCTTAACCCCCTGCTGAGGGGAAAAAAAATTGTCCCCCATTGGAATGTCCCTTTTTTTCAATTTGGGCAAATTGTCTTGTGTCCTTCAAGGGGAATCTGGCTCCATCTTCTCTATACCACCTATGCCCCCACAGCTCGGGTATAACTTGATACCAACCTGGGACCCAGCGTTGCTTCAGCCAGCAAGTAAAATCTGCGACTTGGGAAAGTCTAATAGAGAGACAGAACAGGTTAGCCTGTGATCTGCAAAGCTTGGATTCCAGTGCACCAAAATCCAAGCCAAGGATTTATTCTGTCAGTCCACGGTGCAGCAAGTAGTCAGATTCCAAGGGTGCAGACCCAGGGCTGTGCTTTAACTGCACAGATGTCTGATGGCTCAGCAGCGAGAGGTCACTGCAGCTCTGCCTGACTGAGCCACCTCAAGGGCCCAAAGAAGCATTCAACCTTAAACAATTAGTAACAGCTTGTCTGCAGCAGGCATTGCAGGTTGTGTTGATTATTAACCTACAAAAAAATGGTTTACAAAGATGAACCAGTAAGATCCCAAATTAAATGAGATACGTACTATGATTTATTGATGATCATTAGCAAAATCAAAGTAAAATACTTCTATTGCAATGTAGAAAGCCACATAAACATAAAGTATTTGTATTCAGAATACTGCCATGTCTTCCAGCATGGCCAAGTCCCTCCTTACACTCACAGTGGGATATTAGCATGTTTCTTCCAGGGACTGGACTGTGTTTTACTAGCCAGCACATCAAGGTCACGGCAGATGCGTGTGCGGGTGGTGGAAGGCTGGATGATATCATCAACAAACCCTGTAAAAACAAACAAAAAACAGCCAACCATGAAGAGGTTGCCTGTCAACCTTCTATATATAGGTTGAGATGTAAATTTTCAAAATCAAAATAATATTTGAATAAACAGTTCACAAGTTACAAATTAACTTAAGAATTTAAAAATAGCCTAAAGAGGAAATACTCCAAGCTATAAGATTAGAAGCAGTTGTTTGTTTGTTTGTTTAAAAAAAAAAAAAAAAAAGGCAAAAGTTAGCAAGCCAAAAAATTTTAGGGGGAGGGGGTTTTACTAAGTACTGCACCTGTTACTGCAGAGTTTCAGGCATACCATCTCCACGAATCTACTATTAATTAGTCTGACTTAAAGGTTCAGAATTGCTGATTAGAAGAAGAATCCCTTAACTTTGCATGTGCAGCAGTCTATTTTTTTTCTGGCTCAAACAGCAGTAATAGTCTACTACAAAACCAGAGGGAGCGATGCTGTAGATATTAGTTATGGTGGAAAAGAGCTTGGATTGAGACTTCCCAGCTCTGTGGCGCTATTTACAGGAATTAAATGTAGTACAAAAACAATAGAGTAAGCCAGCATAACTGGAAACATGTAGAAGTGACTACAGATTCTACAGAACTGCCTTTCAGAGCGCAGTTAATGCTTTGAAGCTAGAAGTAAAAATTCTTTTAAAAGAAAACCAGGAAAAATCACCCCAAGGAGTCCTGGACTTCATCACTGAACTGGATTGTGACCCTTTCTTAAGGCCACTGATCTGCATCTAGAACCATCAAGTAAATTGTCAAAGCACCTGTAATTTTTAACTAACAGTCTTGCGTTTCATGGTGCTTCTATTGCCTACAAAATTGAAAGTAAGCTTTTCAGTGCAGTCCCCATATCTCACCAGTTTCTTCCCATATGAAACCTTTCGGATGTGTTTTTGGTCCAGATGTGGTTTTCCTTCTCATGCACAAGTTATGGTATGTCTTGCCTAAAAAACTTTCTAGCAAAAAGTTTACTCAGTAGCTACAAATTTATCTACATGCAATGTCAACCTCAAAACAAGGGACACAATGTGTGAGATAACGATACCTCTCATGGCTGCAGGAAAGGGGTTTGCAAATTTTTCCACATATTCTGCCTCTGCATCTGTCTCTTTTCCTCTGAAAATGATCTGGACAGCCCCCTAGAAAGATAAAGTTCACAGGTAAGTGACAGTCGTCAGCCCACACAGCGGGAACCTGTCTGCTTTACCAGCTTCCTCCCTGCCCCCACCACGTGCACTCGGGTAAGGTGCTTCAGAGAAGACAGTCTTCATCTGACAAAGCTGCCACTGCAACGACTGGGATGGCTGCTGCACACCAGCTGAGAGTCAGCCTGCATTTATTCACCTTGGCACCCATCACTGCCACCTCTGCAGTAGGCCAAGCATAGTTCGCATCTCCTCTTAAATGCTTTGAACTCATCACATCATAGGCGCCCCCGTAGGCCTGGAACAAAAACCAAGGGATTAATTAACATGAAGGGACCTCACAGAAGCAATAGTTTACTTTCTTCCTGCAACTTTTATCATTCCAAAGACAAGCAAGTGGGGCTAGACTTGTACCTGTAAGAGAGCGTGCAGAGCCTACAGGCGGCTGTGATTTGGTCCATCAACACGCTGGTACAAGGCTCTTGGCTTTTGCAAGCACACGTGTTCAAAACATTTCCACTTCTTTGGTCAAAATCATGAAGAATTGTAAAAACTCCACTGCAACAATCTCCTAAGACTAGACGTCACAAACTAGAACCACAAAAGAGCAGGGAAGGGAGCTTCTGAAACGCAAGGCCATTCTTGATGGCAGATAAAAGAGGAGTCTGCGTATCTGCAGCACTAGGCCTCACCCTGCACGTGCATTCAAACAAACCGGCTGCCCTGCTTCTGGAATCTCCTGGCCAGGGAGCGCAGCACTCAGATCTGCAATGCTCCACTCTGGTACTGGAAGTGGTCCAGACAGCAATGGTAAACGGATACTGCAGAACTGCAGAGCAAACTGCAGCAGAGTCTGTTTCAAGGCATTCCTAAAAACTACAGCAAGGATGCAAGCTTAGAAAAAAAAAAAAAAAAAAAAAAAAGAAAGTAATATTCAGAAGGAACAGGGAAGGCAAAGGGATAGAAAGCTGAAAAGTTTTTTTTTGTTTTGTTTTTCTTTTTGCCATCCTAAGTCTATCAGAAAAAAGCTTGTCAAGAAAAAAAAAAACAACTAAACAAACAAACAAACAAGCAAAAACAGAACAGGAGGGACACACCAGCAAGAAAAAAAGTGGAGAGATGTTTAGCGAAGCCTTTAAGAGCATAATAATGTACCTTATAGAAAAAGAGAAAGCAAGAAAATTAAGGGGAGTATAAGAGAAGTATATCGAAGAAGAGAAACCACATAAGCGTTAAGCGTGTGAGGAAAGCAGAAAGACAAAATCAGCACTGCTTCTGGAAAAGGAGACTGAAGTTACAGGAATAGAGCAGTAATATTCTAAGAATAAGAGAAATGATCTCTTGTACACTGACAAAGATGGGACAAACAGAGATATAACAACTGCAGAAAGCAGAAGGATAGACATACAAAGCTTCACAAAAGTAAACTTGCTGTTAATGAAAACAAACTCATTTTACAAACCACCACCATGGAATTACACCAACTTACTTTTCTGGTGATGACAGTAATTTTAGGCACAGTTGCTTCTGCAAAGGCAAACAGTAGTTTGGCACCGTGACGGATGATTCCACCATACTCCTGAGCTGTACCTACAAAAGCCAGAAATATTATTTTTCACTCCAGGAAGTTCACAAGAAAAGGATATACAGTTGGGCAAGTGTCATCATCTGTTACCAGCAGCAAACCTAACAACAACCAGAGCTGTGTTAATATCCAGGAGCAGGTAGTATCGCAGGCGATATTCTCCATAAGATGCGGAGCAGCTCTACAAAACACTTCACCAAAAGAAACATAAAGTAAGTCTCTGTGCATATAAGGTCACAGAAGCGTAACGCTCACCAGATGGTATCTTCCCAGGAACAAAAATCAGTTACATAAGTTTGAAGACTCCAAATGTGATTGGCAGAGAAACATGCAGCCTAGATTCACTTCTCCAGAAACCCACACTCTTCCAAAAGCCTTTTTTCTAGACCATATTAAAGGCAGCTTGGCTACCAGACCAAAGACCTGTGCTAGTCTTCCTTCAAGCAAGCCCAATATGATGGACCTTAGAGGACAGAGCATGAAGTCCTCCGTAAGCAATCTCACAGCTGGTAGTTCATGAGAACAATCATATGCAGCAAGTAGGAATACAGGTCATACATTTTTAGAGGATGTCCTACAAAGTTCTGTCACAAGAACAGGCCTAGCTGATAGTCTTAGGATCATGACTTCTCTGAAGATACAATCAGAGTATTCAGCAGCTGTAGATTTTTATCAAGGCCCAGCTCCAGCAAATCAGTACCTAAAACAACAACAACAACAAAAACTATCTTTGACCTCTTTGCAAAAAACGTATCATAGCAAAGCCAAAATTGATGGTAATGCAATTATCAGGTTCAAATTCCTACCTGTGAGATGCACAGAAGATGGAAGACTTGATTATGTTTTTTGTATTTGCCTACGCTATTGAACTTGCAAAAGGAAATGGTCAAACCAAAAGTCTGACAAGATGAAAAAGCAAAAATGCACAAGATTCCAAAAGAAAAATACACAGTGATGAGCAAAAGCTGAGATAATTACATGCAAAAATGAAAATAGGTAAATCCGTGTCAAAACTTGGGTTCAGTCAGAGCCTTAAGGATAACTGATTGCTTTCTGTTAAAGCAAGCCAGGGGAAAAAACAAAAGAAAAACAAAAAACTTCAAGCTGCACATGACCCCAGCTTTTGGAGCACCCACCCAACCTTTCAGAAGACTTGTCTCAGTCTCAAGATCTTAGGCTCCTACTTGCAAGAGCAACTCTGACCTTTCTGAGGAAGAAGTTCTTCAGCAACTATTTTCCCTCTTGATGGCACAGCATTCACAAGACCAGATGATTCTGATCCAAGCACCAAAAGCCCCAGCTACAACAGCCAGTTGAGGGAACATGACCACCACAGGAGGCGTAACAAATTGATAAGTAACTTTGGAAAAGCCTTTTACAGAATCCAAAGAAATGACAGAAAAACACTGCATAGATAGCAAGAAAGACAGCTAATTAATTCATCACCAAAAGACTAAGTAACAGCCAGAGGACACTTGGTATTGCTCTGCCTTGCGTACCCACAGAACACGCACATGGAGGCAGTGCCTTCGTTTACTGTCTGTCATGATGGTGCCAGCAGTAAGGAACACATATGGGATGAACCATGGGTGAGGACTGGCACTTGGAAACAGCAATCTCACGTACTTCATTTCTAGGATTTCTGAATTTCATACCTCTGTGTATGTAACTCCCCAGTTACTTTCTAGCAGTTCATTCACCTGCTGACTTTTTTTTTCCTCTTTCAGCACCTGAGATTAACCTCTTACAGTAATTTGGGGTCTTTTTAATGTAAGGTTTAAAAAATAGAGGATTTTAAGTTAAATATGTTTTGTGAGATTTTTTTAAAACTGACTGGTTAGTCTTATTTGCTGGCTTGACTTCAATGCTTCCACTCAAGTGTAATTTGAGTGTCCAATAATGTATGCCTACACTTAAAAATGTCTGTTCTTAACTGCAATTTCACTTTGGGTTCTTGTATTTCCCTCCAGAGCGTCGGACTTGTCAAACCTACAAACACTTTCCAGTGGCAGACATCTGAACAGCCAGGTCTTATCCCTGGAAGCTGTCAGAAAACATCTGAGATGCTCAACCTACACCCAGAAGCTGGCAAGTACAAACCCTGCAATCTAGTCCCAATCTTAGTTTCTAATTCAGACTTAAATTCACTGAGAGTATGTTACTTAAACTGAATTTCCTAACGGTAATGTACTAATCTTTCCAAACTCTGTAAAATACAACAGTGTAGAATCACTATAAAGCCTCAGATCTTCTTTCTTTAGCTTTCTCTATTTTGTATTTATCTTCCATTTGCCTACTTTAAAACAACATTCTATTATGCCATAAAAATTTACTATTTCTAACTGGCTACATGGAAATAACTTTGTTCTTGGGTTGTATGTGGCCACACAGTGGCTACTGAAGTGCTAAGGAGAACCAAGTTGTTTCTTGATCTAAGTAAGAATAGGAGGGTGTGTCTACAGGAAAGAAAGGAAAGGAGGCAAGAACAAAGAGGAAGTTCTCTTCTGTATCGCCTTATTGTTAAAACATGCAAAATGTATTAAGATATGAAATTGAATGTTGACTAGTGACATTGACTGTATTAGTTCAGTACCTCCAGCAACGAGCAGATTTTGAACGCAAAATGCATCTTCAAGGTACCCTCAACTGACACTCCTAGCACAGCTTTGACCTGCGGCCTCCCTGCCCACAGGAGGATCAGCGGAGCTGCTCTCCCACAGAATCCCACCTGCAGGGCTGGAAGCTGGGTATCGGACTGCTTGCCACTGCATCTGGGGAAGCCCCTGCCTTTGCAGAGCACTCTGGTAACGCTGTCCAGCCTATAGGCACATAAATAAAACAGGTGAGTCTTTAAAGGGACGTGGAGTCTCATTATAGCAAAGAACATGAGTGTTACTTCCATGTTGTTTATGGCACGGACATCATCTCCAGAGAATGCAGGGTTTTTGTCCTAGATAGGTCACCAGCTGCAACTTTGCAGTTGTGCTGGAATCCCAGTGAGGAGGTCATCTTAACCCTCCTAGACCGATAGGCCTTCACCTCACTCTCAGCCCTGGCCAAGTGGTTGTCCCAGTGTCTGTAACCAGTCTGCTAACCAGTTCGGCACTAACTTGCTGTATGAACTGCCCTCTCTTCAGTGAAGCCCTGCAGAGCTTTGTCATTTTAAAACACACTTGTAGAAATATTATTGGCTTATTTAAGCAATCTTTTTTTCTGGAATATAACTTGCATATCACATCCTATTGTGATGACTGGTGTACTTACAATACAGAGGTTCTTTCTTTCTTTCTTTCTTTCTTCCTTCCTTTCTTCCCCCAAACAGTAGCATTTTAAAATCTGTCTTATTTAAGGTCCAGTATAATAAACAATCTTCTTAGGGAGTTATTAAAACAAGTTTTTACACTGCCACTTTCTCCTACTTCCCCTACCCCGAAACTAACTGAAATAAAATGACAAGGCATACCTGGCAAAAATCCAGGAACATCCACAAAAGTAATCAAAGGTATGTTGAAAGCATCACAGAAACGAACAAAGCGGGCTCCTTTCACGGAAGAATTTATATCCAAGCAGCCTAAAGTTAAGAAAACAGGGTAAGGTGTTAATGATCTGCTAATGGCAGTAATTCAAGGCAACATCAAAATCACACTCTGTATTTTAGCTGAACTGTCTTGAAAAGAAAAAAAATCTTATCTCTAGCTAACGTACAGATTATCATGAATTTTGCTGTTTCAGTTCTAAGATTAAAGTATGAGTTACATTCTACAAGCAGTCATTTCATTTTTTGGAAATATAACCTGCAATTTCCATATCCTTTGGCAATGACCATTGTGCATAGAGAGCTCCTATCCCAAGAAGTCTCAGGTTAAATTATATTCTTGTAATTTACAAGAAATCTTTTGTTTTAATTTTATCTGTATTGATTTTTTTTCCAGGTCATTCACTGGAACTATGCAAAAAAAACTTTTGGAAAAAAAAATCGCTCCCCAGTTAAAAAGGGAAGGGTGATCTTAGCTATAGGTGTTTGTACCTTTATATCTAAATTACTTGAGATTGAGCCCCACACTTGTATGTCTGACACCTTTGCATTTTCAGAAGAGCTACACTACAGAAGAGCTTTAGGTATTTAAACGCTGTGGAACTGAACTATGAAGTTTCCATATTATGCTTAATCCAATTAATTACAGGCTGCTGCCAAGTCAGTGGTGGTCTTCTACCCACCCTGTTTATGTGCTGCTACCACTTCTCTTGTGCTAGATACAGCAAGCCTTTTGTTACATGTTTTGTTGATTCAATAAAGAAACGTGTGCTTTTTTTTCAGGCAGTTTTACAACTCTCGGCAAGCAAGTCACAAAAATGCACGACAAGATTCAAGACACAGAAAGTGGTAGAAAAACACGGTATGATTGAGTGGCAGACAATACAAACCATAACCAGTTAATTTCATAGCCAGACAGCAAGTGTGCAAAAAAGACAAAACACAGTTCATTAAAAAGTTTCACATCAGACTCCTACAGCTGTCTCCAACCTGATGCTACTTTGGGTTGGTTGCCCACAATCCCAACAGTTCTTCCGTTCATCCTGGCAAATCCAACAACAATGTTTCTGGCATAGGAAGGCATGATCTCGAAGAACTCCCTTTCATCGACAATCTGCAAGAGAGTTAGGCAGAGCCCTCAGGATGACGTTAAGTATGTTTATTTCTCTACATAGGCAAACATAAAATCAGCTGTTAGTATCAGAAATCTTAACGTTTCAGAATTTGCAGAAAAAGAAAAAAAATGGAGAAGAGAGAAAAAAATCTTTTTGTCATCTTTGCAGGAAGCGTCTAGTTCTGCATTTATTATCAAAAGTGCCACTTAAGCATTCCATCAGAGAAAATCATCTTTATGACATTTCCTCTGTAGTAAGCCTGTTTTCCTAGCTTATAACAAATAAAAATCTCAAACCGGATGCTGAGAACTTCTTTCTCACAAGGCAATTACTGGCAAACTGCACGTCTAGAATAACGGTTTCCAGTGATAAAAAGCAAATAGTACTTCTTGAACTCAGGAACTTTCCATTATATATATTTAATACCTACTCTATTTCTTTGCAAGTTCAGAGCGCTTTATTAATAATAGAGACCAACACAAAATGCTCTGCTGCAGCCGTAGCTGTGCACATCTCTGAGGTCACTGACGTTGCGTATGATAGAGGGGAACAGAGAAACACTTTAATCTGCAGCAGAGGGAATAAACGAGCTATGTCAAACACACCTAACTGGAAACACAAATCCTTGGTTGCTGCACTTCTCTCTGAGGTTGAAGTTCCAGTGTGTGCTCTGCAAAGTGACATCCACTGGTGTGTAAAGCAGCATCAAAATTCACATGTTCAAAAAAAGATCATAATTATACATGGAGCAGTGGCGACACCTATACATGGCTGCCAAGTGTTTTCTACTATAACTCCTTGTTTTCAACTATTTGTGACAACTTCACCCATACGCACTGCAGTTTGACAGTCCTTCCAGAGAATGAGGCAAATGAAAAGGTGCAAAAAATGTATTATATAATGTATTATTAATGCTTTATTTCCTTTCTTAATACTTCTGAGAGTCCGTAGGTGTTTTTTTTTCACTAATTCACTTAAGAATGTTTTAAATCTCACCTTTTCACTTGGAACAGATAGTACTGAAATTCAGAATGGAAGAAACTACAGATTAAAAACATATCCTGAGCTTTCCTTTTTCCACTAAAATTAATCTAAGGGCAGCCAGTTGCAAATTGAAAAGTGTTCGCTGAGTAAGGGTGTGGAGAGAGACAGTCAACTAAAATAGCAAAAGGGAAAAATCTGGAAAAATCCTACAAATCTGAACTCTCCCCAGCCACCATATACAAGCATATACAAGCTGCCTGTGAAACTGAGTTATTCCATCACCTCAGAACCCTAGGTCACCTGCCATTCAGCATCTGACTGGTAGAAGTACCAGATGGAAATTTTAATATTCAAAATTCAGACTCCCCAGGTGCTCCACACCTTACAAACCTGTTCTCTGCACAGTTGTTTACAATGTAGTAAGTTGTTACAACTGTAAAAAATGAATTGCTCACTTAGGCAAGCGAATTACCAACATTGCTTATGCTTCTTTCATAAAATCTCCATTATTTATATATTACAATACTGGTTTTTAGTTTAAAAAAAAAAAGTTTATTTCCCTACCACCCTCCCAGGAGATCTGCCTCACTCAGTGAAACATTGATGCTAGAGTTTGCAAGCTTCTGACTGCTTGACTTAGAATTAAAAAAAATATTCTTGTATTTTGTGTATGTAAGTGACTCAGAATAATTGGTGACGTGTAGCCCTTTGAATGTCCTCTACGCAGTTTATTACCTTTTATGATAAAAGTGATAAAATTCAAGACAGCAGTTAACAAACGAGGGGAGGTTCAACTCCACATGGAAAACTGAGTTATAGCATCTTTTATCTGTACAGTTATGCATGCATGCAGCGTGCGGAGATATATCCTGAAAAGAAACATTGAGATTCCTTTTATCTGCTAAAATCTTGTTTCTGCAGCTTTTGTTGTCCCTTCATGCATGGCCACTACACAGGGGAAAAATAAGTAACCTGTAAAGACTAGAAAATAGATCTTAAGCAGCATTATTAGCTTCTTTCCATTATTTACATCTATATATACACAGAATGTAAGATATTTATAATTTTCTCAGCAGTGCTCAGACTTGCAGACTTACAGAGTGTATGATATCCAGCATGTCGTAGGCTTTGGTAGATTCAATTGGGACAATTGTGTCCAGCTCAGGAACCAAACGGTCACTGCAGAAAATAAGGATAAAAGCAACAATATTTATAGATCAGGTGAACACCAAGAAAAGAACTCAGGCAAACAATTTCAACTCTCTGAAACTTCATGGGAGCTGCTACTTGAACATGGGGAAGGAGACAGCGCTCACTGCAGCCCTTTGTGCCGCTGGCCACTGAGGGGATGACTTGCTGCTCTGAGCTCCTTGGGGAGGAAAAAGCCTGACCAACCTCTTCCTGAAGGAGACATCTCTTTCGCTGGTACCCTCTGCCCATGAGCTCACCCCCTGGACACACACTTTCTCCTCCCTGACCAGAGGAGCCACTATTTATTGCCTGTGATGAGTGTCAGAAGGCAGACTGCAGGGGCACGGGAGGCAGGTCCGGCAGCGCTTGGGGAAACTCAGCCATGGGGAAAGCATTGGGCAGAAGCTCAAGTGTTCACCAGAGGCAGCACAGCCTGCCTTCCCAGTAGTTACACCTGGAGGGGTGGAATGGTTTCTCCTGACAAGGTTTCCTTGTCATGTACCTGGACCTACCGCACATAGCAAATTTAGTAACTGCACATTTACAACTCTGATACTTTCCCTGCCCATGCTGCACAATTGTCATTTGAATAAACTTAACCACAGGAAACTTGTCCATGCTTACCTGCCCTGCACCAACCAAGCAGAGAATGGTGGGAGGGGAAAGCACATCCATTCACAGCTTCTTCGGTGTAATGGCTGGGGCTGCAGGATCCTTACCATTATTTGGGTTATCTCAACAATGGTGCACTTCGCGTGGAGCTTTACATTTAACAAAATTGTGCCACCCTGTTAGCAGCTCACACTGTCAGCTACCTCTGTCTTCAATTCTATTAGTTTTGGTAAGGACTTCACAAGTGTTTGCATTCACTGGGTCTCTGGGCTAATTCACAGTCCCAAGAGGTGTCAATTTTTATGAGTCACCTCTGAAAAGGCTTCAGGGAATATTACATTTGTACTATTCCTTACAAAAATACTCTGTTATAAATTGTGTTTCTGCAAAGTTTTTCTTGAAAAAAAAAATTTTAATGATGCCATGATTCATACATTTAAAACAATACAACCCAAGGCTCTACACATCCAATTTAAAACTGAAGTAAATGATCTGCAGTTTGTCAAAATCAGGCAAAAAGTAGTAACATCAGTCCCTCAGCTGTCTCTGTGCTCACATGCAGAGACTAGGCAGGCACAGCTCCATGCTGAGAGAGTAACACAATGAATCTTACAGTGATGTTTCTAGTTCATTTCCACAATTAAGAGTATTGCATACAAATATTTTCATAAAATGTTACAATGAAACCTTTATCAGCTGAAAGCAACCAATTTTAGGATACTGAACCCCAAGCTACAATGAGTACTTTTGCTTTCCCATGAAGTAGGTACAAATGTGTTTTAAATTCTGTCCATTACCTATGGATTATATTCTCAGGTATCCCAAGGGATAAGGAAAATGAAAAAGAGAAATTATTCCTCCCATAAATTCACAGACACAGAGAGGGAAATTATAATGGCAGTAAAATCAACAACCATTGGTAAAATGAAGACATTACCCAGGATATCACAGGAGAAAAAAATCGTCACAGATAAGGGACATCTGGAGCTTTCTAGTAGCATCACTGGACACAAAAGGCTGAGAATTGTGTTTAAGATCTCATTTATCAGAAAAGATTGGCTCCTCATCATCAAAGCAGTCATCTGAAGACTGTGAGAGCTTGAGAAAACTGTCACCCAGATCAATACCGGGTTTTATTACACAGAAATATGAAACTGCACTAGGTTACCAGCAGTCAGTAAGTACCTCTTCCAGAAAGTGTATGCATACTTCAGGCTTTCAAGGAAACAGAACTTGCTTACAGTCAAAAACACCAGAAGTTAAATCACACCACACAATGTAGAACTAGACATCCTTCAAAACTGGTGGCCATAAGCACCATAGGAGCCCTCTAACTTTTTACAGAATCCAAGCCACTGACATTAGAAACAAAAAACTAACCAGCATGAGTTTCAGCACGCAAACCTGACATTTTTCAACACCACAAAGAACCTAACTGGAAAGGGAAAGAAAAACAATAGAGAGGGAGAGTGCTTCTGGACTTAACAGTGAAGATGAGAGTATTTAACATTTCATTTACATTATTAGTGGCAATTCTTCCTGGCATAAAAATGGAGCAAGGAGAATGAAATTACTCTAGTGGAATGGGTTTTGACTGAAGGATCAACCACAATTCAAAGCAAAAGGAGTCCACTCAGATGTCAGTGTGCTCAGGTGAAATATTACCAATATAAGTATTAAGAAAACAAAACTGGAGAAATATTGCAGATGCTGCTATACAAACAGGTAAGTTTACCAAGCAGATCTGTCTTCACATGTATAAAGACAACTAAATTGAACTTAATACAAATTACTGAGTATTTATTATACTGTGATCCTCTAATAATATATCCAGTGCTACATAAAAGATTGTCTCACTTAAGAACTAATCTCTCAATTAGTAGCTACAGGGTAACTGAAGCTTCTCACAAGAAAATAAATTGCCCATCATAAGATACAATGATTAAAAAATAGATTGTTGCTTCCATGATGAATTTCAAACATCACATTCAACTCCAGAGAAGCTAAATATCCCAGTACAATGTGTTGAATGCTTAGAAAAAGCTCTTACTTCAGAGATAATCCCCCAAATTTACCAAACAATACAAGAAATTTGCTCTGGTTTGTCATTATCAAGACAGAGCAGTCTTCCAGTTTAATAAACTCTTAAAGATCAACATCGTAGAAAATTTAAGGACATGTAACTAATTGATTTCTCTGACCATTCTCTAAACAGCAACTGGCAAATTTATTTCTCTTAACAGTGAACAATGTATTTCAGACGCCAGAACAGTGATCTGTAAAGTTGATCTAAAAAATCTCCCCATATTGTTTCAAAGACATTTCAAAGAACAACGAGCACAAAGAGAGGATAACAGTCCCAACTCCCACGTTCAAATCTACACATGCAGAACCAGATGACAAACACCACACACACCTAAAACCAAAAGGAAGAACAAGTGTAGGAGCAGCTCCCACACAGGAAAGTGTGGCAACCTTTCAGGGGTTGCCTCCAGAAAGGGCTGAACAAGGGGTGCAGCTGGCTCAGGTTAAAAGGCGTTTACTCCACTGACATTCTCTGTCTTTACGAGCAAGGTTGCCTATTGAAGCAGTCCCATGCTGGCTCTGTCTCAGAAAAATTCTCTGATTAAAATCCCAAAGCCTTTCCTTCACTGTCAACTACATAATGAGCCTGATAGACAGCAACCTAACACAAAAAACTTATAGCCTCCTTTACCTCTGTTGCTACCCCACCTCTAACCTTAACAAACCAAACTTACCCAACAGACACATTACTGACAAAGCAGGGCAAGATCCCCACTTTTGCGCACTGTGCAACCTTCTGCCTCACTGTGCTCGTTTGAAGGACTGTGAATCTGGACACAGATTACTTTTCCCCATGTCCTGTATACGGCCTGCCTAACACTGCTTTCAGAAAATAAAAAATTAAATCTAACAATGAGCATGTACGTATATACACGTGCACAATGAAACACTTCCTGTATTCCCACACTACAGCACAGAAGTATCAGCCAAGTGCCCGGGCACAAGACACTCATTTCTTTACACTCCTTGTGCCAGAGAAGCCATGGAATTCAGTGGTCAGAGACCACAGTTCTCACAGTTCTCAGCCAGTTTCCTCTTACCTGGGGTCGTGGCATTCACAGACTGGAGCAGGGTCACGGTTGCTAAGAGGTAAATAATTAAAGAACTCTCGGAGATTAAGTAAAGCATCTATATCATTCTCAAAGGCCCTGTGTGCGACTCCTGGAAAAAAGCAATTATTGTAATTATTTTGCAATGTTTCATTTTCGAGTATGTATCCATAAAGATACAAAGAACTAACAGCAAGATTTTTTAAACCTAGTCTATTAACAATTGGGAATTTCAAGCAACCAAATCTGATCAGCTAAAAATGCCTACAAAATGCGTGGCTGTATTAGCCTTTTTCCATAGCAGGTCTGGATTGTTGATTTTATATTTAAAATAACGTGAACTGGTTTGTCAGCTGTCACAGACCTAGCAGGATCCCAACCTCCAGGAATTCAATACAGGTTGCGGTGCTGGACTCGAGCTTTGAGCTGCATGCTTTTTCGTAAAGGCTGGATCCAAGGGGGGTGGGCGTGCACACACACGTGTGCATGTGTGGTTTTGTTTCATCAGCAGCACAGTTAACACAGAATTTGAGATCCCAAATGAGCCTCAAAAAGATTCATGAGTCACCAAGTCTCCCCAGGGGATTTTTTTTTTTTTTTTTAATAGAGCTTCATCTCATGATGGCACTTGGTTTTTAGTTGGGAAGTTCAACCAATCACACTAATAGGCAAACAAGGGATCGTTAACAATCTTTTCGACCTATGCAAATTTCTGGAAAACAAGCAAAAACCTCACCACCCCAAACGTGCCTTGGGAGCTCTGCCCTCCTACAACCTTTTCACTTCTGGAACCTTCTGGATTTGCTACTTTCTCCTCAAAATCCCAGAACTCTCCCACACTCCCACTTTTCCTATTTTGTCTTCCATTACTAAAAGGGACTGGTAAGAGAGCCCTACACGCAGTAAGATCACAAGTCTAAGTAGAGCTTTATCCCTTAGACTCAAGTGACGCCTATGACTACAAAGATCTGCATTAGGTAACGAGCTGTCAAGCCAGAACAACTCTGTCGTTTACTTTGAAGAACAGTTAGTACATGAAGTAAACTATCCAGGTCTCACCAGACACAGCTGTGTGCGTCTTCGCACCCCCAAGCTGCTCTTGTGTGACATCTTCATTGGTAACAGACTTAACTACATCTGGGCCAGTAATGAAAAGGTAGGACGTATCCTAGGGGAGGGAATAAAGCAAAAACAGTAAATGCTAGACCCAAGCTGAAAAAGCACTTAAGGAAAAGCGACGGTCTCTAGAGACTTTCCCCAAAATAAGAAAACAGCATAACATAGGGAAGAAATTCCTAAAAAATCCCTATTGTATTATACTACAAATCCACAAAAAATTCAGTTATCTGCAGGTTACGTGGGAAAGTTATTCTTGACTTTCCATGAAGAATAAAACTGAATCCAATTTAATTTAACCTAGCCTCAATATGGAGACATACTTTGCCATTTCTATACACCCTTTATTTTCAATTTCTGTACTATTCTCTCTGCATACATTATCTGTTTATGCAGAAAAATAATTTAAGACAAAAACGAATTGTTACGTAAAGACAACAGCATGTGCTGCTATTTCCTATGACAAACTAGGAAAGACTTGTTAGCACTGAAATACACTTGATGGAAGAACTTTTTGCTGAGTATCCATGAAACTTTAAATTGAATAGGAAAGAATAATTATGGTTCTACAGGTCAAAGTACTAGCATGAAATGCCTAAAAAATACAAGGGGATGAAATGTTTGTCTTACCCCACCTATAAATACTGATTTTGGATGTTACAAAACTTATTAACAAAAATTCTTCTGAAGCTCTTTACAGGCATTACTCTTTTTCTAAAAATCACTAAAGACAGCCTTTTCCAATATTCCCCTGTCTGTGCTTTGAGCAGTAACTGTCAGAACCTACCTGCAATCAGTACCTGCCAGGAGCACAACATATCACAACAGTTTATAAAATGAGGTAATGGTATGTGTTCAAAACCAGGTCATACACTTGCCATGCTACGTGATCATATGGAATTGGCAACCTTGGCATTCCAGACGATTTGGTAATATATTAAGTACTCTTACATTAAATACTTTAGACTTTCTTTAAAACTGAAACTTAAAACAGAAACTATGCAGTTTTGTTGTTGTTGTTTTTAAATGAGCATCTTGAACCAAGTGAATTTTAACCAAAAAAAAATTTAATCATCTCTTCCTCTATCCTATGTGCAAGATAATGGAACAGACTATTCTGGTCCTGCTGACAATGACATTAATGATATTCCTGCAGCAAATTCCAAGCCTTTACTGTTCCAAAGCAGGAGACCCTCACCAAACAAATCCTTGATCCACAATCAGTCTAACTGTGACTGATCAATGCAACAAGCAGTAGGTCAGGACACACTGCACCCTTACCTTCACCATGAATGTGAAATCAGTTAAAGCAGGTGAATACACAGCTCCGCCAGCACAAGGACCCATAATGAGGGAAATCTGAGGAACTACCCCAGAGCACAGAACATTTCTCTGCAACAGAAAAAAAAACAGACATCTAGTTTTTACACCCTCCCCAAAAAAGTATCTGTATCTTTAAATCTGTTCAGAGATTCTGCAAGAATTCACAATCACAAACAGGAGAAGACAGCTGGGTTTATTTACTGGGAGACAAATAGCTGGACAGAATGCCTTAATGCAAATAAAAGCAAGATAACTGTTTCTACTGTTTTGCTTCTTTCTGTTCATGAGCACAAAAGTACAAACTATCAACAGGCAAGAGAAGGTCATCACACCATACAAACTATTGTTTTAGTGACTACCTTAATCTCCCACATTCTTGCACTAAATCCTCTATACCTGCTCAAAATGATGACAGAAGTAAATTAAGTGTATTTACCTCCCAAAAGTGAACTGCAACCTGGTTTATCTCCCTTAATTGGGCAGAAGGGGCCATTGCACCCATACTGAGAACAAATCCATTACACAATACTGCAAGGAAATGTCCTAAGCAAGGAATTCACTTGTCATGTTTTCCAAGTTGCAATAAATTTGATCTTTCTGTGCATCATTTCCAGCCTTATATTGGAGGAATAAAGGTCCAGAGGGATCAGAAATTCAGTATTAGAAGTGGTTAGCAATAACACCTGGAATACTGAAACCGTCTAAAGTGAGTATGAGAGATTTGGAGCACTTCCTGGAACTTAGTGATACACTTTAACCATCAGTTAAACAGTTTCTGCAGTTTAAAAGTTTAAAAGTGCAGTTTTAAGTTTTAAAAGTTTTTAAGTTTAAAAGTTTTAAAGGTGCAGTTTAAAAGTTTCTGCACCTCATGTTTTTTTGAAGTACTAAAACTTGGTAGAAAGGGAGGTCCATGTAAGGCCTCTTTCAATCAAAAACAAGACTGGCTGGCTTCTTATGGCTACATTTGGAGCTTCGTATCCTGTTTTGGGCCCCAACAAGTCTGACAAACTGGAACACATCCAGGAGATACCACAAAGACTGTCAGAGACTGGAGTAGGCAGTGTCCAAAGAGAGGGTGCAGGAATGAGGTTTGTTCAGCCTGGAGAACTAAAACCAAAGAGAGAGCCTTCTGCTACTTGCAGTTATGCTGAAGGGTTCTTACACAGAGGACTGAGTCAGACTCTTCAAAGACCCATTCTTTGAGGAGCAATGGGTTCAAGTCACGGCAAGAGAAATTTCAACTAGATAAAAGAAAAAAAAATAATTCAAAATAAAAAAAAAATCTATGAGGATGGTTTAGCACTGGAACACAGGCCCAGCAAGGCTGTCAAATCTCCATCCCTAGAGATATTCATAACATGACAGGACAAGATTAAGCAACCTGGTTTACCTTTAAAGTTGACCCTGCTTTGAGCAGAGTGTTGGCCTATGAACCTCCAGATGTCCCTTCTGACCTGAATTATTCTGTAATTCTATTTTAAAGTGGTAAAGCTGATGGTTGGCCATGGTCAGCCATTAATCAAAGAAACAGAAAAGCAAGAGAAAAGTTAATTTTGAAAAAACCCATTGCCCCAAACATACCACGTGGTTGTAAAAAAGAAAGAACTGGAAACAGGATGAACTTTGTCCTTTCGGTCAGTGCTACAAAAATCAGATGTCATTGACCCATTCAGCTGCCATTATGTTAAAAAAGAAAAACAAAAGCCAAAAACACACATGTAAAACTAAAGCAAAAAGAAAACTTCCAGTAAGATGACTGATACAGACACAGACACAGACACAGATTTCTAGGTTGGAAGAGACCTCAAGATCATCGAGTCCAACCTCCGACCTAACACTAAGTACTCCACTAAACCATATCACTAAGCTCTACATCTAAACGTCTTTTAAAGACCTCCAGGGATGGTGACTCCACCACCTCCCTGGGCAGCCCGTTCCAATGCTTAATAACCCTTTCGGTAAAGAAGTACTTCCTAACATCCAACCTAAAACTCCCCTGTCGCAACTTTCGCCCATTCCCCCTCGTCCTGTCACCAGGCACGTGGGAGAACAGACCAACCCCCACCTCACTACAGCCTCCTTTAAGGTAACTGTAGAGAGCGATAAGGTCGCCCCTGAGCCTCCTCTTCTCCAGGCTGATGATGATTCTCAGGATCTATCTGTCACTTGTTTTCAAAACAATTCTAAAACGTGTTTGTGATTATTACTTTTCCTACCATTTGCAGTAAATGACATTTCTCATTCCTACTGAAAGCACATCATGTTTGTGTTATGTTCACTTACTTTAAAACTATGTGTTTTGGTAGGCATAAAAAATAACGTCATTTCAGTGGAAAAAAGATCAGTAGTGTGTGTAGAGGAAAAAAGTCTTTAGACTGAAAAACACAGTAGAAACATAAAACTTTCACCAGTCTAATCAGTCCTGGATGTCCTCAAATGTTAAGATTAACAGGTTCCATTGTACTGCAAACTGTTCATTGCACAGAAACCTCTGATTTGCATTTTTTTTTCTTCCCTCATTGATCCACCATCTTGATAGAGCAGGCACTTGGTGCTTCTGATCTGAGTTCTCACATTATCTTCAAGCGCATAGTGTTTGATTTACTCTACGTCCCCCTTTCTGCAGCAGAAAACTCACCATTATCAGCCCTAGTGAAATTCTTGACATGTCTGTATCTCAGACAAGACACAGGGACAACTAGCGGTGGATCACAACAATCAGTCACCTAACAAAACACACTCTGGACTAGAGCGTGCCCACTTGTCTCTGACAAACACATCAACACTTTGTGAGAAATTACAGCCCAACACGTGCAATATGTACTCAGCGTGAATCACAAAATTAAATAGTTGTTTGGGCTTCTCTTCCAATTAAGGAAATTGCCTGTTCTTCTGACAAAGCTCACTATCTAGTGAAACTCCTACAGAGCTTTAAATCAGCTCACAGTATTGGACAAGGTTTAGCATTACTACTGTTTAACAGATGGGTAAATGGAACTAACAAGTAAAGTAATTTGACTAAAGCCAAAACCAAGAAGAACCAAGAGGACAGCCTGTGTCTCGCAAACTGCTTTATCCACCAGGTAACATGGGTTGAAATAGGATGATAGTATCCTAAAAGTTTACTTACAAACACCAACTTAAAAACAGACTTTGTCCTTCTTTGTGGATGGCAAGCCTTCTGGTCATCCAGCAGGCCACTTACCAAAAATATATCTGCATAGCCAGCCAGTGACTCCACTCCCTCCTGGATACGGGCTCCTCCTGAGTCATTCAACCCAATCACAGGCGCGCCAACCAGGGCAGCTTGATCCATGACCTGGAGGTGAATACAAAATCCTCGTTATTTACCTAGGTAAGCTAAAACTCCAAAGCAGCCGCCACCTTCCTCATCAAAGTGTACATCCCCTAGAAAAAAATCCACCTAACAGAATTTGAACTGCTTGCATAGCGCTTAGCTTCTTCTCCTTTTCTTGTGTTAATTATCACAGTCTCTAACTGCTTACGGACACACCATGTTTTGGCTCATTCAGACTGCAGGCACATTTAATCCCTCGTCTCCCTCAATATTTATCTGCCTTACTAGCTCTGCATCTCTGTACTCATACTGCATCACCCACAGCTTGTGCTAAGTGACACAATCACAGAGGTTTGGACCAGAAAGGGCCAATCTACCTCTGTTCATGAGAAGTCTCAATTGCACCTAAACCATTCCCTTGTGTAAGTCCAACCTATTCTTAAATGTTTACTGCAGTGGTGACCATGTAATCTCCCTAAGCAGTATATCTAACGCTTGACTATCATTCTTCACAGAATCATCTAGGTTGGAAGAGACCTCCAAGATCACCTAGTCCAACCTCTGACCTAACACTAACAAGTCCTCCACTAAACCATATCACTAAGCTCTAAACCTAAACATCTTTTAAAGACCTCGTTACAAGTTCTTTGAGAAGACTAAATTTTTGAAATTTAGAACCATTACTTCCTTCTCAACATACAGTAGACAGGGAGATAAATTAATTCACTCTGTCATTTACAAATGCTTCTGCCTTCATAAACACCCAAGGACCTCAATCTCCCCTCAGTCTTCATATTTCCCTTCATGTTCCTAGACTAAGCAACATCAATTCAATCACACAGTCCTTTCTACAACCTATTCTCCAGCCCTCTGATCATTTTGGTAACTTGCCTCAAGATCACACACAATGCCGCAGCAGAGTCTTGAGTGGGAAGATTGAATTTCTTACATGTTATTTAGAATATCCTTGCTTATTAGATCCCAGCAAAACATCCGCCATTTTCAAAACATTACAGCATTGGCATATTATATTAAAATCTGCTTCAACTCCTAAATATTTTTTCTGTATAACTACACATGGTCAATCAATCTCCATTTTGGTATTTTAAGTTGCTTTTTCCTGCCCTTTCAATCACTGTTACTCAATTATATCTTATTTCAGACTATCTTTAACTTTTTAAGATTTAAAAGTCAGTCCCGTCTTTCGGAGGTCTTGCAGCATCCACATTGGATTTTATATTGCCTAGAAACACAGTAAGCATACTCAGGCACGTTCAAATCAGTAGCATCCCAGCAGTACCACAATTCCAACCAGAACACGAATCAGAAATAACTGTCTCTGAATGTCTGCAAGTAGAAACAGTGCCAGTTGAGAGCTAACAAAGTAAACCAGGGTTCTTCAAGCTTTGTGCCTGGGTGCCTATTTAAAAGTTGGAACATCGCTGTGGCAGACATGGGGAATGACTTTCCGGTTTAAATACAATCCCATGTTTAAAAGCCATCTCTGTGGGTTGCAAGCAGAGGCACTGTGAGCCACGAGTGGCCTTGTTTGCTTAGAGGAATGTTAGGCATGGAGTTATCAAATGTCTTATTAGAAATCAGTTGACATTTATTGCTTCTTCCCAGAAGGCCTGTTATCCTATCAGGTCAGGTTAGTGAAACAAGTTCACTGACACTTTTTACTGTTTTTCAAGGACTTACAAGATGAATTAATTACTTATTTCAAGGTGTTTCCACCTAAATTCCTAAAATGAAAACCTAAAATAAAGCACACATCAGTAAGCACATTTAGACTACTGAAAATGTGCTTATAGACTTGAGAATAGACTTTTTTTTTTGTCATGCCAGTTTTTATGGGGAACATTTCAGGTTTCACTCTCAAAAACACTTATTTTTCTTCATCTCATGGACTCAACAATTGTCTTGAAACTTGACATCATAGGTGCACATTAAATAAATAGGTTCTGAAGTGTTCTCCACCACAAGTGGAACACATATTACCCTGAAGAGCCACACTAAATCCTTGTTGCTTCAGAGAAACCACAGGTATTTAATGTGGTCTGAAAGACCATAAGGCTCTTCTGCAAAAGGAGGAGGCAATCTGTAGCCCAGACGTACCTCCCTGGCAGCTGTGCTGCAAGATGCCAAATAGCCCTGCCTCTCTGTAACTCCAGGAAAAAGGCCCATGGCAGATGATCACCACCAAAAAGGTAGATCTCCAGAAAAGCCCTACTGAGCAAGAGCAACTTCATCCCCACGTTCCGTGACATTTTACTTGCCTCAAGCAACTGATAAGGTTTGCAGGAGCCAAGATTGTCTCCCAGAACTGATTTCTGCTTCCCCCAATCCAGCCCAATAAGAGCTAAAAGAAATGTGACAGACAGCACACACCCAGCCAGTCTTCTCTGAGCCCTCTGCTGCCCAAGCTGCAGCCTCACAGACTGAGCAATTAATGCACCCAGACCCCACAAACTTTGGAGGCTACCATTGAGACTGACGCCAACTGAATGCAGTAACAACTAGAAAGACTCATTTTTTTTTCTAGTTCTGCTACCAATAATCGCCCTGCTTCTTTAGAAAATGGAAGTTAAAAAAAAAAAAAAAAAGAAAACAAACAGGAAGCATCCCATCATTTCAGTGCCAGTACTTCCCTCCTGTCACAAAGAGACATTGCAAAGTTCCAGCGTAAAAGGATAACACAAATGCCCTTCCCAATATCAATACCTGGTAAAGCCAAGTATTTATTATCCATCCCAAAGTCTTTGCGCCTTCTAGTTTTATACCCCTCACTGCTTAAGGGTGTATGCTAAAAAGTAGTAATTCCAGCAGGAAAAAAAGCCTTGTGCTCAATACCTTGATTCCAATTGCACAGCAAGAAAAATTCTTGAATTTTCCCCCAGCCCATGCCACTGAACACCCATGCATGAAAGAGCTGTTGTCCTCCACACCCCTGGAATTCAAACACCAGCTTTTCCAGTGAGACAAGCAGGCAAACAAGAATAGCCACAAGTGCCCGATAACAGAAGCTCTGAGTATCAAGATGACCTCTAAGTTGTAAAACTGTTTGTCTTCAGATTCTTGTTACATTTGCTTTTTATAAATATTACACTTCACATAGCACTGTTTGTAGCAAGAAGTTTCTTCCACGTCATTTCATATTTCTCCAGTAGACAATGGCTACTTAATCTATATTCATACTTCGCAAGTCTCTCTGATCTTTTGTACCACAGCAGAAAATCAACTTAAATAAAGTGTATATTATTTAGGAAAGCCCTCTTATACTTGAAAAGCTTCCAAAGGGTACCTCTCTGCTCACCTGTGCTGTCACATCTTAACAAACAGAAGGAGACAGGCATTTTCATATTGCCAGGGACATATACCATAGCCCACTAAGTCAGTCACAAATCATCTTCTCCAGTCATTAGCACAACAGATTGGAAAAAAAAAGGACACTGACAATCTTTTTGTTGTTGTTTTTTACTGGGAAATATTACCTTGCAGATCTTCTGGGCGTGAGCTCCAGATAAACTACCTCCAAATACAGTAAAATCCTGGAAGCAAAACAAATTCTGAGATTAGGGAAAGAATCATTTCAATAACAAGCAGACGAATGCATCCCAATAACTGACCCTGATGTAAACATTTGGTGAGCTGCTCCAAGGCAAATCGGGCTCCCTACAGCAGCCTGCAGATCACTCTTGTTCAATCCAAGTCTTCTTTACAAGTAAAAAGATCTTTTATACAAATTTTCCAGTGAATTCTACGTTAAAATTACAAACTTGCTATGTCTCACTTACTTTTATTATTCTTCAAACAAACACTCTCTACAAATATATGTTCCTCCTTCATGGAGGAACTTACCAATACTGGAGTAGACTGGAGTAAGCCTGAGAAAATTCATGTTAAGGAGGATCCCGCTCCGAGGGGCAGCGGTAAGATAAATCTGCAAACAGGCAGAAATCCAGAACTGAAAATGTGCTGTTGCTCTATACTATACTCATGGGTTATGCTCCAAGAGTTTACTGCTCTTTCATGGGTGCTGCAATGACTGTGTCAGACGAAACTGAGTGTTGGTGCTACCTCTGGGCCTGGGCAGATTTTGAACAAACAACAGGAGGCCCTGGGACTAACCCAGAAGGGAAAAGGGATATTGACACCTACCGGCACCAACAGAGCCCAGGGTCAACATCTGGTGTGTTTCACTGATGCATTCCCACTGAGTCAAAGAAACTAAAACCAGTGTTGACAGAGAACACCACGACTAGCAGTTGAACCAAAAAGGAAGTGACGTTTCAGGCAGCAGCTGAATTTGGAGAGGAATGCGGTCTTTTTAACAAATATTTTTTTAAATGAGGGCACATATTTAAATTCTTTTCATATAAAAACTGACCTTTACTCTTGTTCTCTGAACAAGGCCTCTGTTCAGCTTCTATCTTATGTTCAGGCCCTGGTATCAACAGTGCCTTTCCCTGGAAGGGCTACATACCAGAAACAAAACAGACAGGGTGCACACCTCGCTCCAAGGTCACATAGCAACAACCATTAGTGGCTATGGTGGCAATTTGAACCAGGGCTACTTCACTGCCCAGAACAGAGGGACAGGTATCAATGAATTACAAGAAAGCTCTTCTTTCACCATGCTAAGACTTAACTAAAAGAAATCTCCATCTACAGTGTTCCCTATGAAACATTTTTAATACAAAAAGTACAGCTATTCTCTCTCTTTGACTAGTCAGAGAGTTCAAACCTGAAAAAAAAACAGTTCAAGGTTGCTCGGGTACCCTCTACCACGAATTCAACTCATTCCAGTTCCAGCTGACACCTCCGGCAGGCAGCCTCGGCTCCGCAGCTTCAGACAGGATGGCGGCTCCCAGAGTTCCCAGTAAGGCGGCTCCCAGAGCTCCCAGTAAGGCGCCCGCTGACACTTGTGTGACTCCAGGAGCCCAGCCACGCACAGCCAGCTGCAGCGACACAGTCCGAGTTCTCACGTGCTTCCAGCACACCGTGCTCGCTGGTTCCTCCATTAATTCACTCCTTGCATTTTGGGGGGCTCCTCCAGTCTCTCGGCTTATCAACACCCCATGGTATCACACTGAAGCAATAACAGTTTCTTACTTAAGAACATTCTCACTGGCTCCTCATTTGCTTCATCTCAACTTTGTCCACAACCTCATCTCTTGCCAAAAAAAGTTTTCAGAAAGGCTTTTTTTGCCTCTTCTTGTCTGAAAGTGCCCTGCTTCTTCCCACAGAACGTTGTATTTATCTCATGTTTATTGGCAGAAGGTAAACAGGTATATTACTACATGGTCACGGTGAAATGTTGTGAGTTTATTTCAAAAGATAAGTTCACACTATTTAAAAAGTAAGAAGCAGAAACATACCTGACTGAAAACATAAACCAGTCTCCCATTAATCCGTCCACGGCCAGTCACCACACTGTCTCCAGGGTACTACATTCAAAATAAATAAAATTAATTTAAAATAATAATTTAAAAAATCAGAGCAGCAATGACGTCCATTAAAAGAAAAGCACATTAATCTGTATTGACTACTAGGTCAGGGCAAAGACTGGCATTCTCAAAGGGCTGGGCTTTCATGTTTGCAGTGGGGGCTCTGCAATGACTTGCCCCAGTTCTGAAAAGGAAGGGTGGAGGTAATGCCATATATTAGTTGTGTATACATGTAAAGATTTGTGAATTTTGCAATTTCCCTGCAAATTTCAGTACATCTGGAGTTAAGGCAAACCATGCCCTCAGAGATAGGATGTACCTTTTATTAGAATCAGCTGATGATTTTGAAAGAAGAGACATAGTACATGAACCTTTCTTGAGGTCATAAATATAGTTAGTCACTGAAAACACTTAAGCTGGACCTGTCCTATTTTTCAGTCTGTAAATATGGGAAGAAGAAGGAATTGGAAGAGGAAATACAGCCTGTGAATCTTAAACATCTCCTTATCAATTTTGTCTTGCTTTTGAGTAAATACATAGACATCTTTCAAAACAGCAGCAGAAAATGAACTTTACTGCTCTGTCACAAAGGAATTCCAGGCATTTCAATGCTTTTTGCTGTTTGCAGGAAAAGTGTATCGTGTAGGGTCCACTCTAAGGCGCATTTATACACAAGGTGATCTGTTCTCAGGAAGGTCACACCTGTTTGTGGGCTTTTCTCAAGCTGCGCAGACAGCACTGCTACCAATTCATGGTTTTTGGCATGCAGGAAAGCAAAAAACACACCTCCAGTTCCAGCCTTCATATCTCAAAGATGACTTCTAACAGCCCAGGCAGCCAATAGAGTGTCCTGGAAGTGAGTGCAATCCTCACACTACCTTCAGAAACTTCCAAAAACCCAGAGAAATTCAATGCTAAACTAATATTGCAGCTCACTGCCCACCAATTAGTTCATCTGTCGTGAAACACAACCTGTAGCTCACTGAAAGGTGAATTCTGAAGGACATGGAAAAAATTAACCCTGTTGTCACCCTCAGGACTTTGCTGCTCCTCATATCTTCAGAAATAGCACCTTGTTATCAGCACTGTGGGATGCAGCATTGAACACTGTGATGAAAAGTAGCACAGGAGTTCATTCAATTTGCTGGGGAACAGTAAGAAAAAAAAAAAAAAAGAAGGCGTTTGCTCCTGCACTCAACCAGAGCAGAGAACATCTAGCATGACACCCCTCCCAGCACTGAGTCCCACCAGCGAGCTGGCTACTAGAAATTCAAACAAGTCCTTCACCTCTGCCAGTTTCCCGTGCCCCAGCTGCTCACGGTGGAAGCCTGCTGATCCCTCCCTCGCCCACAGCATGCAGCTGGAACTTGAAGGACTACAGAATGATCAATGGTTGAATTAGCGCATAAACAGAAGCTGTAGCCACTGTATGCAGCACGGGGCAGCGACACACATGGAGCAGCTTCTCACCACATCCCAAAACAGTACAACCCGCAGGAAAGAGGGCCTTCTGCTACAGGAAGACTCACGCTGAACAGGCTCCTCTGCACTAGCCGCCTACACATCCCAGCATGCTTGTCAGCCACTTCTGTATTACACTGCAACAAAATACTTTTCCCATGTAGTGATTTGTCAGGCATCGATGTTACTGTGAGAGACTCTGGGGAACCACACATTGTTCTTCTACATGACAAACCTCATGTACCACGTTGGTTCAGTATACAGGGCCACATATCAAAAACTGCGTAAGCAAAGCAGATTGCAGCTTGCTAGCATACCAGTATAACTGCTTGAATTTCCAGACATATCAGATTATAAGGCCCTAAAGGGTTTTATGACTCTGTAGTTTGGCAAGCATAAATATAGATCTGAATTATTTCATTCTATAACTCTAATGATACCTGTAGAGAGGCAGAAGTATCTACCTGTACATGAGTTTTATATCTGACTTGACCAAGAAAGTTGTAACCACAAAGCCCTGCAGCACTCCTCTATTACTTAAAATACAAATCTAAGACAATATCCAAGGAGATATTTGAACCAAACAGGTCATCTTCTAAAAAAGTTATCAAGTTTAAACAATAGAAAAATAAACCATGTAAACAGTTAAAAGGAAATTACAAGTGACAAAAGGACATTTGCAAACCCCTTCCAAACCCAAAACAGTAAGTTAAGCTGTGTGTGAACAGAAGAGTCTATTTTCAATCACTTGGCTGGCTAAACAGCAAAGGACAAAGAAAAAAGAGTTATATGAAATCAAAATACCTTATTCTTACTAGAGTCCATCCCAAAGTCAGAACATCTGTGTTCCACAAACATGTCATATTCATCAAAACTGTCAGGGTCCAGCAACAGAAGAATTCGTTCTCTTGCTGTCAGCTTTCCCTGAAATGGAGCAATCAACAATTAATGCAGCCATCAGGTGGTTCTGGCTCTGTTTGCTGACCATCAGTGGACATACTTCAATGAAATAGTCCCTCACTTGATCTGCTATATTGGCCCCGCTAAGGAACTGCGCACCCCTAAGCTGGAAATAGTGATTATCCTCCTTAAAAACAAAGATAACACAAGCCAGGCTTTGAAAAGAAGGCTGGCTATTGAGCAGCACTGCCACAAGATAAAGGAAACCATCTCAGAGTCTTTTCAACAAAATATAATAGCATCACAGCTATTTTTGCTTACACATTTGAACGATATTAAGGCCTTTGTTCTATTCCTAAACATGGAGCCCTTCCACAGGTAAACCAGCCTTTACCAACAGTTCAGGGCACTCAACGATATTTGACTGTGTCAAGCGAAAAGAAAAAGAAAATATAACAGCCTGCAGGGATTTTCTGACAAGTTCCTTTGGTTCTTTTTCTGTTGGACACCAACGCAGGCAAAAGTACAGCAAGGGCCAAAAACCTAATTAACTAACCAGATATGCATGGCCCTTGCTCAGTACTAATGATGCCAAGCAGCAATAAGTGATCAAAAGGTTCTTTTTGTAAACTTCACCTTCCAAACAAATTTATTTCCAAGCCAGGTAAGCATCCATCTACAGAGATCAGGGCTTGCTACAAAGCATAAGCTGTGCACCCGGACTGCCTTCTTTCTGGGGACTCTGCCTCAACACGACATTAAAACAACTGGGCTCCTCTACAGAACTTCTGACACATGGGTTAAAAGGTTCACGAAGCGAACAAACGCAGGACAGACTAATATGAGCTATATGTTTAATCTGTATAAAAGATGGGATATGATGTTTGAGGCCCCTCGATGAGCAGAAATGCTTGTATATTAGTACGTCAGTGTCCCGAACTCACTCAGTAAGCCTTGAACTCTTTTCAGATGCTGCATTTATCTCCAGGAGGCAAAACGCTGACAGGCAGAGTGACCACCCTTGTAGTCTTCACGTGAGTGGCTATTGCTGCCTCCGTGCTGGTACCAGGCCGTCCGAGTACAGCTGGGGCCTTGCTGGGACCAAAAACGACATCCCAGCCAGAAACAACAAACAGAAACAGGGAAATGATGTTGCCACCCTCCTCAGCACTGCCTAAATTCTGAGACTAAAAATTCAATTGTCGTCGTCCTTCCCATCTGCCTTTTCCTCTGTCCTGTTTCCATTCCTACAGCTCTGCGCTCTCGTCTCTCGGACCGGCTGGGGCGTGCACCGGCAGAGTGAAAGGTGAAGCCGTGGGGCACGCTGTCCCTGCAAACCCGGGTGGGTGTCAGGCAGCCTGGGACCTAACCTCACCCGACAGACCCACGCCGCCACTTGTGCGCGTTCTGCCCCTCGTCCGAGTGCTCCGCAGCCGGTTGCGGTGGCGCAGCCGACAGAAATTCTCCTTTTCTCACGGCGAGCAACAGGTAACGCAGCTTACGGGCCACTGCGAAGTTCCCCTGCAGGACAGCTCCTGCCACCCAACCGAGAACCCGCCCGCGGCGGGGCGAGGGCGCTCGGGGCTGCCGTGCTTCGGCCGCTCGGGGCCGGCGGCCGCCTGACCGCGCCGGGCCGGGCCGGGCCGCCCCCCGCCGCCTGGTGCCGCCCCGAGGCGGGATGGCCCCGCTCCTCACCCGCTTGTGCTGCGCCTCGATGCGGCCCGTGCCGCCGCCCAGCAGCGCGGCGCGGCGCTTCTCCTCGATGCGCTGCGGCACGGCGGGCGGCCGGCCCCCCGAGGCGGCCCCGCGGCCCCCAGGAGCCGCCCGGCCCCGCACCGCCCCCGCCGTCCGCCGCAGCAGGCGCAGCGCCGCCATGTCCCCGACGGGCACCGGCGCCTGCGCACCGCACGGCCCGGCCCGGCCCGGCGCCTCCTCGCGGCCGGGGGACGTCGCGGCGCTGCCCCCGAGGGCCGCGGGCACCTGCCGGGCCCGGTCACGGCGCTACCCGGCCCCAGCGGCCTGCCCGCAGCCCTCCCCCGCCTCCAGGCCGCCCTCCCCCGCCGTGTCTGGGCGGAGCGGCTCTGGCAGAGCGACGTGGAAAGTCACCCAGCCTCCCCGCCCCGCTGCCTGTTTTGTTTTGTAACTGGTTGGGGTCTGGAACAGCCGCGGGCCCCTCAGAAAATTTGAGTTTCAGACGAGGCTGCAAGCGAAAGTGTGCGATATGCGCTTGGCTGCCTTGTTGTGCTTCTGAGAGCGAGAAAGTATTTGCTATGAAAACACAGCCCTGTGGTACGGAGGAACTGATTCCCTCCCTCCTCATGGTAACAGGCCATCTGGCTCTTGTCACAGCACGCTTTCATAAGGATGAAAAAAAATTAAGATCCCATAGGAGGGGAGAGGCTTAGGGTGTTTGGGGATCACAAGGCACGCAGGCCAAGCGGCCGTGGTGCAGTGCATCCTCCATCCAGCGGCCTGATGCTGTCAGTTCCCAGCAGGTCTCGGTTTTGGTCAAAAACAAACATTTAATGTTACCCCCTGTAGCCAACCTGAGATGCCAACTACTGAGACATCACGGGGCGGTTGAAAGGAACTGAACCTGCTAGGTGAGCATTGCCTTGTGTGTCAATAGCCTAAGCACAAAGAGGAACGTGAGCATGGCCCTGTAGATCTCACAAGGGTGTTTGAAGAATCTCCAGAATTGTTGGATTTCATAGCATATACAAGTTGCCATACAATAATTCACCTTAGAAGAACTCTCAGGCTCCAGTCTAGCCACCCACTCAGAACAGGGACAGCACTGAATTTATGCTAGTTTTCTCAGGGTTTTGTCAGTTTGATCTTGAAAGCCCACAAGGATTGGGACTGGCATGCCTTTGAGTCCCTGTTTCAGAGCCTGACTGGCCTCCCAGGGGAGGCTAATTTCCCCCCCATCCCTTCTATTAGGTAGGAACCTACCCAGTTTAGGTCAACTAACTCTTGTCCTTGAACTACACACCTCAATGAAGAGAGGAGACAGAGACAGGCTCTTCAGTACTGGAAGGCTGCTAATAGGGGTGTCCTCAAAGTCTTCTCCTCTCCAGGCTAACGAGGACAAAGGCCAGTACCTCAGCCTTTCCTCCTAAGACACCCTCCAGCCTACAGTCATCATGGTGTCCCTCCTCTGGTCATCTACCCAGCCCTGGTGCAATGCCCCACCATGGAAACAACCATACTGTAAGAGATGCTGTGAGAAGCCTTTCCCAAGTCCAGGTGGATGACAGCCACTGCTCTTCCCTCACCCACAGAGCTTGTCAACTCATTATTAGGAGGCCCTGAGGTTGGTCAAGCACGATTCACCCTTGGTAAATCTACGTTGGTTATTCCCAATCACCTGCTCCTTCATGTGCCCCAGGAAGTCATCCAAGAGGATTTGCCCCATAGTTTTCCTCAGAGACCGAAGTGCAACTGACTGCCCTGTGGTTCCCCCACAGCATCCTCCCTGTTCTCTTTGTTGATGTGTGTAATGCTGGCCCTTCCCTAGTCAGTGATCTCCCCTGGTCTCCACAACCTTTCAGAAATGCCTTGCTATGACTGCAGACAGCTCTCAGCACACGCAGATGTCTCCTGTCTTGTCCCCCAGACTGCGTGGGTCCAGCTTTCTCAGTAACTGCTGACTTTCTCCTCCTCCTCCACCAGCAATTGCACCTCTTTGCATCCTGCCTTGAGGCATGAAGACCTGGGGAGATCTTGTCAGTGAAGACCAAGAAGAGGCAGGCACTGAGTAGCTCACGCACACCCTGGCTAGCGTGGGACTGTTTGGGGCTGTAAAGTTTCCAGCCCTCCACACCCCAGCCAGAATAACTGCAAGATACTAGCTGCATTCCTGCCTATCTGAGGCAGCTGCTCCTCTGCAGCAGCTGAATAGGTACATGACACTCCCTAACCAGGAGTCAGTCAAAAACCAAGAAGTGTAGGTTTTCCCTGATCAAGAAATAGCCAAAGCAGCAAACAGATAGGAGGACATGTTTGAAGCGAAAGCCTCCACTGTCCCTTAGTGGAAAATATTTGTTATGCTGCAGGTTGGTCAAGTATCACTTGGGCTGGCTCCAACAGCTTCTTCATTAAAGACACATGTGAAGAGCAATTCCGCAGCTTTAGAAATTAAACTGACCACTATTCAGAACACAGATTGCATGCAAGGAAGGTTAGAAAACTGCATTCTGGGAACTAAGAGACTTCAAAAAGACCCTGTCCTGGAAGAGAAAGTTGACTTGCCTCAACGGCACGGCAAAGGGGTTACTAGAAGCAAAGAAGCATTCTTCAAATAGTTGAAGTGCTGCCCAACAGAGGAGTAGAGGGGAAATGGAATTTAAACTGTTGCAGGTTACGCATAAACAACAACTACAGAGTGGAGAGGCCAAAAAAGACTTTTAGGAACTTGCTAGAAGTATGAAAACTAGTAAACACTTTTTCAAAGACATGAGGAAAAGGAAGCATGCCAGGGATTCTGGCAGTCAGACAAATCAAGATTAAAGGGATCACTCAGAGATTATAAAACCATTGCAGAAAAAAAAAATACATACATATATTCTTTTATATTTGAATTCAGTGCAAAAGAACTTAAGATTTCTGTGCCAATAACTCTTTTTACTTGATGAAGGGACACACTGGAGGTTCTGTTTTACACTGAAGAGCGGGAGATTAAGTTATAGAATAAACCATTAACACTAATACTAGCAAGCCTCCCGTGTGGCGTAATGACCACACGGACACCAGGGTTCTTTTAGGATCAGTAACTGCTGCTACTTTACTGATGACATAACTTCATTATCCATGTTGCATCCCCATCTTGAGGACAGGCTCCCTTCTTATATTATTCGCCCCCCAGCAGTCCTTTTCCACTAACTATTCATTGGTCAACAACTTTGCCCGGCAACCAGCAAACCCCCAGCAACTTCCATGCCTTAACGGCTGGAGAACAAGCAACCCGAGACGGCAAGGCGTCTCCTGAATCACCCTTCTTTGTTCCCTCTAAACTCTTTACATTCCTGATGGCCTCATCGTTAAGAGTCTGATGTTATCACCAACCATGGGGCTTGTCGACCTCCATGGCCACACTCCCACACTCCAGGACCAGATTGTCTTCACTGCAGTGTTATAAGATAAGATAATTCAGAGATGAACTAGTTTAACTATTAAGTCTCTTGCTAAAAAATCCTTTGCTACCTAGATCTGGTAGGTGGTTATTTCAATGACCGTTTTTTAGGGAATTAAAGAAATTATAAACCTCTAAAGCCAACATGAATTATGAAGCAAGTTATCAAAAAATATTAGTGAACAAGTAAATAAATAGAACATACCGGGGAGGGAGCAGTTGACACAGGTTTTGTACAGGAGTTCATGCCCTACAGATCTCATGGCAGTATTTAATGAAGTCAAACCTGAGAGCAAAGGAAATTCAGTTCATATAATTACTAGGATTTATCAAAGGCCTTTGAGGATTGTCCCTGATTAGAAGCTCTTGAAACTAAGTTGTCAACGGATGAAGAGGATGGTCCTGTCACGAACAAACAGCTGTTTAGGAGACAAAAAGTAAGAGTCGGTTTTTCACAGTGAAAAGAGTTTACCAGTGAGTCCCAGAGGACTGAGTTGGGACCTATTCTGTTCATCACAGCTATGAAAGATACAGAGAAAGATCAGTGCACTGCAGTTTCCTGCTGAGACCAAGTGATTTGGTTAACAACAGTTATGATGCTTGACAGAAGAACTCAGAGAATGCTGAACTCAGAGAATGCTGAAATCCAAGTAGATGTCAAGTGATGCACCGGGGGAAAAAAATAAAAAAAAAAATACATATGCATCAGACTCTTGAACTGTCTATTACGAAAAGGAACAAGTTCATAATACCTCTGCAAAAACATGAGTTCAGTTTTCAATAGTGGTGAAAAAGTAAACTGAGTATTAGTAATGATTATAAAGGTGATCAAAACAGAAAACACATGCCACAGAATAGAGGCATATCTCTAATATTGTGTGCAGTTCCCATCTCCTCTAGCACATTATGCCCCACTCTTGAAAATGAGATATATTTATGTAATTTTATACACACTCTAGTACTTATACACACACACACACACACACACAAACACATACAACCAGAAAGAGAGAAAAGAACAGAGTTGATAAAGTGTACAAAGTGACTTCTGTAGTTCTGTAAGAGAAGCAAGTGAATAGTCCTCTATCTGGAAAAGGGACAGCTAAGGAGCATGACAGACACCTACAAAATCAGGCTTGGCACAGGGGGGTGGCTGGGGCCTGACCAGTCACCATCTATTCCAACACAAGTATTACAGGCTTCAACTGGAACAAGCAAGTGGATGATCCATTAAAAAAAACACAAAGAGGTACTTTTCCATACCATACAGAGCTGAAATAAGGAAATACCAGAGGATACCGTGTATGCCAGAAGTATTTGGAAAGCACCTGCATGAATTGATGGAAGATAAATTTATCTAAGACTATGAAATACAAAAGGTATTACTGCTGTCTTCGGATGTGTCCAAGACATAAACTGCTGGAAGATAGGAAACTATGCTAGGAAACTAACACTATATGCTTGATTATTACTGTTCCCTACATATTTGCTGGTGGCTGCTTTTGGAAGCAGGATACTGGACTTAGTTCTGACACAGTCATTTTTACACTCCTGTACTGTTGTTTTAAGTTAGATATTGTCTTAGAGATGTGACAGAAATGTCACAGTTACCCATGCAGTCAGCAACAAAAATTCCCCAGGTAGTTTCTCAAGAAATGTAATTCAGTGAAAGAGGAGAAAGGATTTGGAGGCCAAATCCAGTTACAAGACGGCTTTGAACCACAAGAAAGCAGTATCCTGCTATTCCATTTTTCCATTTTCAGGCAAACGGTAATTTGTGTATATTTTTGGTAAATAGAAGCAGTCAATAAAAAACAGCTCCATCATCAATTCGTATACTTATAAGAAACAGCCCAAGGTCATGACTGTTGGTTGATTTGTTAACTCAGGAGGGTAACTTGGGCGTATAAGAGGTAAATTCTTTTTCCCAGCGAAGTATGTACAGCAGCACTCTCAGTAAACCTAAATGAAGCCGTGGAACACGTGCAGAGCTGAACAAGTGTTTCTGCACTAGCAGTTTGGCTCAGATTCAGCTTGAATATTTAGTGCTAATTCCAGATCATCTCTACTTGCTATGTGCTGTTCCAAACTGAACTAAAGTGAAAGTCCTGTTCTGGCAGAACTCCTACACTCCTGGAAGCCCAGGTGCTGAACCAACTCACACCACAGATGAGCTAGAGATTCACAAAAATCAGCAGACCTGAGACAAGATAAAAAGCCAAATCTGGATTCATAAATATTAAAACCAGAGTGACTGCAGTGATCACGTCAGACATGCTGTACAACACAAGATTGTCTCAGTTGTATATTTTATTGCTATCAAATATTGGTATTACATTGTTTAAAACTGAGAACTTTATATTCTTTTTTTCTGATGTGGTAAAATAATGAGTCTGTACTGGTTTCTCAAAAGACTCTGTCAGAAGACCTCTGAGTAAAGATAAAGCGTTTGTCAGGGGAGTAACTACAAAGTATCTGTTGAAACAGGCAGTTGTAGTCTTCCAGCTTCAAAACAAAGAAAAAACAGCACGGGAATTAGCAATCTAACTATCATCAGGCAGAAGATTTTTCATTAAATACAAAAGGTCAGAAATGTGTTAGTCAAAGAAAAGGTGCACGGAGGGCACGCAGATCTAAGTCACCTCTAGGAAGTCACGGTAATATGTATTTGCCTGGAGAGATAATTAAGCAGTCAAGGAAATGACTAAGACCAGTGTTATCCAGCAGTTTTTCTGTCCTGTTTGCAACTCAGATCCAAAGGGGAGAGGTCAGAATATCCCTGTTTTAATAACAATAATAGTTAAACCACCACGCTAAAAAATAGCCCATGTTTCTGAAAGAGAGGCTCCTTTGTGGGAGTTTCTGTAGTGCTGGTCAACATCGCAGCTCATGAGCAGTTGGGGGGATGACCAAAGAGGAAAGGAGCAAAAATACAGAATTTGCTCAAATGTCCAAATTGATTTTTGATTTTGAGCTCTTGCAGTGTGATTTGGAAACAGTCATCATCCTGAGCTGGCTAGCACATGGGAAAGCTAGAACAAGAAGAAAGTGGCACTTCATCTAAACTGAAAGAGGCCCTGAGATTTTCCTGGCATTCACAGAAAATAACAAGAACTCTGAGCCTAAAGTAGCAACAGTTGATTTTGGATTTGTGGTACTGTATTTGTAAGAAAAGGCTGGAAGAATTTTTATTTCTTTGTTTGGCAATATCATAAAAAAGGAAACAGCTTCAGCGAGGAGGTGGACAGCTGTGAGCTTTATCAGTATCATTCCACATCTAATACATATGTTGGAAATCTGCTTTGTGACATTTTCAAAGATACGGTAAACAGATTTATTTTTTACATTAGCCACAATATAGTCTACACACACACTTCATTTAAATACCACTACAGGGGAAAAAAAAAAAAAACAAAAATGGTACTTTTACAAATATGAAGTAGCTTAACATGGAACATGTCTAGCATCTAGTAAAAGCTCTAGGGCCCGGTTCTGGAAAAAGGAGGAATTGATGTCATTGATCTCATCTGACAGAACTTGGGAGTTACAAAGATCAGCCCCCATGGCTTCTGCTTATACCTACACAATTTAATAACAACAGCAGGAACTTGATTACCAGAGGTCTAATACGATATGCAAAATGCATGACCGTACTTGACGCCGATTCAGATAGAACAATTATTAGGCCAGGCATGCTCACACAGCTGGAGAAGAGATTGCAGTTACACCCACTAGCCTGTTTCAGATTTGTGAAGTGCTGGGAGAACAGTCATCCTCTAAAGGAGAAAAGCTGTACTGAATAATAAATGCTGAGGAACGTGTCCTACAAATTCAGTCTATGAAAATTCCTTTTAAACTCATCACCCAAATGAAGTAAGTGAATTGTGGGTGACTGGCTTGTAGACAACAACAAGAAAAACTCGCAGCAATAGAGGGTGTCTTTTGTACTGAGATCCCCAGCGCCTTAAAATTCCTGGGGAATATTAATTGTCAAGTCCTTATGAATCCAAACCAGAAACAAATTCCTGCTTGGTTATCAGGTGTTTCTGTAAAGCAGCAGATAGTTTAAAAATAAAGTAACCACAGTTGCAGGGCACCGGTAGGCCTAACAAATATTCTTAAAGAACTGTTCAGAATTGTGTATTTCAACATTCAATAACAGTGTAAAAAACTTTCTAACTTAGAACAGGGAATTCCTCTGTACCAGTAAAGATACAAATGGCATTGCACTGCTTCAGGTCTTGAGCTTGATAACATAGATGCCTTTTTTTTGGAAGGCTAGTCGCAAGTACAGACCCAAATAAAGAAGCAGGGATTGGTTTCTTCATAAGTAGATGTGTACTTGAAAGAAAGGGCCACCACAGCTCCTCCTATAGCTCGTAAAAATAGGATATCCTTAGACATGGCATTGAAGGCATGACCTTCTCAAAGCAAAGATAGCCAGTCTTAGAGAGAGATCCTCATATTAGACCAGTAAGCAACTGGAATTCCTTTTGGAAAATGTGGCCACTCTGGAATAACACGTGAGAATACTTTTGAACACATAGGGAAAAAACTTGTTACAATGGGAAGGTCTCCTGTTCGCTCATGATTGCGAGATGAGGCAAAACCAAGGGATGGGGGGATGCTTATATGCCGTTTTACCAAGACTCTGAAGTCACTTTTTTATACTACCTCAGACATTTGGGGGTGACAAAACATTAAAGATATTTCTGTAAGACAAAATGGAAGAAGAATTGGGGGAAAAGAAGGAAAGAAAAAGGCACAAACAAGGTAATTGATGTTTTGTTGAGGTCTTGTTGGGATGGTAGCAGGGGGACTCAGGTAACCATGGATCACCTCACAGGAAGGCCTACAAGCTTTGCAGAGTAACGCTGACCATCTTCAGTTCCTTCTGATTGCTTTTTGGCAAAAAACAGTCTTAGTCTTCCTTGGAAGCTGTGAGAAGGTTTGGTTTTGCTCATTTCTTCTGTAGTTACTGTGATTTAGTATTTATTAGTGTTTGCCTTTTTAATTATTATTATTATTAATTCATTGATAACATTGGCTCAGAAAACACAAGCACCACTGATTATGTTAGACTGTGACTGTTAAAATCAGTCCAGTCTTACCCTGTCTCTCTTCTCATGATATCCGGCATGTAATGCCGGAAACATATGTCAAACCCAACAAGACAGCAATTAGAATCAAGTTTGCCATTACCATTGGTCTCCTATTTGTCTGGGGAAAAACAAAACAAAACACCAAACCACCAGTTTCTTCATGTCAGGCTTTCTGAAGCAGCATACGTGGTCATCTCTTGTTTTCTTTCCCTTTTCAACTGATTTAGTAAGTCAATGACTTTCCCTTAAAGATGTAGCACTACACTAATTATATGCTTTAGGACATGCCACTTTCACAACAGAAGGATTTCTTGACACAGGGAGCTCCATCACCTCATGGTTTATATAATACATTTACGATGAACCATCCATTGAGATCTAAATAGTTATTCTGTTCAAGTGCTGTAGTAAAGACTCAAAGGCTTAAAACTAGTTCATAGGCCATATTCTAACCTAATCTGAATGAAGTGTCTAGTTCTTCCCAAATGCAGCCATGGGCAGAATTTTCATAGGAACTGGAAATGAAATAACATCCCTATTCTAACCTTATTCAGATTCATTCTACACTGAAAACAGATAAAAGGTTGTAAATCAAAAGATTAGCACACAAGCTCAGACTCTAAGTGACCAAATAACGCATTGATCCGTGACCACAGTCACCTGAGGGCTGGTCAGTCAGACAGCTTACTGAGGGGCAGGGAGGGGTGTGCAACTGCAGAAGTAGCTTACGGGTAGTCTGTAACCTCCCTCGTAAAGAGAAGGTGCTTGTTTGCTGGCCAAGGCTGAGGAATTTTGTACATTGAAACAGCACCAGGTTTGAAATATTGAGCTTATTATTAGACACAAGGAAAATATATAAGAACTTTTTGCTTTTTTTTTTTTAAGTAACATTCTCAATAAATTTTATAAATAAATGACCAATCTAGTAAAGGCTACTGAAAGCTGCTTCCACTAGCACATGAAATAGTTTATTGAGTGTTTCAGGACTTGCTTAATATCCTGCACATACCACCAGCTGAAGAGATAGACAAGCAATAAGAATACTTGCACCACAAGGCTTTTAGTACCAGGGAGCTACACAAGTGGCTACTCCACAGGGGAAGGCGAGCCTGGAGCAGAGGCTTGCAACAAGGCAGGCAGAGGCAGTACAGTCGCTGACAAGAAACACAATGCCACAGTACCCAAACAAAAAGAGCAGAACAGGTCCAGCAACAGCAAAAAGAGCCAGCCCAGCAATTGTCTGACCTCTGCAGTGATGAAGTGGGTCCAAGGCAAGAGCAGGAAATCAGCAGGCCAGACACAGCAAAGCTCAGGAAAGGGTAAAGTCTTGAGCTTGGAGGCAGCTCCTAGGGCAAAACAGAGAGGGCATAGCTGAAACTTCTCACAATGTAGCTCTTTCCTCAGCAGTCTGACCAAGGTCACACAGCTGTACCACATCAGAGCTGGCCTCAAGCTCAGGCAGGCAGCCAAACCCCTGAAGGCAAGGAGGGAAGACCCTAACAAGACCCTAATATTAATACTACTACTCTGTGTCCTAGTGATCACAAACAGCTGAGGACCTCAGGAATCGTTCCTGAGAACAATGATGCTGATAGACTAGAAGTAATCACAGAGGTTGGAAAAATTATATCTGCCTCTTGGACTGCGCTAATAGAAACCTGGACCCTCAGGTCAAGCGTTTGAATAAAACAAAAGTTGAATGCAGCAGATCATCTGACAATACTTAAAAAAAAGCACTGTGGGCTTTCCTTGGTCAGAAGCATATCAGCTACCCAGTCTTGCTATCACATTTTTGTATTAGATTATTACTGTAATTTTCAAGAGTAAGATTTACTTGCAGTTCTACAGGAAGTTTGCATTAACTATCCTTCGAGGCTTGCAGTTGTTCTCAGGTAGAACCCAAACCTATGTGCTTAGCTCCATCACAAAATGTAAGAATACATCACATCACAAAATGTAAGAAATGCCATCTACACCCTAAGGTTGAAGTTGTGGATGGGGATACTGAAGCTTGGTCCTGGAACACTACAGATGCCAACTGCTCAATCTAGGTCATGCACAATGTCCTGAAGGACTACGTCACAGAAGTCAGGCAAGACCGGTAAAAACCCTTTGGATGTCAGCTGTCAAGTTAGCTTCTCAGATGGCAGCCAGAGCAGTGGGATGTAGTCAGGGAAGGGTTGAGAAAAGCATTCAGGACACTCTAGGTTTGTATTAGGGACTGTGATGGCAGCAGGGAAATGGTGTCATGGAAAGGGTTGGGAGGGGTGTGCTTTGAATGTACACCAAGGACTGGGATAATGGCTGAAATGCTTGGAAGTTGGAAGTTTGAATCTACCCTGGAAAGCTGCACCTAAGTCTTGTAAGGTGGGCTAAAGGCTAGTGGTAGTAGGTGTGCATTGGCCTAAGTGTCTGGTGCCAGGGACCTCTCGTGTGTATGCATGTGTTTTTGGCAGAAGATGGGATACAGGGACATATATGAGAATACACTTGGTGTTTTACTTGAATGTTGTTTCACTTTGTTGTTGTGGTTTGGTACATAAGATATTTATGGAATGTGGCTGTGCAGCGTGACGAGGACCAAAAGTGCTATGTGTGTGTAGTTGGGAGACCTAAGTTCCTGTGTTCTGTTTGCAAATTAATGTTGAGTTGGGCTGGGACGTTGGGGGATTCATGAGAAGAGCCAGGGACAAAAAAGTACCAGTGTAACTCCTAGGTTATTTTAGCACGGGCAAGCCTAGATGAACACGGAGAGAAACGAGTCGGCAGAAGTTCTGTCAGAGAATTTTCCAAAGCGCCAAACACGTTAGCAAGGAGAACTCTGCCTCGCTGGCGCTGGCAGTACTGCAACACGGGCCTGGGCGCGGGGAGCGCTTCCCTCAGCGGTGCTTGCAGCGTGGACGCCAGAAGCTCCCTGCACGCAGCCCCCCCAGCCGCCTGGCACCCGCGGGGGGTCACCAACACCCCCCGTGACGGCTGCCCCGGGCCCGCGGCCGCCCAGAGCGGCGGGGCGCCCCCAGAGGCGCGGCGTGCCCGGGGCGGGGCGGCCGCGCCGAGGGGACGGCGCTGACGCGGCGGGGCCCCGCTAGAGGGCGCTGCCCCCCCCCCCGCGGGAGGCGGGGGGGCCGCGGCCCCGGCCCCGGCGGCGGCGCATGCGCGGCGGCGGCGCTGGGCGGCCGCGGAGATGGCCCCGCAGTGACGGTTGGCGCTGGCTAACGGTCGCCGTCGCCATCGCGGCGCGGATCGGGCGGCGGACCCTGCCCCGCCGGCGGCGCCCGCCCCGCGGCCGCGCAGCCTGGAGCGCCGGCCCGGCCCCGCGGAGGAGGCCGCGGTGATGCGGCCGCGCTGAGGCCCGGGTGCATCCGCCTCCCTCCCTCCCTCCCTGCCTCCCCCCCCCCCCCCCCACCTCAGCGGGCGGCCCGGCCCCGCCGCCGCCGCCCCGCGCTGCCCCCGCCGCCCCCGGGGACGCGTCGGCCGGGCTCGGAGCGCAGCGGGGCGGAGCGCAGCGGCAGCGGCAGCGGCAGGGCCCGGCCCGCCATGGCCCGCGGCCTGGAGTAGCGCCGCCGCCGCCGCCCCTCGGAGCGCCGCGGCCGCCCGGCAGCCAGGCCCCGGCGGGGCCGGAGGAGCAGCGGGGCCGGGCCCCGCGCCGCGCTGCCCCCCCCGCCCCCCCCGCCGCCGCCGCGCGGCTCCGGGCGGCCCCGGCCCAAGGTGACACCCGGGCTGCCCCCGGCCCGGCCCCGGCCCCGGCCCCGGCCCGCGCCCTCGTCTCGGCCCGGAGCCGGCGGCGCGCGAGCGGCGGCGATGAACCCGGTGAACGCCACTGCTCTCTACGTTTCCGCGAGCCGCCTGGTGCTCAACTACGACCCCGGGGACCCGCAGTCCTTCTCCGAGATTAACAAGCTCCTGCCCTACTTCAGGCAGTCCCTCTCCTGCTGCGTTTGCGGTGAGGAACCCTTCTTTGTTCCCGGCGCGGCGGGGCCCCGGGGCTCGGCGCGGCCCTCGGGCGGGCTGCCCGCACCGGCACCGGGGAGCCCCGGGGAGGGGGGCGGCGGTGGGGGCGGCTCCGGGCAGCGCCTTCCGCAGCACCCCCCTGCCCCGAGGCGAGCAGGGGGCGTGCGGCTGGCGGCGGGGATCGGGGCGGCCGGGGGGGTTGTGGTAACGAGGAGGGGGCCGAGAGCAGGTGTGGGCCGAGACAGCCCGTGTACAGCCCGTCGGGGGGGGGAAGGAACACACACGCACGCACACACCCCGAAACGTAAAGAACACAAAGTAATGCAGGTTGAGGGCCAGGAATGTCAAGCGCACAAAAGAAATCCAAAGGCTGTTACCGCGCGGAGCAGATAATTATCCCGTGACAACAACCGCCACGGCGAGCACACAGGCCGGCAGCCTCCCAGCGTTTCCCCGCCGCGTTTCCCCCCGAAAAAGAGCGATCTGCGTCTGCTGGGGAGAGGCGCGCATCCGGAACCTCGGCGCTGCCTTCTGGAGCGTTTGGGGAGGGATCGCCTTCTGCGTGGTGAAGTGGGGGCACGTGGCCGTGGCCGTGTGGGGCAGGAGGCTCCGCGGTGAGCTGTCAGCCCTCCGCCAACTTTCCCTCGAGGCACGGGGCAGCGCTGGGAGAGGGAGGCCGAGCTGTCAGACCTCTCGCTTGACTCGCTTTGTGAATTCTGTTGTTCTCTGCTGATCCGAAGCCCTGGCCCTGCGTGTGTTTTTGTTTTCTTACCAGACGGGACTCGTGTCCTTTACGTGTGCGTGTCCTTTACTAGCGTGTGTGGTCCCATTAAGGCTTAATCGAATTAGTGGCATTTACAAAGTTAAATATTGTATTTATTTACAAGATCAGGACTTCAACTGTTGAGGCTGCTAAACAAGTCTCGGAGGCTTCCTATCCTGTAGCAGTAGCTCCTCCCACTTAGAGTCTTAGAAAATAGAGATCAGTTTGTACTGGGAAAGAGGGAGCCTGTTCCCAGGATCACGGCGTCGTCATTTCCTGATATAATTTGTCTAAGGTTTTTTTTTTCCACGCATAACCAATGTCAGTATTAATGCAACTCTGCTCTTTATCTCTCATGTAGTACCTTAGGCCCTGTTACTTCTAACCTTTAACTACTTTCTTCTATAAATCATTGTTGCTTTTGCTCAATCATCAGACAATTTCTGCCTAAAAATATGCTAAGATTTCTCTGTGTGTTTTTTTTTTATTTTTTTTTTTATTAAGATACTCATGTAGGGACTTTGTGTCTCTTATGTGTCCATAGGGACTCACTACTGTGCTGCCGGTCCTCTCTGCTTTGAGACTAGTCCTCTGAAATGCGTTCTTTGTTCTCCTTGCCTTGACTTCTTTCCTTTTTGGCCTGTTGCAGTCTTATTTTTGCACTCTGTGCTGTTGGAATTGTCTATCTATAATTTGTCCCTGCCCAAATTCCTGAGCTACTTTTCTCCTCTTCAGTTTTTCTTGCGTGGCTTTTCTGTCACTTTCAGTTTGAGTGGGCAGCCTGTGCTTGTTTAGTTTTTCTTCTATGGGCTTGTGCATCTATGGATACTCAGACCTACAAACTACTTCTTGATGGTTCTGCTTCATCTCTTATTCAAATTTTAGGGGTTGCTACTTCGGCTTTTAATTTTTTTTCCCTATTGTGTGTAACTTTCAGATAACTGTAGCTGCTATTTGTTTCAAATATTTTGTCTACAAGTGATTCCCCAAGATTATCTCTCAGCGTCTGGACTTCTGTTTGTGGCCCAGTAGTGTACAGAGGCCTCAGCAAGTTCCTGGTTCTTTTTGAGGCTGGGCGCTACGCACCCAGACTCTAAAATACAGTTTCTGTCCTGCAGAGTTAGTGAAGTGCTGTTCTTGAACCTGCAGGCAGTTAGTCATGGGAGAGCGCTTCTGTCCGACACAGAACTGCCCGCACTGGTGTCGACCAGCAGTTGTAAATCTTCAGCTCGGACTGGTAAAGGCAAATTGACCTTCTTGTTTGCTTTTTGTGTTCCTTTTCTCTCTCTTCTGTCATGGGTGAATATTGGTGCCTCTTCTCTCTTCAGCCCTCTGACCTTCCTGCGGTATTTCCAAAACGCTTTTTTTTTCTTGTACACAACGGGGCTAAGAGCTGCTACGCTTCCTGCGTATGTGAGGTCATTTAAAGCCCATCTTCTGCCTTCCTTCCAACCATCAAGACTTTTTTTAATTTTAGACAGCATTCTAACAGATAAAGGTTTAAGTACTGAGGCAAAGATTATTTTGTGAGATGTCATCGATCACAGGAGTGGGTGCTTTGACCATCCAAAACCTAACAGTCTGTTTTGAACACACTTAAAGCTTTTCCAACATTTGCTCTTTTTGCCCATCTGTAGTCCGTAAACTGTGAGATCCAAATATCGGGATGCGGGTTCAAGTACATGGGACATTGCGTGTCTGGTGCTTCCCTTGCTCAGAACTTGGTGAAATGAGGTCTTGACTGTACATGTCTAAAAATCATGCTTTGTTGGAGAAATGCTGCGTGAATTATCAGTAACACATAAACCCTCTGCACTTTGTAGAGTTACGTTTGTTTAAGTCCTGTGCAGGATTTCTAGCACTTCCCTTGGGATTTCGCTCCCCAACTTAGCGCTCCTCATGTCATCAGCTGCAGTATTTAATCTCCCTGAATGCACCCCACTAAGCTTTGTTATTCTGTAGGTATTAATTCTGCAGTCAAGACTGTTTAATTTTACAGAATTGTTTTTAGAAGTGACAGCTACATAAATCAGCTGACGTTATTGTGCTTTCACTATTTTCTCGATGCACTAGACATAAGCCAACTGATTTTCTTCTGATCTGATAGTTTTTTAAACCAGCTTTCACAGCGGGGGTGGCAGAAGTTTTTGGACCCACATAATTATGAAGTTCTAATTGAAGTTCTGATTTTAGACTCAAATTGGCACGCCCAAACTTACATCAGCAGAAAGCTGTAATGTAAATACAGCCTGGCATTGTAAATCAGTCAACCAGATCTGTTCTGGGTGGATTTGAGGTCTCCTAACGGGTCCTACCTAACGGGTTGGAAAGGTTTCAGTTACCCCGATGGTACGGCAGTGTGTGTATGCTCTTGGGATGTGAGTGTGGTCATGCGATAGTTTTGTAGACAGTGCTGTAGGCAGTGCGTTGTCCTCACAGGATGCGTAAGGTGACATTTCCTAGAGATTTTTAAACTTAAAAATAGCTCCTCTGAGCGTGCTTTAGAGAGAAGGTATATGCCATACGTGTTTTGAGGACGTGAAATCTGCATTTTAGTCTCTAGACTAAAGTGCTTATTGTTAAATGGTGTGCTGATACCTCATTTCATTTAAAAATAGCTTAGTAGGATTTATGCAACAAACTTCAATGTTTTAAAAACACTACCTATTGGGATAAAAATCTTCTTAAGAGTGACTCGCTCTGTTTCGAATCCTGTGTAGGTTACTGCAAGTCACTCAGAATCTCAGTTGGCTCTGCCACATTAACACACTTTTTTGCAATCCAGTTAAAATGTTTAAGTGACAGATTTTGCCAGTCAGATCAGCTGAGCTTTTTATCCTTAGAAGACTTCACCCTGGAACCTCTGACGGATATTTTAAAATGTTTGACAGATTGTCGCTGCTGATTTAGAATGCGAAAGCACTGGAAAGGTTGCGGGGCTCCAGCGTAACACTGCGTTGGGTCGGGCACCCAGCGGCTGCTGGTGCTGTGGAAATGCAGGATGAGAACCAAGTTCTTGTCCTATAAGCATCCTGTAATCTAAGTAACGGGATGTGAGACGACATGTGGCTTCAAATAGATTAAGGGGTGGGAAGGAGCAAAGAAACAATGTGGTGGTGCTGACCAGTGCCCTACACGGCTCCCGCTGGAAGCTTTGAAATAGCTCTGGAGAGTTTTAGGTAGGAGGCTGAAGGCTCAGTGGTCAAGTAGCGTCGTGGAAGCAACTGCCAGCATGGGAATGGTGTGGTTTAAATAAAAAGAAGTACTTTGTTGACTTGTTTTCTTTTCTTTGATGATCAGTATAGGGATGTTACTTCCAGGCTGATCTTGTATAAATGTATTAGCTTATTTTTTGAAACTTTTATGCTGTAGATAGAAGTTGAGCCTTACAGAGTTGATTCAACTAGCTAGGTTTGAATTTTCTCCAGAGTTGGTGGTACATCGAGTCGTGTAAGCACCTGCATCTCTCTTCCATCCTGTCTGTGTTGGCAGCCCGGTGATGGCTCCTCCTCTTCTTCCTCATCCCTTCTCTGTTGCTTTGCCCCACGCTGCTCCGTGGTGTGCCCTCCTCCAGACCCCTTGTCTGTCCGCAGTTCTCAGCAGCACCGCTACGGATCCCAAGTAGCGCTTACGGCTTTAGGCTGTGCTTTGCCACTGGGAAGTTGTGAAGTAGCCTTTTTTAACAGTGCAATTTCTTTAAACTTCCATAATGAGCATTTCTACAAATACCTAAGTGAAGAAGCTCCAGAAGCCAGTGGAATGCAAGTGAGTTATGGGTCTGTGGTACCGAGGTATCACATACTGTGAAAGGGTTGCTGATGGTACTGAGGCAATCGGAGGCATGCAGCAGCTATGCAATGTCCTTTGGAGAAGGCAAGGTTGTTGCGTAACACCTATATAGATTTAAAACTTCTAGAAAATTCAATTTCTAGTCATGGAGATGGAAAAAGCAGAAGGAACAAATTCCCACTACTAAAAACGTAATTATATGCATGATACTAGACTTTCTGTTTGGGTTTTGAGCTGTTTCTGAGTGAATTAAGACTGGATATCAGTGTTTTAAAGAGAAAAAGCATATTTAAATTTTGTGATGGAAGAATGGAGGATACAATTCTCATTCTTTGTCTGTTCTCCTTTTAGTAGGGAGGGTGAAGGCTGATTCGTGCCAGATCAGTTGCCTTTTGTGTTTGAAAGTAATACGCATTGGTGACTCTTTTCAGGTATTTTTTTGTTGACATTTTCTTCTTTTCTCCATTTTAACTGTCAAAAAATACTGTCCAGCTATCACGTATGGGTAGCTCTTAAGTGTGTTATTTCCCCCCTAAAAATTACATGGAATGGTTACCAGAATAATTCTGACTTTCTGAAGACTGTGCAAAATAACCAGAATCCCTGAAACAGCTATCACGGAGCATGAAATACAGGACAAAGTACCTATAAAATATCTCCTGTTGCAAGTATTCTTTTCCTTCTGGTTTCGGAGGTAGCCACCATGGGCAGTTGCCTATGAAATTTCCACTCTCGTATCTCTGAATGCACCAATTTTTAGCCAAGATCATGTTGGTTGATTTTTCTTCCTCTTTGTCTCCTCAATTAAATTCACCGTTTCCCTTTCCTGTTTGAAACCCTGCACGTGACTCTTGGGAGAAGTGCTTTTTCAAGGTTGTCTGCTTTGTACTGCCTGAATTTTGACAACACAAAGTTGTACCAGTTGAATTTCAGTGGGTTTCTTAACTAAAAATACTCTAAAAATACTCCTCTGTCTTAAAACAAAATTGGAAGCATAGGAGGAAGAGAAGTTCTGTGGTTTCCACCCTGAGAGCTGGTTGGTACCAGACTTGAAAAGGAGATGGCAAAGCGAGGGTTACAGTATTGTCTTCTGACTTGATTTGTGTGTTTCTCATTGAGGCAATGGGAGATGATGGACTAGTTTTGATGGTCACCTGAGGATATTGATTAAACTGATTACGTTTCATAGTGTTTAAAGAAAAGTTAATATGTTGCCAACAGGCACCTTTACTGGGACAACTTAATTGCCCAGGTCTATGGACTTAGGGAGTCCAAACACAGATTTCTTTGGTTTGTTTTCTTACTATGTTATGATTTACAGATTAGTTTGAGTAAATATGGAGTAAGGAGGTGCTTGATATTAGGTTGGAATTCTGTGTGAGGCCAAAAAAGATTCTTGATGTTTCCATATAACTTGAGAAATAATGCACAGCACATCGAGCACTGTACTTTCCAGGGAGTTAGAATTGTCCAGCTTTTACAATGGAATTTGCTTTGAAGTCCTTCAGTGATAACTTTGTGGATCTCCGTCTCCCGAGCCTTGTGGTCATGGCCCAGTCCTCGCTCCTTCTCCAGTGGGCTTGAAGAGCAGAGTTGTCTTGAAGGTTGTGCAGTTAACCTTGATGGTGTAAGAAGTTTTGTTTGGTGGAGGGAAAAAACAGTTTTCATTACTTCTTGTTTGCCTTGAGAATGTGATAAATATAATTAAGTAGACCTACAACTTTCAAAGCATGTTTTAACTCTTTTGAGTGCTTATGCTGTATGGAAACATGCTAAATGTATCTTGTACCCACAGTAGACATGTCAACATTGCCATTTAAAGCTTCTTAAAATACAGCAGCCTTGACTTTGGATGACATCATTACATGCAAAACTTTGCCACCGTGGCCATTGTGGTCATTGCAACGGTTGGTGTTAAAAGCCAGCCTGGGTTAGGTGTCCTTCCTTCATCCCTTCCTTGCAGCTGGGAATCCCCCGTTTGCATCAGGCAGAGTGAAAGCAGTAGAGGGCTGTGGCTGTTGAGCTTTCCATTTGCTTGCTGTGCACTATAAAATGCGGGTGACTTCTAGTGATGTGAATGCAAGTGAGGATTAAAGATCTTGTTTTGGCAGACCAATATTTGACATTAACCCCGGTGCTACATTCATTTATACTTGTAACAAAATTTGACTTCATAATTTTGTCCTAGTTGGCTTCATCAAAATAGGATTTAATAGGTTACAGCAGTCTTAAAACTTTGAGTCTTTAAAAATGCAGTATGTAATGTTTCAGTAGGCTTTGCCAGGGGCGTTTCATGTGTGGGGCGTTTACCCCCTTTTCTAGGGCACTGTGTTTCTGCCTTTGCTCAAGGTAGATGAGAAAGAAAGGAGATATCCTGTTGTGAATCAAGGTCCTCTTTTTTGTGTATTTCGCCCATTTGGAGTACATTTGCTGGATACATACACCTAATAATCGCGTTGATTCCCAATTCTTCTCCTCCTTTGGTCCCTGAGATACAATTTGCAGATGCTTCCCTTCTTCCTGCAGCTGTGAAGTAATGCTCATTAAGGAACACAATAGGAAGTATTCCTTGTGGTCTAAATGACCTCCCTCCTGGCAGCAGCCTTTCCAGGACAGCTGTGGTATTTTGTAAATAATATATTAACAGTATTTTCTCTGTGTATGCTGCATATTAAGTGTACGTGCTCATAATTGAGTAGATGTTTGGTGAACTTTTGTGAGAGTAGGATAGTTAAGATCTGATGTTGTTTAGGGAAATTTGAAGCCTCTTACTGGAGGCTTTTTAAGAACATGATTTTGCTTTTGGTGTATTAATATCCCCCTCACAAAAGAGGGTGAGCAGAGATGAGGTGAAGTTTAGTAATACCAAGTTATCTAGGGTAGTAAAAATGAAGGTCTGCATTGAGTAAACGTGGCAGGATCTGATGAGGATGAATGATTGCACAGTAAAATGGCAAATTAAATTTAGCTCAGATAAATATAGAATGATAAACATGGAGAAAAATATTACAAACTTCTCAGAGCCCATCGTTTTTATATCTTACAGACTTAAATTTGTGAATGTATAGAAAGTGGCACTATTGATGGCTACCAGCCAAAAGCGAGATCTTGGCTTCTCAACAGAACACTCGCTGGAAGTATCAGCTCAGTACTGGGTATCAATCGAAAGTAAAACAAGTGTTAAAATCAGAAACTGAATAGAGAACGTAGTGGTGAACTTCACTGCAGCGCTGCATGAAGCTGTGTACGCCAGAACCCCTTGCTCTGGGAGGGAGAACGTGGGGAAACACGGTACGTGACTGTGAAACCCGCGGTGGTGTGGAGGAGAGGGGCAGGGACTGACTGCTGCCTCATCCAGCACGCGAACCGGAGATTGCTGAGTGAACCCAGCCGGAGTAACGATTCAAAGCAAAAAGGTTATTCTCAGCACAGTGACCAGGGAACTTCTTGTCACAGCCTGTTGTGACTGATAACGTGTTAAATAGCTCAGGAGGGGAGGCAAGCCTCTGGAGAGAGTCTTGAGGCTTACTGAGTACATGGAAACGCTATCTCCCGTGAGGAGCACCTCAGCGAGTGGTGGCTAAAGGCTGGGCAAGCACTCGGGGCTTGCTTACCTCCTCCTTACTCTGTGCCCACGGCATCTGCTTTGGGCCACTAGGGAGGGGGGATGTCGCACTAGGTGGATCTTTGGTCTGACCCAGTGGGGTCATTCTTAGGAGTTTGAAGATGGGCTGGATCATCTCAGAATCATTTCCGTTTTATTGTCTTGGTGAAGTTTGTAATCTTACCTGGGGGGATTTGGTAATTTGCAGCAGCAATGAATGTTACGCCCTGGGTGCCTGTGGAGCCAATGGTTTGGAATGTTCTGAAGCTTAGTACCTCCAGATTCTCAGCAGTAGCTCAGGTGTTGGCTTTCTGGGACAATGCTGTTGACTTAACAGCATTCCCCAAATATTAAAACTAATGAAACCTAAATTTCTGTGAATTTGCATCTCATGGTTGACTTTTTTTTTTTTTTCTAAAGTTTAACAGTACTAAAACTGACGAGTGATAGGTGCCACAGAATCCATAAAGGAAGAAACTTTGCAGAATGAATATTCAATGAGATGTGAGCTCAAGCTGAAAATATTCCCATGGTTCAGGCATTCCCAATGTCTCTTCTGTGTAGGTTGCTGGCATTTACTGAGAGTAGAACTCACTGTGTTCTTTCCTCCGGGGAGCATGTAAAGTGTTTTGTTTTGTCTGTCCATCTGTCTTTCTCTTCTAAGCTTCTGGATTATTTTATTTTTCTTCCAGATTTTTGTATCCTCTTTTAGCTTTCGTACCCATTCAGCAGTTTCAGCCAAATTTATTTTGGGATGAGTGTAATTTTTGGGGATAAATGAAATGCACAGTTGGCAATGAGATTTTTAAAAAAATCTAATTAAAAGTTAAATTGCGACTGTAAATTGTTCATTTGGTCTCATCTGTAAGTATTTTAATACTTGGTAGTATGCCACACACTGATCATCGTAACTCCCAAGTAGCAAAACAAGGCTGAAGAGGACCAAGGAGCACACCCAGCTGCTTTGTTTCGCTGGGTGCTAATGCTGGAGGCCTTTTGGTGGTGGAAGTGCTGTGGATGCATGCACACTTTTACAATGGCTTCTGCAGTCTCAGAGCATTAAATGAGAACTGTTGCAGGCGTTTGCTGCTTGCTTTGGTCAGAGCAGAGTTTCTGCTGTGCCTGGTGGGAAGACCCAAGATCCTGAAGGGCCAGACAGTCATTCGGGAACTCCTTCTGCCTAAGGACATGACTTGTGAGACCAGCTTGTGTCATTTAAAGCTTTCTTTTGTTTCTTCCCCAATGGAAGTCCCTGACTTGGCTCACAAACTCGAATCCTATCTGATGACCACCATCGACATCTCTGCCTGCCTTGCTGTTTAAATAGTGTCACTGAAAGGGAACTTAAGCATTTTCATTGCAGGTTGCATTGTGTGGCTTCAGGTTCTACCTGTTGGCTTTAAATCTTCACTGCTTAGCTCAAAGAGGGTTTTGCTGTTGCCTTTGTAGGGTCTTCTGGAGTCAGTCTTCCTCAGTCAGCTCTTCCTCATTAGATGAGCAAAGAAAAGTCAAATATCTAATCTTTGGTCATAAAATGCATTTTCCAGCCAAATATTGCTGTAATAGTGTCTTGAACCTTTTGCTGTTCTGCAGCTTCTTCTATTCGTTGTTCCTCCTGTATCACTTTTAGGTAACTGTGATCAAATCCTGCCCGTGTCCATATGGTCACTCTTCCTTCCACTTGCAGTGTAATGACAGTTCTTACTTGTCGTTCTGTTGATGTATGTCACCTGGTAACCTTCTAAACAATCCATTTTCTCTCAATGTATTAAAAAACACAAATAACGATGCCTTAGGCACTGACCCCTGTTATTTGCTGCTCAAAACTCAGCTTAAATCAGGTCACTTTTGCTGAAAGATGGCTCAGACGGAGGAGGGCTGCAGCAAGTATCAAGGGATTTGGGCTTCAGAGGGAACAGGGGATAGACAGTCTCCATCAGCTCATTCACAGAATTAAGGAGTGTCGCAAAATGACTGTGCTAATGCAAATTTCCTATTACTTCAAACACACAAAGTTGAATTTTCAGAAGTTGTTTCAGCAGTGAAGACTAGGGAGGGCTTGGTTAGGAAAGGGGTGGAACATCTGGGCAAAAGATATAGAGTGTAGGGACAAGTTTTGTGTTTGAAGGCTACTGCAGCTAAGGATTAGAACAGCAGGTCTTGTTCTCCTGCCTGAGGGATTGGACTCTAGACTAAGCTAATACAACATAGAAAAGTTGTTTTTTTCTTACGTAGTTCATAAGTTGGTGCACTCAGCTAGGTTCAGCAAATTGTATCCCTCCAAAGGGCTGTCATGAGAATCCATTAGGGAAGGTTCACGTGGTTAAAATTTCCTTGGAAGCAGCTGATGAGAGAAAATACCTTTGATTAGGACTTTTTATCTCAGTCTGTTTTACTATATGCACTTTGCTTTCTCTTCCCAAATTGCAGAATTTTATTAATTTGTTCCTAACAGCATGTTTGCACTGGGGTGGGAAATCTGGGAGAAGATTCACTGATTGCTGTAGCTCATCCAGAAAAGGCTCCTCACAGGGAGACAGTTCTGATCAAAGCTGAAAATCTGCTGCTGGAAAGAAGGGGAAGAAGCCCGCTTTCATAGCTGGCTATAGATACTCTGAAATTTATTTAGAAGTTGAATATCTTTCTGGCCTAGGGTTTGCTAAAGATAACAAAGCAATACTGTCGTTTTATGGATGTAGTTACTAGCTGGATTATTTCTGTGCAGAATTTCAATTAACACTGTTCTTTTACTTTATTTTATCCTTATGTGTTACTGGGCTAGTTCTTAACATAAGCAAAAACATCCTTCCAGACCTAGTTTCAGAGATCTGGAGATCTGACAGGTCTTCAGCACTAGGTGTCTAAAGCCCGTGCTGTCAGGTGACTTGAGTCCATTAGCAACTGATTTTTTAAATTTTTTTTCTTAACAGTAAGATCTCAGAGAACATCTTTTGTGATTTCCTCACCCCTGCGCAGGACACGCGAGCTGTTGTTGACACCTTGAAGTATTTAAGCATCATGGCTGTGACTACTAAAATATTAAGTGTTATTTCACTGTTACGTGTCTGTGCCTTGGGAAACGGGGAGCCACCACTCCTCAGGACGTGTTAATAGTCGCCCTGCGCCAAAACAGAAAGCGCAACAAGAGCAATCTATTAAGGAGCATTATATATATTTATATTCATTTTTATTGAAATACAGTATTAGGTGTTTTATTTGGTGCTTGTAAGAATTCATGGGGGACATTTAACTGTTCTTGTTGCTCACAAAGCTGAAATCTTTGTGCTTTATTCATGGCGTTGACTGTCACAAAGCTATGCTCTATTTTAGTCCCAGCCAAATGAAAAGTAAAACAAAGTCTCTGCTGTGTGTTCTTTCCTTTTGGGGTTGGTATTTCATCATTTTTACATTCCTTTTAGGGTTTCCCTTTGCTCAGTTTCCATTTGTTTTCACTAATTTCATTAAAATCTCTGCAGTAGCTCTTCATGGGGGTTTGTTGTTGTGCTTTTGGAAAATTCGTAGAAATCTTGTGTGTTTTGTAACTTTCAATGGAAGAAACTGCTGAAGGGGATAAAGGGGCTGGTACTGTTTTAGCTAAGAGGGTTTCTAAAGGCTGCAGCAGCATGACAAATTATGGTGGGATGTTCTGATTTTTTTTTCTAATGTTTTAAAATCAGATATGGCAGCCGTGAGAATTTTTAGACTATTGTTTGGATGGTATATTTTCTTGTGACTTGCTGAACTTTTTCAGGCAATTTTTTTGGCTTATGTTACAAGGAATTCATCCTATGTTATCATTGAAATGTGGCTTGAGTTCATTGTAGTTTTTCTTTTTTTTCCTTAGGAAATTTGCTACAAGACCCTATTGCTCCCACAAACTCCACATGTCAGCATTATGTCTGCAAACCTTGTAAAGGCAAGAAGATGATGATGAAACCGTCATGTAGCTGGTGCAAGGACTATGAACAGTTTGAGGAGAATAAGCAGCTAAGCATTTTAGTGAACTGCTATAAGAAACTCTGTGAATACATAACGCAAACTCCACTGGCACGAGATATTATCCAAGCAGTTGATTGTTCTGCAGATCTTTTGGCTTTGCTCAAAGATGGATCACCACTCCACGAAGAGACGGAAAAATCTTCCGATACAGCCTTGGCTTTGTGTTTGACACATTCCCCAGTACCTTCCACCTCAGAACTTACAAACGATCCTCCAGCTAGTTTTACGTCAGTACCTGAAAGCACACACAACGTTGATGTTAGAGGTTCTGTTATCAATGGGTTGCCCAATTGTAATGGGCTTTCAGTAGATAAACTTGGAGTGAATATCCCTTCTCCTGAACACGCGAACACGATCGATGTATGTAGTACTGGAGAGTATATAAAAAATGAAGATATCTCTAGCAGCCTGCAGCCTGTGTGTGATACTGTTTCTACTAGTGACTTGTGTACGACAGGCATTGACATCTGCAGCTTCAGTGAAGACATAAAACCAGGTGGATCTCTTCTCCTTAGTGTTGAGGAAGTTCTACGGAGCTTAGAGACCGTTTCAAATACTGAAGTCTGTGGTTCTAATTTGCAGCCCAGCTTGGAGACAAACATGACTAACGGCCCTTTCCTGCAACTTTCTCCCCCACCCCTTAGCCATAACATTTTCATGTCCTCAGATGCTTCTCCTCATGGAATCTCGTGTACAGCAGCAACGCCTAAGGTGGTTAAGTTAAACAGAAAGCGATCTCGATCGGAAAGCGACAGCGAAAAGGTTCAACCTCTGCCCATTTCCAGCATCATCTGTGGCCCAACGTTGGGAGCATCAGCTCCTGTAACAGTGAAACAGGAAAACAAAATGTCTTTGCAGCCTATTGCAACTGTACCTAATGGAGGCACTACTCCCAAAATAAGTAAAACTGTGCTCCTGTCTAACAAAAGCATGAAAAAGAATTTAGAACATGCCCCTAAGAAATCTCACCCAAAAGCCAAACCAGGAGTGCTGAAAACAAAAGACAAAGCAAAGGAGAAAGTTCCTAGCAGTAACGTTATGCCAGGAAGCCCAACAAAAACTGTGTATAAAAAGCCACAAGAAAAGAAAGGGTGTAAATGTGGTCGTGCCACCCAAAATCCAAGTGTTCTTACATGCCGTGGCCAACGCTGCCCTTGCTACTCTAACCGCAAAGCCTGCCTTGACTGCATATGCCGTGGCTGCCAAAACTCCTATATGGCTAACGGGGAGAAGAAGCTGGAGGCATTTGCAGTGCCAGAAAAGGCCTTGGAGCAGACTAGGCTTACTTTGGGCATTAATGTGACAAGCATTGCGGTGCGCAATGCCAGCACAAGCACCAGTGTAATCAATGTGACAGGGTCACCAGTAACGACGTTTTTAGCTGCCAGTACACACGATGATAAAAGCTTGGATGAAGCTATAGACATGAGATATGACTGTTGAATCTTTCTTTCTTTTCCCTGCCATCAGTAGGGGAACTGCGACAGTTTTAAGGCAGCTATGGTTCTGTTTAACTTGCTGGAGCTCCTGCGTTTAGATCACTTGTATCAAGTGTTTTTCATTGCTATGTTATGTGTATTAGTGTCTGGGAAATAGTTGCAGATAATGGAGGAGTTACCCTAAAACTGTTTTTTAGTTCTTACAGCACCTCATAGTTTGAGATGAATTGCTGATGTAAATGATTTTATCACAAGATCTTTGGCAAGGAATATATTAACCTCATTGTACTCGGTCATGCTTTGTGCTCAGTCAAAGCTTCCGCGTAAATGTAGCGAAGTGGTATCTAGTTAGTCCATTTCAACTGTGCTAGATTATGATGTAGAAAAGTAATTATCAGTCAGTTACAGACACTATTGCTAGAAAATCACCTAGTGTTCCTGTAGGAAATGCAGCTTTAAGCTGGGGAAACCAGTCTGAAAAGGCCCTTGGATAACTTTTGATTGTGAGAATTGGCAATGGAGCAGTTTAAAAATGAAAAGATTGGGAATATAGTGAGAAAGCTAATAGCCCCAAGAGCAGTCAGTCTCCAAACAAGGGTCAGTAAGATCAGTTGCTTACATGTGAAGGTTAAACTGCTGACTCCAGTGTGCCGTCCCGTTAACACCAGCGTTTGCTTTTTCCTTGACAATTCCTGATCTGTCATGCCCCCCCCGCCAGCTGTTTGTTTGACATGTTACTATTTTGATTGGGGCGGGAAAATTGCTTATACACAAAGCAAGTTTTATTAGCACCACTCTCTCCTCTTTTTTTTTTTTTTTGAGAGCTTTTTTTTTTTCTGGGTTACAGAGGAGAGAGGTTCTGTGGCTCTTCCCCCCGCCCCAGGCAGTGTCTGCAATATACAGAGACTTCCAGCAATTATCACTGTTGATTTTTTTACCTTGAGGGTAGTGCTTTGCTGACAGGTATCTTTCAGCTGGAGCAGAAGATTATTTTATCTAACAAATATCCGAAATATCTGACCTTAGAAATCAATCTGTATAATTCACCCAGAATCCATCTCATTTTTCTGTGATATATTTAAAGTTGCTTTCAAAGGGTGATGCTTTTTGACCTGGGCTGAAAGGCTTCAAATGGAAAAAAAACACAAAGTTGGCAAAGAGCTTATTTCAAAAAGCATTAAAAATGAAAGCACCTTTGTAGAAATTCAGCTTTATATATATAAAAAAAAAAAGTCTTATTTCATTGTAATTCCTAAATTAGAGTAGAAGCATTTAGTCTTGCATTTAAGATTTCATTGGCAACCTAAAAAAAATCAGTTACTTTGCAAAAGCAGAAGTTTCTCCTCTTTGAATGATACAGCACAAATGGGCTGACTAGAACACAAAACATCACCTTCTAATTTAAAAGGCAATTCCTGTTTCAATAGCATGTTAAATAGTACGTGAATTTTTCAAGTTAGTTATAACTGCTTCCATCTTTCCTTTAATTCATCTAATGAAGTCTGCAGCGCTTTCTGACCTAACGTTAGGTGTATTTTGATTTGGCACAAAGCATATACAATGATGGTTACTCACCTAAGAAATAAGCAAAAACCTTTGGACACAAATGACACCTCCTTTTGTTTTGTAGTGTACCATGGTGTCATTTTCTGTGAATGTGGTCAGATCTTTTTGTTGGTTTTGGTTTGTTTCTCCCCCCGTCTTTTTTGTGGGGTGGGTAGGGTGGGGGGTTAAAGCCATAGGAAGAAAAATGTGATGTATGTGTCCAGTCTGTACTTTTTTGTTTTTGTTTTGCAAGAAGAGTTGAAAAATATTTTTGATAATGAGTAAATGGTGGAAAATGCTTCTTAGTATTCTTGTCTTTATTTGCCAACCCAAGTACCTAAGATCTGTGTTTTTTAGCCCTCATAAGATTTAATGATGTCCTATTAAAATGTATTTAGTTAAACTTGTATGTGATTTTTGTGTTGACCCAAGAGGATCCTACCGTTTTCTGACATGGTGGTTTGATCGTGACCTACTGATGTAAATCTGTTTATTAGTCCGCTACGTGTAAGAAAAGTAGCCAAACCAGAGTCTGGTTTAAAGGGAGTGAGATGTGCAGCATGGGTTGTTTCTAAATGCTTTTGCAGAGCTGTTAAGTTTTGCTGGGATTGTTGATGGTACATTTACTAGGACTTGTATTACATTATATACGTAGTACCTTTGCTCCACAAATGTGGGAGGACTTGGAATCTTCAATTTCTCACTGCTGCATTGAATATGGTACCAAAATCTGGTGGTTTAGGTCGAGTGTGTTTGGAACCGTTGACAGGAGAGCCCTGATCGTTACTGTAAAAGTGCAAATGGTAGATTCAGGTTGTTTCTAAAAACATTTCCTTTTATGCTGCCACGTTCTTGAAATGTATATTAAAATTCTAATTGATTTAATAAATGTTAGTTTTCTAATTCTATTTTGCAACTGCTAAGGGCATCAGTGTGGCATATGTTGAACTTATTGTCTAAATACTACTTAGTCTGTTGATGACTAATTCTGTAATTGTTTAAATTAGGGCTTGTTTGGTTTGCTTTTTCTTTTAAACCTCCTGGCTAGTAGTTGTTGAATAAGCTGAGTGATGGAAAGGATCATAATGTTTCTGAAAAGAATTGCAGTGGTTCTAGTTTGAAAAGCTTTAGTTTCCATTTTACAGGGACCTTACAGCGTGGTGTTTGGGGACCTTCCCACCGTTGCTTGTTGTCAAAAGGAGTTAAGTGAAAACTCCGTCCAGCATAACCCATGGTAAGGCCTCGCTCCCTGTTGGCCATATGTGGAGAAGCACTGGGGAATCACTGACGGAGAGCAGTTGCAGTGATAATTTTAGCTCTAGCTTAGCCTGTCTGGCCTGGGCTGGCGGGATTTCCCCTGTTGCTGCCGACCTGGCGTTCCTGCTGTGGTGCTGTTGATGAGGAGAACTTTCTCAGTGCTGGCACAGAGGAGGCTGCTTGGGGGTTCCTTTTCATATAGGAAGGGTGTGATACTTCAGCTTTCTTCCCAGTCCGCCTCAGGAAGTGATAACTTTCAAACTTTAATAAAATTCTGTCATTTGTAGAGCTGGATTGGAAGGAAAAAGCAGCAAATGTCTTCCTATTGCAGTCTTCCTGCCTGGAAATGTCTTGAAGAGATGGAAAGAACAGAGCTTCCTCTGGAAGGGGCAGACTTCTGATCATTTTTGATGTGTACCAGTACAAAACTAGCCTAGTGCTTCTGGTCATCTCAATCCAAACATAGGGAGGACACTCCTTCAAGAAAGAGAAAACATTTAAACTTTCATTTTAAATGGAAAGGCTCTTTCCATGTATCATGCATCACTGAAATCACTCGGTTGGAATTAAACGCTGGAGGGAGGAGGGGAAGGGAAGTGAAACTGGAAACAAACACTTGGTTTGTGTTGACTTGGCTGCTCTCATAGCAGTTCATTTGTGCAGGTGATGTTCTCTCACCTGTCCACCCCCAACATACCGTACCTGGGAACAGTGGGGTCACTGCAGGCTCTTCTGTTACTGTTGAACTCCCTGCAGAAGTTCTTGTGCACGCACACGAATTTGAAAACACTACCACAAACGGAGGAGGCAGGTAACAGATGCTGTCTTCTGCAGCTGCTTCAATTTGTGTCATTGTGGAGTTTCTGTGTACATAAGATGAGGGTGACAGCCCCCCCCCCCCCCCCCCGCAAGTACCATCAAATTTTGAATTGTCAGAAAAGAACCTTGTAGAGTTGCAATGTACCAGCAGTCTGAAATAAAACCTGAAAATCCTGCTTTCAAAGGCAAGTACTTCTAGCACAGAAAGAAGCTTGTTGTTCAGTGAAACTGATGGACTTTGAAGAAAAAGATATACAGATGTGGCACATGAATCTTGCAAAGAATTCTGGTGTGATCCAGACCAAAAGCATCTCTTTACTGGATGTAAGCACACACCCCAGTCATTTTTTATGTATTATTTTTTTATACAAATTATATTTGCAGTAAAAACTTGAATTGTTAACAGAAACTTTCCTGAGGAGTGAAACAACAAAAAAGAGCAGCTTTGTATACGTTAGAATATCTTCAGATGTATGCGGCACAGCTGATGAAATTCACTCTGAAAGCTGTAATACTTATAGTACTGATAATGTTGCAAGCACATCTTTGTCCGGTCTTAACTATTCCATTTTTAGAATTGAAGTGCATTTGGTATTTTCACGGAAACCAGAGGTCCCTACTGAAAAGTGTGCAATACACAGATATCCATGGGAAGAACGCTGAGCTGTCAGTCTCACGGATGAAGTCATAAGATAACGCAGCAATTCTGCTTAAGCATTTGCATATAAAGAAATCAAAGTTTTTTTGTTTTTCCTTCTTTCCATGCCACTTGCCGAGGATCCAGGAGATGTCTGTTTTAAGGAGAGATTAAAATGAGGGACTTCAGAATTTCGGTAAGTCAGCACAGGGATGTGCTCCACGTTGAGGAGGATGTAAGGAAGGTAAGTGCTAGGATGGCTTCTTTTCCACAGTATTTTATAGAAGAAAGCCTAGCCTTTTGGTTTTGGTAGGCTTGCTGACAGGTAACTGGATGGTGTGAGCTCAGTAGCAATAGGGAAGACAATTTTGGGACAGCAGCTGGAGATTAAGTGAAAAAAAAACTAGTCTATGCCACTACCATGAGACAGGTTTTACTTCTTCAATTCAGAAGTCCTTTATTTGCCAAAAAGAAAAAGAAATTACAAAGTAAAAATACAAGGATAAAACCATGCCAGCACAAAATGTCTCCACACTATTTTTACAAAGTATGAGAACCTTTATTATTTAAATATTCAGTTTCTAAAACCATCACCCATATACCATCACAAGATTAAAAGGGTAAGCATCGTTTACATGTTTTTATTACAGCAGCTCATGCTCTTCACTGAGGTTCATTTTTAATTGCATAGACCTAGGTTACTGTGATTTAGAAGCGCCATACTCCAGAAGTACACACCGTTAAAATGACACTTCAGTGACCTCTTTTTTTCTTTTGGTCTTCCAGGCGTATTTCAGAAACTAAACACAGTACCTTGGTTGGAGTATCTCAAGTCAGCTTTCTTAAATTCTTAGCTCACGAAAGCAGGAAGGTTTTCTGCCATGTTTTCTGTAAACCTGAGACTGACTGGAATTTCTTTTTGCTGTCCATGTCTGTTTTGCAACACTGCCGCTTGGTGGCAGACCAGCAGAAGGGGAACTATGCCAGCGCCTGGGCTTTGCAGACAAAAACTGTAGTGAAGGAATTACTACTGAGATTTTGGAAAAAAAAAAAAAAAAGAAAAAAAAAGTCAAGCTAGTACCATTTGAGCAGTAATTGCATGTGGTTGTATCAAACTGCATCTCCTGTCTTAGTACTGCGGAGAGAGAGAATTTGTGAATATAAAAATAATAAGTGAGGTTTTCTGTAAGGACACGGTGTATTTTTGCTAGATAAAATCAGACTAGAGCTAACAAATAAAGATGTATTCTTTTATCATGCAAAACTGAATTTTACTAATTTTTCTGACTATAGGGAAAAAGGAATCCAGCTCATAATAGACTTCTGAGATAGACTTCCAACAAAAAATACAAGATCTGTCTTTGAAAGTATGCAACATCTAAAGTGGCACTGACAGTTGCAGACAGGAGGTGAAGTCAAAATAAGTGGGTTCCTACAAGTCGTTTGTGCTATAATTCTTAGGTTGCTTTATTTTAGAGAGCTTTGTAGCCTCTGAAACATGTGTGTTGCAGCTGAATAGATTGGTGTCTGTATTGGCAAACATCCTGGTCTTTTTATATTTTGACTATCCCAGAAAGAGAAACTCTGAAAGTATGACAGGAGTTCCCAAATTTACTATGCTTATATACTGCAGCTTTAGAAACCTTCCATCTGGAGAAGCTATGAGCAGGGCGAAGTTGCAAGTCGGATGTAGAATGTGTCATTTATCAATTGATCTGTGGTTGCTGAGTTACGATTATTTGTACGTGTATTTGCTCAGGTACAAGAGAGAGACTGGATTTCTACTCCAGAAGGAAATACTACAAACTACTGCATATTTTGCTTTGAGATCATAGTAGTGGTGGTTTCTGTAACTTGTCCTTGTATGTGAGGCAAAACATTTGCTGTAAGGTTGTTTGTTTTTAATTTATTATTGTTATTATTATTCCCTCAATTAGCTTTGTTGTGTTGCCCTGCTAGAAAAGCATGAATTGGGTTTGAATCACTCTACTTTGTCAGAGAAGCAGTTGAAGTAACACGAGGGTTCAATTTCAGACCAGAATGGGTTATGTTCTTGTTCCGTTGAGTAATCTTTGTCTTTGGAAAGATTGCAAATTTCATCAAACTATGAGTTATCGGCCACTAAACCCCGATACTGAAGAAAAGAGTTGCAATGCTTTGCCTTGGTTCTTTCAGGTGAAAAGTGGACAGAGCTGGTTACACTTGGCAGTTGTGCAACTTTCATCCTATGTACATTTCTGCAGTCATTGCTAGTTTTTTCTGCATTTGTGTCTTTGTGGAGTCTTTCCCAGTAAAGCTTTTCCTCTCTGGGTTATAGCGATGATGGAGATGTAACTCAAACATCCTGATGTTCAGCAGAGTGTCTTGTTGTGCTCTTGCTCTTGTGTGCTTGTTGCATTCAAAGAGGCATTTAAGGGGCTTATCCATTAAGGGGCTTGGTCAGAGTGGTGTCTCTCCCCTCACCCCCCCTTAAATCTTCTACTGTAGAATGCAAGATACCTCTAAGTGCCTTTGCTAAGAACCTGGGCATCCAGAGTTTCCCAAATATATGAAAAAAATATATGCATCCCAGGATCCTGGATTTTTCCATATATGCATCTAGATAAAATAGCAGCTTTGTTCGTGGAAAAGAGAACAAGTCTTCAAGCCCAGCGTAGCTAAAAACTTCCTCTCTTTCAGATTTTGATCTTGATGAGCGAGTTACTAACCTCAACAAGGCAGCAGTATGTCCCACCTAGGCATCGGGAGGCAGGTATGACACTTCAAAGGCTCCTGGAAAAGTTGAAGCTGCATTGTAGTGATCAGCCAATTACTTACTTGGTTATTAACAATAACACTTAAGAGGTATCATCTAGGGATTAATGTACCATTGTGTTAGCATTTTTATGTACAAACTGTGCCGGGCTAATAGTGTCTGCATGTATATACAAGTTGCCTATTAACTGAATGGGTTCTGCCTTTAGCGCAGACATGGAGCTGCCTGCTTGGAGATCTGATACTGGCAGTTGTCTCTCTGGTATTCTGGCAGCAATTCATACAGGGATGTCCCGAAGAGTCACGATTTGATATTCATGCGGTGAGGCAACAGGAAATATGGTGTATACATACCAACCAAGCATTACATACTTGGGCGCAGTTACGATAGTTGAAATCAAGTATGGCAGGTGAAACCTCTGCCAAACCGGAGAAGGTAAGTCCCAAATCTATTCCTTTATCATCTATGGCAGCCAGAAGTGAGGGCTGATACAGTTACAGTGAAGACTGTTACAATCACCTCTGTGCTGAATCACAAGAGCTACTAGTCAGAAAGGAGGGACAGCTCCAGCAGCAGATCATGTGCTGTTACTGGAGACACCAGTTGAAATTCCACAGGGAGTCAGTTTAGTTTTGCACTTGCAGCAAGAATTCATCAGTTACACCATTTTCTCTCCAAGACTAGGCCTATTTCATGGGTGGAAAAAAAAAGTCAGCAATATTTAGGGATTATTTCTTTTACCAGTTAAAGAATGCCTCTGTTAACAGAAATTTACCACACTATGTTAGGGTTGATGGTTTTTCTTCATGATCTCAGCTTAGTCTCTTGCAGAAGGCTACAGATTAGCAAGATTACAAGAGATGGGAAGAGCAGAAGAAGGAAACAGAATTGATGCACACAAAACACAGCAGTTTCAGCACACCAGCTGTATGTCTGTTGTAAATATGCTACAAAATAATTTTATGGAGACAAAACACTAGCCTGATTCATAGGGAAGATACTCTCATGCACAGCAGAATATGTATCTTAAATTCTCAGAGAAACATTATATGATGCGGTACTTTAACTGTCCACAGATTGATGAGTAAAATTTGTTCGGTATCATCTATAAAAGCTTTAAATAGCAAAAAGGGACCCCACTCTCTCCCTGTGCAGGCACGGTGCCTTGGTTTCCAGGACACTGGCAAAAATAAGAACTTCATTGTGATTTGTATTTCAAAAGATTTCTAGATGTACATTTAAGTTAATTTGGCAATTCATGTCACTGGTATAAATTCAAAGGGTCATAAAGAGACAGGACTGAACTGACTGAGAGACGACCACTGTAGATGTTGCATGCAGTTCTTAGTTTATCATTAGATGCTGGCATTTATTGCACATCTGGGGATGTTTATATGGAAAGATATAAAGGAAACAAGGTGCAATCACCATTTTTAATGAGCGTGCACAATAACACATTGTAGAAAGCCTTTTTATAGAAATTATGTTATTTCAGTTATACAAGAAGAGAAAAAGGGTTCTCAAATTACAGTGTACAAAATAAAGCACATTGCGCCAATGATGGACTTAAGAAAAATCCCTAAGTGTCCCTAAGTGTCTTGGGACTGACTGCTATCCAGTTTGACAGATATTGATTACACGTTCTCCATTTCTCTATGCTGAGAGATCTGAGATAACTAGTTTGACTTGTCTCCAGTTTCAGAGGGAGATAAGACTTCATCTGTCTCATAGTCTTCTTCAAATGATCTGCAAAGATAAAAGGTGGGTCTTTAAAAGCTGTATTTTGGTGAGAGCATTTTTCAGGTAAGTTATTTCTGTGGCCGCTAAACCATTTGGCTAAAATACAATAATATGCAGGATGTTAACCTCAAGGAGGCTGTTTATAAGGCATTGAAAACAGTGTGGCAGTAATCAGTATTCTGACAGCTGACATTGTGCTCCCATCCATCCTCATTCTTAAGTTCTGAAACAACTTTTCACTGGTGTTTAGCATCTTAAAATTTGAATACAGTTTTAGTAACAGTTGTCATTATCTTGCAGTAGCCTTAATAGTTCAGTGTAGGAATAGAGTTGCTCAGTCACAGATTCAGGTCCTAAAGGAGATTTGGCTTGCTCAGACTTGCTCACAAACACCTGGTTTCCAAAGCATCTTTTGGCTTAGGAGATGCTTTGCCATTCACAGAAAAAACAACGGTGGCCACACTGTCATGTTCCTCTCTCACTTGGTTTGAAGTTTAATATCCAGGTCTTAGTGTTTATGGCTTAGGGAGGTTTGCCTGCAAGTTCTCATCTCTAGCTGGTTGCATATTTGGGCTAGTCAGGTCCTATGCTCTGCAGCAGAGGATAGCGCTTTGGGGCTTTCATCCCCTTCCTGTTGGTGAGAAATGATGTTTAAGATGTTTTTTCCCCAGCCTCAGCACATCACAGGTTATTCTCTGAACTCCCAAGAAATTCAGTCTTCCTTCAGTTCTGGACGCAATGCTTGTTAGGCAGGAAATGGCGCAGCGTGTCTTCCAAGGGCAAGCGCAGCGATAGACAGCGATAAACTCCAATACCCCTGTGTGGGCAGCACCAAGAAAGAACTGTCTGCCACTTCTTGTGTTGTTCTTCCCTCCGCTGACCCATGCGCAGGCACGAGTCCTCAGGAGCCACTTCTGCCTGCCAGGCTGTATGTCCTGCCGTGGGGAGGGTTCTGTGTAAGTGGCATCTGGTGAGTGTCCACTGCTGCCAGGCAGGCCGTGGCTTGGGCTGCGAGAAAGCATTTCTGCATTAGGAGCCTCTGTGGTCAGGTTCAACTAGTGTTTCTGCCTTCAAACAACAACATGCACATGCATTCGCCAGGAAGCAAGCTCTCTTCATCAAAACCTGTACACAGATGTGTAAACCAGGAAACATGGCTGAGAAGTGTTCAGATCACCTTAAGCTTCCAGTGAAAAAGCATGCTCCAAGTGGTAGTTTTGAGCAAAAAGACATCTTGTCTTCTTTTTGGTGATTGTATTGTGCTTGTGTTTTCCAATGTGGGTATTTAATTTATCATAGCAGTGCTTAGAAATTTCTGAATCTGCCACTCAGGATCAGAAATAAACACCACAAGATCCTCCTGCCTTACAACACTACATGGACAGCATCTGACCAGCTCTCAACAGAGTCACAGCATCCGTGAAGTCGTGCTGAGTATCCATTATGTCTTGGTGAGATTCCTCTTCCACAAGCAGTGCTCCTCTCATGGGCAAGTCTGCAGGCACCCAGACACTGATTGGTTTTAGGAACCTTCCATGCAGTGAAGCTATGGACAGGGTTAAGTCTCAAATGTGGTGCAGAATGCCCCAATAATTCATTTGTGACTGCTGAATGATGGTTATTTTCATGTGTATTAGTAAGACAAATAATGGATTTCAGATTCTGTCAGCTAACATAGCCAAAAAATCTTCTGCTTCCTCTAAGAGCTCATAAATCAATCCTCTTGGTTTTGTCCCCACTCTGTTTCTGTCATTCTCAAAGGACAGCAGAAATGACGATTGTGCAAAAACTCAATGCCTCTTTCTAGCAAACTTGTTTGGGCATCCAGCTCTCTGTTTTTCATTTTCCCTTCCTTTTTTTCCTGTGTGCTCTTTTGCTATGTTCCACAAATGAGATCTAATCCTGCTGCCATGACTACAGAGCTTTTCAGGGGCTCTTAAAAGCAAGCAGCAAGGTTGCGACGGAGCTGTTTCAGACAGACTTCAAAAATGTGACATCACCTGCCAATTCAGTTTTTGGTGAGTTTGGTGATTTGTGGTCCTGCAAAGCTTTTATGGCAGACTCCTATTTCTTTTCTGTGCTAAGCACACAGCTGTTGCAGAGTGGCTGCAGGGAATACAACAATTTTATCTTCCATCCTACGTTACCTCATCTTTCATTGTGAAGGCCACAAAAATGCAAGGCAGCTCAAAGCAGCTCATTGTTGTTTGGATGCACATCACAGGGAGAAAGGGAAACACAGCTCTCAACAGCTTTGCAAATTTCTGTGGCTAATTACTAGATGCTACTGTTATCCAAGACGTTTCCAGTGTGGGAAGTTTTCAAAATTATGCAATTGTCTCAGCACTCTTATTTAAATGGCTCTATGAATACTGTTCAAATGGATGAAATTCTGAATCACACAAGATTAACATGGGGTGAAAGCACAACCTACTTCCTTGGATGTGTGTTATAGTAACCATAAAGAGATTCTAGAGAAATACCCTCAAGAAGGTACTACCACAGCCACAAGTATAAAGGATAATTATAGCAAACCTGCATTAGGAAACTCTGTGGGACGCCCTTGCACACAGCATTCCTTGAGCTACTGCTCTGCCTAAATTGATTGATTCTAAGGATAGCTGGAGGGTCTGTCCACAATTTTACAGAAGTTTACAAACATAAGTGTAAATATTGCAGAAACCAAGTTTTAAATAAAAAAAAATCAAAACAAAATCGGTAAATGAATTAAAATGTTGAAAGAGCTTATAAAAAACACAGACTAACAGGCATGTAAAGTCTAGCAGAAGGTAAAGTTATTTGACTAAAACAAAGTTTCCACTACTATTGTAAGTCTAAGAGCTACAGCTTCTGATCCATGATAGTGTGCATGATTAATACACGCCCAGGACTAGCAAAAGTCATTTGAGCTCTTTTTTGTATGGTTGCCAGAAGAAAAAGGCTTTGTCCTTTTTCTCAGCTATCTTCATATCCGTAGCGTGTGTAGCTAATTCAAACAGCTGCCACAAAGAACTCAGGATGTCCCAAGCCCCTTGTGTCAAATATACCAATAGTGCCTTTTGGAGCAACCGCTTCAGGCTTCACCATGCTCCCATGCTGAGAGTCCAGACCTCAGCTGAAGCCAGGCAGCGTGTCCCCAGTGCAGTGCGACGCCCATGCTTACCCTTCTTGTAACTGGTCGTTCCCAGACTCCTCAGCCACAAGAATCTCATACTCTTCAGCAGCATATCTGTCCCAGTCAGAGGGTTCAGGGCCATCATTTTCAATACCCTAAAGAGAGCAGATGGTCAAGCACACTATGTCTATACCTCTCTACAACTATGTTTACAATAAGATCATGTGTGAAGCACCCGTTCTGGGAAGCAACCGTATAGAAACAGATAGTCAAAAATGTTAATTTTTTGTTAATTTTGTTAATAATAAAAGATTCATAATTAAAGTGTTTTAATATCTGCACATAAATGACTATGAAAAAATACATCACATAGTCTACAAAGATCAGTCTGTGACCCGAGCTGCCAACGAACAGAGCCTTCTCCATTTCAGAAATGCTGAGTATTAATAACTGCATGTTTTCTTTGCTCTAGCTCAGAAAGCCATGCATCTGCGCACTTCGTAATTGGTTAAGGGACTTAATACTTTAAGATCTTTAATTAATTGTTAATCATAACTGATCACTTGTGGAACTCTTGACAGTTTGCTAAGCTTGGGGAAATTTGAGAGATGGTTACAAAATAACACCCCTGTAAATAGTTGGCCCTCTGCTATTTACTGTAAGATGGGGGGGATAAGTAATACGCCCTGCTCCCACCTGCCTGCTCTTATGATGATCCAGTTAAAAAAAAAAAAAAAGTGGCTCTGGTTTGGGATACATTTAAGCCTAGAATTGTGTAACCACAAAGTTCTTCTTACAGGTAATGTGGGAACATCTGGGAAGGAACCAGAGTTGATTTTGGCATCCCCACCACTTTACTGTACTTTGACCAGTTAAGAGCTTTCTGGAAGATAAATTTTTAAGCTGTACTCATCTGGTTTCGGTGGATAGGTGAAGGGAACCAGAGATGGGAGACTTCACACCAATAACTGACAAAGCTCAGGTCTCAAGAACTACAACTAGTCTGACTAACAACTGGAAAATACAAAAGTGACAACCTCTTACATGTTTGCTGGCTAGGGAGAGAGGATGGTGACTGCAGCCAGGCACAATGTGCAATATCCAAGCCTTCCATCTAGTCTACCACCTGTGGTTAGATAACAGTTGGCATCTCATCTGCCTTGGCACCTGTGTTGTAAAGGAGGTCTCTGGTTCTGTTTAGGCTACTGAAAAATTGCTAATGCTGTTTTAAGGATTAGAATCCAACCAGACTACTTAATAAATCTTCCCATGTAGCCTATTTACTTATGAGTGCAGTTCTGTAGGAGACAGGAAAAGATAATTGGGATCTGAAGTTTTCAGTCTCACAGCTCTGTTCTAAAACGAGTGAAACAAGTTCCTTTCTAGTGCTAGTCTTTCAGCCTGATGAATGAGTGCAACTCAGCAGGCTTAGGTCATTCTCTCTAGAATCACAGTGCTACACCACCAGTGTTGGTGTAATAAGATCAGTTAAGGCAATCAAATCATAGAATAGTGGAATAATTTGGGTTGGAAGATACCCAGGACATCTCTATTCCCAGCTTCTGGTCAAATCAGGGTTTGCTATGAGGTCCAATGGGGAAGGGTCAAGGCTTTGTCTGGTCACATCTTGAAATTCTCCAAGGACAGAACATGCACAGCCTCTCTGGGCAACCTCTTCCAGTGTATGACTGCCCTAACTGTGAAAAAGGGTTTCTTATATTCAGTTGGATTTTCCCTATACCCAGTTTCATTCCAAAGATGTGTTTGAGAAGGCCTGTATTTAGAAATAAAAGTGATTTATACCTTTTGCACTGCAAAGGGATCCCTCTGTTCGTTGTCCAGATATTTCTCTAAATTGAAGAAGGTGTTGAAAAATACATGAGCCATTCTGCACCTCTTCAAGTCTCGCAGGGTTACTCTTCCTGTGGAAAAAATAACATGATATTGTACTACTAAGTTTTTCCTTAGTAAGAGACCAGACCCCCCTCTGGTCAGTCTTGTAGCAGCTTTGTAACACCACAATGCTGTAATATTGCAAAACTTCCAACTCAGTCAAGAACTTTAACATTATTTAATACATGGGTGTGTATTAGTCCTAAATTTCACACACATACGGAGGTCTTTCACAGTCACGTAAAATGTGAAAGAATGTGAGGGAGGATGGTAGTTTCACAATCTAGGCTGTCAGTATTTCCACAGCTGGAATATACAAGATGTGTTGCTCCAGTTCCAGCAAGTTCATTCATAAGGTCTCTTGGAAGTATTTCAAACCTGTTTATGTATAACATTAAGGCACAACAGCCATAGATTTTACTCTGTACAGTACTTTCAACCCTGTGATTCTAACACAAGACTGTACCTACAGATGGGTTTCACAGTAACATTACTTTCTCAATCCACCATAGATCAAAGAGCACGGAAACTCCCATTAAGCAGGACTTACCCTCCCTCTCTGGTTTAACAAGATCAAGCATCTGACACAGCAAGTCCTGAAATGGCAGTGGTTCTATGCCCATCACTTCCATCCGTTCACACTGTTCCTCATAGAAGTATTCCAGTTCATACATGGAGAGCACCCCGTCTCCATCCAGGTCCATGCACCGAAACCAGTACTCAATGCTGGGAAAGAAGAGACAGGATTAGAGAAAGCACAGTGACTAACCCCCACCCCCATTCTCTAATTCTCCTGCCCAAAGGCTGGCATAAAACCAGGAATGCAAATACCCTTTGGGAAGGATGAGGGCACAGGCCAATGCTCAAGAGCACCTCCTGTTAGGCTCCTTTTAGGTGACTTGTGAGCGCAGCCACGCTCATGACCTGTGTCACCAGGCGGCTGTAGCAAGTGCCCAGTGTGCTGCAGCTCAACTGGCTCACACAGGTCATGGTGTCCCTGTCCAATTCAGCAGCAAAAGTTGTCTGAATACAACCGACCCTGAACCCAGGACTCTGGCTGTCCCTGAGTGATCCTGGTGAGTAATGAGGTGGACATGGTATGCACTGATTTCCTTGGCTCCTTAATAGAAAAGGCAATTCTTTACAGCAGCCGCAGAAGTTAAGTTCTTGTCATCTTTACTCATAAAATTCCTTGTCCTAATAATTGTGTGCAGATCTAGTTCAGCTCTGCACAATAGTCTCCCACTGGCAGTACAAACCAGACACATGGGCAGGTTTTATGAAGTGACACCAAGAGGTTTCCCCACAACTTCCTAGGCACTTGCTACACGCATGAAGGGAACACTCCTGTTCGTGGCAGACCTCGCAGGGGTTACCCTGTAGCCAAGGGTAGGCCAGGAGCTGCATCCCCTGCTATTGCTACCACGGACCCCACCACTGCAGCACATGCCAGCCCTCGCAGCTTGGCTGAGCTATCAGCTCGCCTGGTCACAAAGCTGCAGCCGTTTGAGCTGAACTCTACCCAGGGAAGCAGGGGCTCTGTGCTGACAGATGGTATCTTTGGCTTCTTCTGCATAAAGGGCCAGGGACTGCCCTTGTGAGGAGTCATCCTGCCTGCAGTCAGTGAGATCAGGACCTGTAGGGCAGTGTGATGGAGACCAAACAAATTCAGTTCTTCTTGCAGATCGCTACTGCTCTCCAAGCACTTCCTCAGTGATAAACCACTACTAACCTTGTGGGCACAGGGTAACCAAAGTGACTGATGACTACCCAAGACATTTAACATTAAAAGAAAACTCTGCTTTAAGCAATTTCTCCTCAAAAAAGGCAAATGATTTCACCAAACGTTGACAGTAAGTTTTTTTCCTCCTAATAATGATGGAAACCCAAGCTGCTGTCTGTTGTGGAACGCAGTAGGTCACAGAAGTTTCTGTACACTTATCTGCACTCCTCAATACTTTTATTAGGGCACAGGAATCAGTCAAACCTTGTAGCACTCCTTTTGTCTTCCTCCGAAATGAGCAGCCACACAAAATCAGCATAACTCATGCGGCCTTCCTTCTGAATTTCATTTCCTCTGGAAAACACATGAAAAACAAACAAACAAACAAAAAAGCAACCAGGCTCCTAAATACTCAGAATGTTATCAACACATTTTTTAAAAAGCCCCAAATCATTTGTGAGAAAAAATGGGACATCACTGCCCATTCAGCCTGTATTCTCTGCACTCTACAGCACCAGTCCTTCTGCCCTTCCTTTCAGGCACAGCGTTTGCTACCTCGCTTACCAAATACCCTCCCACAGCAAGTGCTCGGCTGTTTTATTTTTCGGAGGCTTTGTACCAGTGGTCTCCAGCCATCCCTGTGCTGTGTGGGGCACAAACACACAGTGCCTGCATGCTCCCACCGGCTACAGACAGTTTGTTCTACAGTGAGGTGTGTAAGTGATCATCCTGTGGGATTTCTAAAGATACCCAGAAGTCCCAGTCCATTTTCAGGCAGCTCCAACCAGAGCACCATGTTGGAAACCATACTGATCAGTGGGATCTGAGGGTATCCTGCATTTCTAATCGGCCTGACAGAAATTCTCTTCACTTCCATTCCCAGCCAGTACACTATTCCTCACCTCACCACAGCGCCGCTGAATATTCGCTCAATAATCCTGCTTGATAAAGCTGGAAACAAAGAAAACAGAGAAAATGAAGCTACAGGTCACAGGGATAACTACATGCAGTTGTTTATGCTGAACCCACACAAAGTAATTTTCCATTGCTAAAAGAAAACTCTACCTACACTGTCTGTCTAGCCACTTTACAGGTCTCTGTTTCACAGCATTTTGTAAAAAACAAAGATTATACTGCCAGTGTGTCTGCCTTTGGATCCTACCAAACATTGTTATATCCTGAAAGTATGGTAACTGTATGGGATGCGGTTTGTTGCACATGGGCAGTATTACTCCTAGTTTGCTGCAGGAGGACTGTTAGAAGCAGACTACTTCAACGTGTACTGCAAAGAAAGTTCAGCTATCAAGCAAACACCACACATCAAATCCCTACAAAACACTTGTTAGCAGAGCACAAGGCATGGCAGTCCTGCAGGGACTGACACCTCCCCTTCACACCACCCCTTCTCTCTTCAGCTCCACAGCACGCAGTGCTCTCAAGCCTCCTGTGTAACAAACACTCCACTCCCACACTCCAGCCTCCCCAAAGGGACCAAGTTTCAGTTAGCACCTACTTGAAGCTGGGCACTCCTCATCCTCAGCCCATCCAGGCCTCTTATCAGCCTCCTGACCCCTGTGACTGCCACACTCACCCAGAACCCCCATGGCCTTCCCATAAATGCCTTCACTTGAAGGACAGGGGCCACCACACCACTACAACACACATGCATTCCTACAGCATTGTCATTCTCATATCCCCTTCTTTCTTCCTCGTTTCAGCCCACTAGGATCTTGGCTCCTACAAAGTGTTGTATGTCCCCCAGATCTCCAGCAATTTCTGGCAATTTTCACACCTCCAGACCCCTGCAGCCCGATGCACTGCAACACCTTATCCCCTGGCACCTCCAAACCACATGTGGTGTCTGAAGATCTCCTGTTTCTCCAAGCCTGACTCTCTGTCCTAGAGCTACTTCCCCCAAAAGCGCAGCAACCACACAGAACAGTTCCAGACAGCTTTGTCTTCAAAATCAACGTGCTGGTCAATAGCTTGAGCTCTTGTCCAAGACACTATATCATGAATCCTAACTGTAAGTGTATGGGCATATATCATGCTCCAAGATCACAGACAATCTTAAACACAGCCAGACTGACTGGGTGCCTCCATCTAGCCCAGCAAACAAACCATACAAACCATAACCACACATTCAGTGACTCTTCATTAGCATACTTTTTCAGCCTCGAACAACTTGCAGAGCACAGACTTCCTGAGCCAGAGGAAGTGCCTTTGGATTATTTAGCCCTTTGTGGATTTTTATTCCATTAATTTATCCATCACACTTGAACCTCTGAAAATGTTTAGCTTCTGCTCAACTTGAGGCAAATATTTCCAGACTGAACTCGAGAGACAGTCTTCAGAGTGCATCTGCAAACTAAAATTCATCAAGCTCTGAGAAGCCTCTGAAATTTCTCTCATACACAACAAGATTGCACTTCAGCAATCTTTAAAGTTCATGGGGGCTTTACCTTCTCGTCCGTAGTTCAAGTACCTGCAAAACCCTCAGAAAATAAAAAGGTAGTTTCAGGGCATTATTTCTAGATTGTCCTTCTGGCAGTGACCCACTGTAGCTCCCTCTCTAGCTACTCAAATGGAAAACAGTATCTGCTGCATTTCTCTGTGTTTAAGCCCCTAAAACCAGGTCTGTAAATCAGCATTTGTGTAAGAGAAGGATGGCTCCACTTAAATTTTTTTGAGGCATCAAATTAACCGCATTAAAGCTAGGCTTTACTCTTTAGTAGGAGTATTCTATTTTCAGCAACACCTCCTCCCACCACAGCTTGCAGGCAGCATACCTTGATCACTGTACCTAGCCAGATCCTTCTGGCTGATATAAAGGTCATGGTCAGTGTCCAGCTCCCAGAATTTACAGTATATAACATAGAAGTGCTCGTAGGAGAAGTAATCTGTGATCTGATTTATGTCATCCTCTTCTTCCAAGAGAGCAAGAGTCTGAAACAGTACAAATAAAGTGGGAAGTTAAACCTAGACAAAAAAGCAGTTCAGCAGCTCAAGCCCTTCAACCTCTAATGAAGCTGGGTAAACACTGCTCCAAGAGCTAATCCAAAATGTAGCCTTTCCCACTGTAGGACATTTTGTTGCTGTGTTTGATATTCAACAGGCAGTCACCGAGCATCTAGCTTGACTATCCTGGTTAGCATACGTGTAGAATACTTTTGCCAGTCCTATGAACAATTCCTGTCAATTTTCAGCTATAGCGCAGAGTCACGCAGAGGAACAAGAACACAACTGCTGTCTCAGCTGGGATCCATTATTTGTGAACTATCTCTGACCTGTAGCAGAGGCTCATAGAGCCATTTACTACAGCAAATCCACAGTTCTCCACAGCAACTGAGATGTATCTTGACACTGCACACATCCCAAAGTGCAAGATCAAGTCTTGCTCCAGACTCATGCATGTACAGGGGAAGGAGGGATCCAAGGCAAGTCAAACCAATCACACTGAATTTCCTGGGCTGTTGCTGACAGGAATCAGTCTGCTTTAACTGGGACAGACTTCCAAACAGGATGTCTGTTACCATAGCCTATTTAGAAATGTTTAGTAACAACATCCTTGTCTCATTCCCACTTTACACCTACCTCTGTCCTTCCCTCTGCTCCACCTTCCCACTGGCAGGAAGGTATCGCACGTTCACCTGTGGCACCTCCCTGCCCGTCTTTCCCCTAGTGCTGAGGCCAGAGGACACCAGACAGCCTTTTCAGCCTAATGAATCACGGCTTCAGGAATGTGAAAAGGCCAAAAGACTCACACGAACTATGGGTGTTGTCCTGTCCTGCCCTCGCAGCCCCTCAGAAGGGAGGAGGTGAAACAGTCTGAGAGCTATGCCAGGGAGCTGTCTCTAACCAAGCAGGCTCAGTGGCCTTTCTACCATAAGCATAAAAACACACGCTGTGCTCTATGTAAGCACTGATAGTTCACCATCAACCTTCAGTCATCTCCATGTCCTAGGAACCCAACTGGGTCAGCACAGAACTCCCACGTCCCGCTAACCACCAAGTTCAGCAACATTTCAGACAGGGACAACAGGATGGCACTGCCAGACTATTCTGTCTTGCTGACATTTAAGTCTAAAATCTCTGAGCAATCACTCACTGCCCTCTTCAAATTCTTCTTAGGTCTCTCCAAGTCTTTACGGGCAATAATCATTTGGGGAAGTTTTTCAATAACTTTTTTTTTTTTTTTTAATAGCTCACACCAAAATATGCCATTTACACACGCAGCAAAGAGCTGCTCAAGCAAAAGTTATGGTCCCCAAGCTGAACTTCCCTACTGCAGATGAAAAGCAGAGTAGGTACACAAGGAGAAAGACAGGAAGAGTATATAAAGGGAGAAAATGGGCGAACAAAGATGTAGGCTAAGCTAAAAGGATTTGTTTATAACAGAGGACAGGGAGGAACTAAGATGATAAGGCTTGGACAGGCACGAGACTGAAGGGAGTACTGATTATTAGTTGATGTGATCAGTGGGGCAGAAGAGGTCTGAAAGGAGAATGAGTATGAATTCATGCCCGAGGCCTTCAAGAAAGCACACTACGTCTGAAGGGGACAACAGGATGCAGAAGGGAGAGCTCACTGCTTTAGCTGTGTCTCACCTTGACCATTCAGCCTAAAGACTTCTGGCTTTTTAGGTTGGGCTGGAGCTCAGCAGCCTTGTACAATTTTAACCCAATGCTCTTTTGGGCAAAATATACAAAGAACAGAGACCGTTATCCTGAAACCTCTGTCCAACACCCCCTGCTCTGATACATCACAGGGACTGTAACAAGTGCCATGCTTCATTCCTCAACTTTTCTGGAGAAGCCTACTGCAGAATTAGAAATCAGTAGGAACTGGATGGTGCATCCTGAGATGCACAGTCTTGCAATTGCACAGCACAACATGCCTGACCAACTGTCAGGCGGCTGATTGCCAGCTGAGAGGCAGGAAATTGGCTGTCCTACCCACCACAGATCATAGGCAATCCACCAGCTATTCTTGGCTGCTCCACAAGCCACTTAACATAGGTGCACTACCGTCTTACTTCCCTTCCTCTTTGGCTAGATCAGGAGCCAAGAGCCAATCTGCCCGACGTAGCTTCAAAGCGGGTGCACACTGTCACCCTTCTGGCACAACTTCTGGCCAGTGCCCTCTTGGCTGCTCTGGTTCTTGTTCTCCTCTCATTTTGACGCCAGCACAACTCCTCCACCAGTTCTGGCCCAATCCTGGTGCCGAGCATTTGGCCCATCTCGCTACAAGCCAGCCAGTTCCCTCACTACACAGTACACAGGAGCAGAAACACAGGGACCTGTGCATTCTACATCCTCTTCAGGCAGAAACCAACATACTTGCAAGAAGTTGCTTTTCCTCAGCTCTGTTAGAGTGATCTTCCCAGACCAGGATCGATTGACTGTGTAGAATATTCTCTGTATAACCTGCAACATAAACACCATTCTTTGAACCAAGTCCTTAAACATAGCAGTTAGGGAATTGAAAGAGAATGCTTATTTGGTTTACTCACTCATCCTAAGGAGACCTCTTTTTGAAAACTATTTTTTTTGTACATACGGTTATCCTTAATTCACTATGCAGTTTGAAAGTAACATTTGTTTCTGAAACAGCATTATGCATTTCCACTCTGCAAATATTTTCACTGCTCTTAATTCACATCTTTGAGCAAGCAGATGCATTATTTATGTCAAGTAATATGTTCAAAGCACTGACAAATCACTCAGTTTCTCACGCTTTAGGCACTGCAGCTCACACGGATCTCAACAGATAGCGTTCTGCATTTCTGAAAAAAATCAGGACTTTTGAAGAGGACACAGGACACGTAAATGAAAGCAGCAAGTGTTGTCTGACCTATTGTGTCTGTAACAATGCCTCATCTTCTTGGTGGCTCCACTGAAAGTAATCAATAGAGATTATCTGTCTGCATTTATCTTGGACGTGTTTACATCATTCAACTCCTTCATTGATCTACCTCTCAGGAAAGGGAATAAAAAGCACGGTGGGGAGTGCATACACTTCTGAGAACTCAAGAGGAACAGTGCACAGTATGAGACCGAGCACTCACAGGGACCTAACGAGCAAGTTGAACCCTCCCTGGACCACTCCTTGTTAGCAGGCCAAGTATCAACATGGAGCAGGGAAAATGCAAGTGTACAATCAAGCGCATGCAAGGATAAACTTAGTGTGAACAAGACCATATAAACCGCACTAACATGACATCTTCAACATGACAAATTAGAAACCAAGTTAATGACTACTAGCACTAAGGTCTATGGAATATAATTCTTGTCAACAAAACCTACTGCAAACAAACCTTTGATGTCTCTGACATGTTGACATTTTATCCTAGGATTTTGGTAAACCTTAACAGCACATGCTACTCCAGCGTGAAAATTAACTTTACAAAACATGGATATAGTAAGGGATTAAATCTAGTTAACAGATAGACTGGGACTGGTTTCTTTCTGAGCCTAAGCGTAGTTCCAAGTGGGCTATCACCATTTAAGGGCCGTGCTTTGACTCAGTCACACCACACAAGGACAGGTTCTTAGTCCAGAACAGATTTGGAAACAAGTATGAGATCACTGCTAACAGTCTGCTTTGGATACACAGATTGGTGAAGCAGTAAACGTTGATGAGCACAAATAGTTTTGGGAGCAACAGGACTGATTTGAGGTCTCAAAATGTATCCCAAAATGAGAGAACTAGCAGTCAACTTAGCTCAACATGATATCTGTTGGTGCCTATCCCGCTCCTTAGAAGCCTACATGGGGATATGGGGAGATATGGGACAGCAGAACTTTTTGTCCCTTAAAATACATAACTAGAAGCTGAAATCAGCCTACTTCAGACAGACAGGAGTCCTTTTTTTTTATTTATTTAAATAAATACTCCTGATTATTAACCAATGGAACAAGTCTCAGAGAAACACAGCAGGATCTTCAATCAAGCATGGATGTCTTTCTAAAGTTGGGTGTCAATTCACTTTAAAAAAAAATATATATACGTCCTAACTATAGCAATCACTGAGCAATGTTCTGTAGCCCATGCAATGCAAGGGTTCAGCCTAGGTAACAACAGGGGTCTTTTCCGCTTTTAAACAATTAAAAAGCTGTCTCGTTCTTCTTCAGTGCCGCTGGCAGCCACTGCCATTCTGGACTATTTTTGAACTTGGTTTGGCCTTTGCTTCCAGGTTGCCAAAGAGTACGGTGGCTGAAGTGTGTCTCACCTCATACATGACCCTGTACCGCACCTGTCAACTCTGCAGCAGTTTGCAGAGATAAAGGCTTCTCACACCATTTCAAGGACTCAAAAATAAAAATTCCACAACAGAAAAAAGACCCGTAACTAGCAACATTTTTCTCTTCCTCTGCTTGCTGGCTAACAGAAGACAACGAAGTATCTCAACACAATGTTAGTGACATGCAAGAAACCGTTCTTCTATCAGATCATATTGATAAAGATGTCTCCTGCTCTAGTCTCACCAGCTGTAAAAATAAGACATACAGAGCAAAAATGTCTTCTTTACCATGTCTGGTCACTCAGTGCAGGTTTTATTATTCAAGTAACAGTCCAGTTTCAGTGGGTAGTACAGAGTGTATATGTATGTATAAAGTATCATTACTTCTCTCTTTGCCAAGTTACAAAGATAAAGCTGTCAACAACAAAAAAAAGCATTTTGAAAACATCCTAGGGCATTGTCATGCAGCCTGAGACGATCTGCAACACTCGAGCCACAGCCAGTGTCTGCTGTAACAGAAAATCAATTCCTGTGGCCTCCCTGTTTTGTCTCTCACAGAGAGCAACAGCTGCATGATCGCAGCTGCACTGCAAGCTTCGAAACCAGGCCCCAGGCGCAGGCTGCTATGAGCAATTCTGCTCAGTAGCTATGACCTTACTGAAAGCCTTAACTCTGGCTCTGTTCTTCCTAGTGTGGCTTTTTATTCCAAATTCAGTACATAAGCCTTCAGAAGGGGAAGCTCCTTCCCTATCTGCCCAGTCCTGTCACGTAATCTACATCCAGGTCCAAAACCACTGATAGGTCGGTTCTAGACTTTTCCCCACTCTTCCCACAGAAGAAAAACAACACCATTCTGGGGAAAAATAAATAAATAAATAAACCAAGGCTTTATTAAACCCTGTAGGCCATCTTCACTTTCCACATTCAGATTGGTAATACTGCATGAGCTGAGCATTTTTCAACAAGCAGTAAGTTTTTCCAAGTTGTTTTTATTTGACTCAGAAACAGCACGTAGAGCTAACATTGAGCTTTCTTTGCACACTCTGGGAGAAGTCACACATTAAAGCTTTCATGTTAAATGTCTCATGATATTCTGCGTCATCTTCACCAACTTCAAGAGTCTGTTGAAAAAAACATAAGTATTTTAGTATGCTGGCAATACAACAGCTCACATATACTGATGCAGATTAAAGTACAGCTTATTGTATCCAAAAGGCACCTCTAAAAGGTGCAGAAAAGGCAAAAAAAAAAAAGAATTTGAAACATGCATACACATCTTATCCATACTAGACTGTTAGCTTACTCTCAGGTGATTTCAACCAAGTGATGCTGTATCCAGCAATGAACACAAAAGCCAGTGTCTCCTTATGGCCCTCATCTGCAACACAAAAATAAAATGTAATTCCTGCTCTTGCAGCAAATACAGCACTGTCACTATAAGTATAAGGCACTCTACCTTGAAGGGATTGAAAGGATCCAAGCAGTCTCAAAATCCAAGGACAAAGCTGTTTCCTTCATTACCTCCTGGTGGAAATACTGAATTTCATGACATTAAAGACAGAAGTGCCAAACTGTCTGTGGGTGGAGATGTGAGAAATAGGAATTCCGGGTGTCAGAGAGAAGAGCCACTGCTGCAGTGGGCCAAGTACTGTCACTCCACATGGGAACAACCTGACCCAATGGACTGTATCTCCTGAGGTCTTGACTCTGCTCCAACTCAGTGATCTGGCCAAGGCCAAACACAGAACTCAGAAGGAACGTGTCTGTCAGCACAGAGACCCAGAACAGCATTGTCCTGCCAGCGTGAGGAGTCTGCGAAGGACACTGCAGCTTTCTAAGATTTGCTGCCACACACCATCCACCTCAAACACCAGCACCATCATTTCCTGGGTGCCTGAGAGCAAGCTCAGAAAGCCACCACTGTCAGTGTATTGTGCATAAGGGGTCCTAAAGGCTCTCAGGCTGAAGTAGGGAAGCACAGTGAAGATGAGCAGAATCAAGAAGCACTGAGGAACCTTATGTACACATAAAGCATCCAGTTTTGTGACCGAATTTATGGTGGTCATACAGGACCTCATTCAGACACAAGGGAAGTTGAGAAAGGAAGAGATGTTGCTCTTTTTAGTAGCAGCCTGGACTTCAGTTATCTTGAAGCAGAACCTCAGCTTCACATGGCTGATCTCTCAGACCAGAGCATGCATGGCACCTGGTGAGGTCCAGAAACTGCAGCAATTCACCCATTTCTGTGCTTCAAAACTCCTGGACATTGTTACACCTACTCTGACCAGGTACTATGCTTAAGGTACCTTGTTCCACGGGCACTGAAGGTGCTGATAATATACCGGTGTTCACTGTCGTATTCAAGCACATGTACACATTTGAAATTGTTTCTTATTAAAGATTTTCATAAAACATTGGTGTGATGGTTCAGGATATGCCCAGAGCAACGGAGTTTCTTTCTGCCATCTGCTCTTTACAGGAAAGGGACAAGCTTGTGCCTGTCAGTAATCTCTCAGCTGCCAACACGTGGTGCAGCTGGCCCCCATGTAGAGCCTGGCAAGCCAATAGGAGGCAGCTCTCTTTAGCCCTTTCTTTATCTGAATTTTTTATCACTGCAAAGATAAAACACCCTATATTTATACCTTTTATTCATATTCATACCCAACATGAGACAAGTTAGAGGCTTAAAATAAAATCCTGGAAACTTATTCAGGTAAAGCACAAGTCTAACTCCTTACTGCAAAGTTGGAACAAAGCTACAGAACAACAAACAGTAATCACAAAAGCTCAGCAATTCATAAAGACTAGACAGGCTTTCTGGCACGTGAGATGCAGGAGGGATGGACATTGGTGTAAAGGATGCTTTGTACCATGGAACAATCTGATTCTCCATGCCTAAATGACAAAAACCTTCAAACATGAGACCTTCCATGTCTCGGCAGCCCAGCAGAATTAGGGGTAACTTAGCAGCTCTCAAAGACCAAAGAAGGACCACTCTTATTTTCCTTCATCATGATTAAAGGCCAAAGTTGTTTTTAAAAGATTTGCTTAAGGCCAGAAAGAATGACCATTACCCTTTTGACTGACCACTTGTACACACAGACTGATTAATTTTTTGTTTTCAAGTAGTTCTTAACAAAACTCATTGCTAGCAATATGAAAAACACATTTTTTTAAGTAACTGAAAGATCTGCTGATGGGCACAATGACAAGTAACAAAGGAGAGTTGGTTCAGCAGTGTCACAGGAGATCAGAGAAGCCAGCCTACCGTTGTAATATACCGGGAATGGAACTCCGGAGCATCCTTCAGGAACGTCAGGCCAGGATGCGTTTCTACCACATCCTGCAAGACCAAATAAAATGAAACATTTTCTTCTCCTTTTACTTAGCGTTCAGATGTTACTGGGTTTACAAACCAATACTTTTGCTTATTTTTGAAACTGTATTTGCAGCATTAACAAAAAAACTGAAATGATATCTTTTAATCTATAAAGAGAACCTTCTAGAAGTAAAAGTAGAATACATTTTCTGGGCAATACGCACCTGTTGGGCCATTTTGATTTACTTAAGGACAGAAAAACAAAGGAAGAGAGTTAGTGAGAGGATGAAAACTCATTTTTAGCGAATGAGACAAAAAATTAGTTAGTTTACCATGCAACCATCTCTTCAAAACCATTTTTCCATTCATTGAAGATATTAATATTTGTTAGAGATAAGTGTCAGAAATGAATTTTCTTTGAAAGGTTGAAAAAGTTGCCTTTCATGTCCTCCACAACAACGACAGCTCTTGTGAACCTTAGAATGCATACAGTTGTGCCAATGCTTTTCTAAAATTTACTTCTACAATGTATGGAGATTTGTTTTTCTCAAGATCAGCTTTTTGTAAGCCAAACACTCCCTCGTGATGCCAGATCTGCCAAGAAATGCATGACCAAAGACATAGAGAAACTGCTCAGATCTTGAATGAATCACCTCAGGTCCTATATGCATCAGAACATCTGTGTAATTTTGGTATGTCTGACTCTTCTACTCCTTAAGAGGTGTTCAGAATTTTGCTCTGTTTATACCATGACGTGGCGAAGGGATAGAGTAGATACAGTGCCCTTAGGGGTGTAATATGACCAGGTTTTGGCCAGTCTAACTTGCCGTCTAATATGATGGTGTCGTACGGTATAATATTGCTTGTCTCTGGTTGACTGACAAACAAGCTTGTACACGCCTTTGGCTGAGCCAGCAGCTAAGAAGCAGAGCTGCTATCAGTCAGGAAAGGCAATACGCCCAGTGGAGAAAAGGTGAAAAGTAACATGAGAAAATTTACCCGTCAGTCCCAGTTAAACTTGTCTGAGACACAAACGTCCAGTGCAGACAAAATCTTTCCCCAGTAAAGCAACTGCACAGGGGTTTTGCACAGAAGGCAATGGAGTGTGTTAAATCTAAGAATATTATGGAATGGCTTCAAAACAGTATCAACAGATAATCAGAGGAACAGATGGACCTGATTTACAGAGAAACTACAAAAAAGTTAAATCTATCCAGTGCTTGCCTGAACAGCCACAATACTTTGCTTTCATACTTGCTTTGTTAAAAATATCACACCTGAATTAAAGGGAAGGAAAGAAAGAAATTAAATTAGGATGCACAGAGTTTTGCCTGAATATCAGGAAGAAATGAAATCAGGATGAGGAGACTTCAGCCTGAATATCAGGAAAAGTATCATCGGTGTAATTTATGTACTAACAGGTACAGAGGCACACACAGCAATTGGGATGGCAAAATTTTCTGCATAGATTTCCAGGGGATATTGCACCTGATAGTCTGGCTTAACAAATTCAATTATAATTGCAATGTCAAGCAACCCACCCAGGTGCTGTTCAACCAAAGGTCTGCATATCCTTGGCAAACATTTAAAGACATGAGAATAAAACAGTTAAAAAAAGAAACACTGATCCCTGTCCCCATCAATTCACCGCCGAGCAGCTGATGTACCTGAAGGAGCGGGATGAAGTCCTCCTGCTCAAGGTAGTCACAGCTAGGCTTCGCTACAAGGTAGGTGAACCTGGATGCATCATCATGGCAGTTACGTAGGATTCTGCAGGAGAGATGAAAAGTTACTCCAGCTGCTTTGCGTCCATCACAGATCACAGCTAGATAATCCAGACCCTCATCACATGTTACACAATATGCCTGCAATATGTATTATGCAAAGTTGACCTCAATACTAGTATCAGTTTGCTTCTTCAGCAGCACCAAGGTATTTCTGCTCAGCGGAGCTTTCTTCACGTTACCATCACTGTGGTAAACAAGACGTTTCTTTCTGAAGACTGTTCTTATTTTGATTCCACAGCACCTTAGGAAGTAACCTGACTTTTCAAAATGCTGCATGCTCACTGACCTCATTTGAAGTCCAGAGTACCAACCTAACAGGATGCTGTAACAGATGTGCTTCCCAATTTAATCTTTTACTACATTTCATTATTTGAAGATGCTGTCCAACTGCAGCGACTAAGTTTTGAACGAGAAAAATCACTCCCCAAAAGGGGAATGAGGATCTCTTATTAATTATGTCATGGCTGGCTGCTGTACAGAGGAATACATCGAGAATAGCCTAATGAAAGAGTGAGCAGGGTTGAGAACTGAGAGGGACACAAACATTGAACTATAGTGTTGAAACGCCTCTAGTTTTCCTGCAGAGATCACCCTGACACTAATTCTGGCCTCATTACTCTTTACCAAAAACAGACTTTACCAAAAAAGATTTTATTATTATTGTTGGCACCCCCACCCCTTTTTTTTTTTTTTTTTTTAAACTTTTTGAGTCAGGGAGAAAAAAAACACAAAAACTAGTGGCTGACAAGCAATTCTGTCAGCTGCACATTTGTATCATGCTGTCAATTAACAGATACACTCTAAATCAGCTGAAGAAAAGAAGTGCTTTTCATTTTATTATTTATAAATCATGCAACATAACAATGGGTTCCAAAGCCATGTTTTAGTGCCAAACTGAAAGCTCTGATTTTCAGAAGTATTCTGCACCTAGCAATTCCTATTGACTTCAAATGAGATCAGGAAGCACACAGCAATTTGAAAAATTAGGTTACTTACTAAGATGCTTAAATATAGACTTCAGTGACTACAGATTCCTGTTTTAAAATTACGGCTGTGTTCATGCAGTTGTAGTGCAGCTTTACAAAGAACACTACTTTTATCTCTGAGTATCACATTTCCAGAAGTAATTTTGCAACTGTCGGAGGGCAGGACAAAGTGGGGAAAAAATCTTTCTAAAAGAGAAATTAAAGTGAGGAAAACATTAGACAATGGCCTGTAAACAGTATGGATTAAAGGAATACAGAAAAGGTGTGTGACCACAGTCTGCAAATATCTGAAGGATGTGCAAGTCAGAGGGAGTGAAAATATGTGGTATCATACGTGAGGGATAGAGGGATTAATTAGAAGTCATTGAAGGAACCTAAGGGAGAAAAAAATATCATCCGTGTCAAAAAAACTTACTGATCACAGTCATCCCTAATACTTTTGTAATTTTGCCAGGGTAACTAGAAGATGTTTCAACAATATTATCACGGGAAATAATTTGGGAACTCAGGGTTAAAGACTATTTCAAAAATCTGAAGGGTGATCATTACATCAAAATATAGAAGTCTCCCTGGATAGGAGGTGGAGATATTATTCAGGTGTTTCACAAAGACTAAGTTGCCCTGGAGGGAGAATATTAGGCAAGAGAACAGGTCTGTTCCATCTTGCACCTCTGACTCAAAACACGATATATGTAGAGCTCTCAATTTTAAAAAGAAGCTTCGACAATGGTATGTGGAAACAACTATCGAAACCCACAGATTTGACTGTAAAACTGTGTGCTTGAGGAAGGTAATAACTATCAAAGCTTAGTTTGGTCCACTTGTGTGGTGCTTCTTTATTTCACATTCTTCTTCCTGTCCTGTAACAGGCTTCCTCTCCCCATTCCTACATGGCACTCACTTAATGCACCAGCGTATCAACAAGGCATCAGATAAATATATCCAAGAACCACTGACATCTATCAGCTATCTCTGAATATCTGACATTTCTCGGGACTCTGTTAATATATTCTATATGCCAACCAGAACATGTTTCATCATCTATACAACTCATGCAAATTTTGTTGATGCAGCATGGAAATCAGTGTTTGGGAATTTATACAGAAGGAAACTTAAGCTGACAGAAATCTTTAAGCTGTTTATTTTCCTCTAAAGAATGGACAAAGATTTGAAAAGTATGGTGGAAGAAGAAGAACAGAAACACGTCTATGGCAAATTTTTCCTTTTTCAAGAAAGGGAGTTCTGCATTTGTTACACTCACTTTCTCCACAAAGATACAAATGAGTGTACAGATACACATCCTGTCCTTTCTCCTCCTGAGGCACTGAACATGGGTGCTTTCCAGTAGAGTGGGCAGCCACAAATCTGCAACGAAACACAGGAACAAAGAGGAATACAACAGCAGTCACAAGCACAGCCTGCTTATACACCAAATTCACACTTTCACATACGGGAAATGAAGCAGTAATGGCACACAGGTGAGTCAAAAAGCTTTTTGCTGTGTGCCATGGTTCAGAATCCACCTATAACATTCTACTTTGTTGTATGCCTTTGTAAGCAGCTGAGAAATACATCCTGTCAGGGCCAGAGACTCTCTCAAGCTCCTAAGTTCTGTATTTCACTAACTATATAGCAAAGCAAGTGGAGAGGCACCTTCACCAGAAGACCACTCACACCAGCTACCTCGCTGACAAACCTGAGAACGGGATAACCCATTCTTTGTATGGGTTGACTTCTCATTGACAGCAAGGGAACTTCAATTCTAATCACAGTTAACAACTGAATATCTGAAGGTGAAGTGATTCCAGTCCCATAGCTTTCAGTGCAGTGCCTTTTACCCTGAACAGCCCATTTCCCAACACTGCTAGATTTCAGCAGGATAACCAAAAATGAGTGCACAAATGGAAAGAGGCCAATTCCAGCAGAAGGACTGCCTGAACACAACCTTTTAACTAGCTGCTGCGTTAGCATTTCTATCTGGGTAGCTTTCAGAGCAGTAATCAATGAAAGCTCATCCATTTTGGGCTTTCTAGTGCCTCAGAAAAGCAGGCTTAAAATTACTTCAAACACTGAGTTGCTGATACCTTCAAGAAGCCTCTGCTTTACTGCAGAGATCTTTCTAGCCACCTGCACAACTCCAGCCAAGGCATCAGAACATCTGCAGACTACAGACCTTGGATGGAGCACCGCTGAGTCGGGCAGGGTGCAGGTAGGAAGGATGTCACACTAAATGGAAGGAGGAATGTTTGGAAGAAATCGTTGAGGCACCCCTTCTACTTTCCCCACAAACCCTCTTCAACCTCATATCTTCTAGTAAACGAGACTATTCCTGCAGTTCTGTTCACAGCTTTTTGTCTGGGCCTGACCGCTTCTTTGGGAACGCCAGTCAGCGTAAGAACTGCCTTAGGATTAAGCCAGTCTTGTGTTAGGTGACTGTACTTCTATAGGTGTTTTGCTATTCTGAGGAAAAATTATCATCAACTGCTCTTTTCTTTGTGTAGCTGGTTCTCCTGCATTGCCTTGAGAGATCCCAAACTAATACCATTATCAATAATCCCACAGAACAGCAGCAAGCCATATAACAGCCGAAAAGCACGGAGCACATCCATCTCGAGATGGTTGCAGAGCCCAGGCAGAAATGCAGCGGTCTCCTACACGACTCTCCTGCTTTTCCCAGTTTGAATGCGACAGGCCACACACAGTTACCTGTCTTGTCATAAAATCAGTTTCAAAATTTTTCAGGTCAAACCAATAAATTGTCCGTTTGCATTTCCAGAGACGGCTTACGAATGTGCCACTTGATTCCTCTAAAAGCAAACATAACACAAACCAAACCCCAGTCTCTCCTTTTGGAAAAATCTTCCTTCTGAGAAAACAAGTGCTCCCCTTGGACAGAACATCACTGCTCAACCTGCAGTGCCAGAGAGGCATTCATTTACAGGGCAAGCTGAACATATGAGATGCGTCTGACAACTGCCAATTTTAGATCAGTATTACTAAAAACTATGGTTGAAGGAGAGGAAAATAGAACAGCCCATCTGCACCGTGCTCCCACACAAGTGCTGTGTTTTGTTCCCTGAAGCCAGGAACTCATTAGCAGACTGCAGCTACGCCAAGTCTGCTGACACGTGCATTATGGATATTGAACATATGCATCTCAGTGCATCGGGGTTGACTAAGCATTTCCCTCTTCTGCTGTGTCCAAGGTGGCGTAGGCTGGAAGTTGCTTTCTCAAGCAATGCTGTTACAGTGTACATAGGTCATGTCCAGATTAGGGGGACAGCCAGCCACAGAAAGGGTAACCGATACTATCTGAAGTCACAGAGGCACTTAATTTTCTGCTATCATCTAAGCATAATTATGGAGAAACAGGAAAACAAACACATTTTTATCTGGTAAGAAACCTGAAAGAACCATTTTGTAAATTACAGCAAGATGGAGCACACACATTAGGCGTGACAAACAGCAATCTTTTCCCACAGACACTTTAATTGAGATCACTTTTGTCTTCTTCATTTAAAAGAAAAAAGAAAAAAACCTTCAGAGAAAAATAATATAGGTTCTTTTTCACTAAAAAATTAGAAGAAAAAGTATTTTATTAGCTTTAGATTCAGCCTTTCTCCGTCTCCAAAAAGTAAAGAAACCTAGAGAGTGGTTACCTTTGCAATTTTCCCCATTTCACAGATGTTTGCTTTCTCATCCTCAAACTCTGTAAAGGCTTCTTCAATCCTGGCAATGATCTCTTCATGATTAGTGCAGACATTCGGAAGTCCTTTAGGGAAGTAGAAACGTGGAATGTTTATGGACAAAGGGGTACTGCTGGTGGCTTTATTCACAGGCAGAAGAGCACAAGGGCTAACCACTGAGTTCAAAGGGACGGGGGATGAAGTTCCAGGTTTCTTCTCTTGTTTACTTTGAACCTGAAAATATAATTAACAAATACTTTTTTTTTTTTTTTTTTAAAAAAAAAAACACAGCATAGCACACCAAGAAGAGGAGAAAATAGTTTGTGTTCTGAGTGACCAGGAAAAAAAATCTAAAACCATCAACAATTAAATTATAACACAGGGATAAAAACGTATGCCTTAAGTGTCAAATTTAAGAATTAGTGCAATGTCAAAAGTTGCAAATTTAGGATATATCACACTTAAGGCTGTTTTTGCATAATATCTGTGCATTTTGCTTGTAGCTGTGGATTATAATATACTATTTAACCACAGGAGAACATACTCTGCAATTCAGTAATACCAGAGAACACGGACAGTGTTTGCTGTCTCTCCATATGCTGGTCCCTGTGCTGTCATTCTGCCCCACAAGCAGTACAGCACCACAGTCTGTTCCTAATTAGTATTTTTCACATTTTTAAAGTTGTTACCGTATAAGCAGCAGAATTCAGATGTTGGAATGCCCAGGGATTAAAAAAAAAAAAAATCCTTGCTCCCCCACAAACACACGCTCTCTTGGGAAGAGGCAATAGGCTTGCCGATTGCACAAACGGTTCAAATGCAAGAGTTGTTATTAATATAACAACATACGTGATAAGAGGCTAATAAGGAAATAGTCAAGTAAATACAGCTGCAGCTTTCAGTTTATTTATTCTAAATATTTCAAAACAAAATGGTTTTAGGATAAAGTAGCCAAGTTTAAGTTCACTCAATACAGAAGAATGTATATGATGAACTGACTAAATTCTTTGCCTTATTATTTTCCAGATATTTGGGAGCTTTTCTTAACACATACTGAATAACACAACTTGCTATGGGTTTGCCTGAAGAAGCGAGAATTATAAAAGCTTCCCTGAGCGATTTTCTCTGAAGTTTAAAATACTTCACAATCTCTTCTTCAGAGACCTGTAAAACCACAGATCAAGGATTTTCCTTCTCTTTGCTCCTTTGCATCACTGCTCTTTCTTTAAATGGGGAGGACCTCTTCCTTCTTAAAATGCCATTCCTCTTCAGGAGCAGGAACACGTGCTTGCACACGTACACCAGCCCAAACAGACTTTTGTACTGTAACCGCTCTACGTTCACCTGGAGCTTGCATTTCTTTAAATCTTCCTCTGCTGCCTTTACAAGAGGCCTCCAACTGCCTGGGAAGCAGTGGGTTAGCGGATTGGGCTCTGGCTCCTCAGTCGGGCTGGTGATTTGGCTTGGAGGAAGCACAGGCATATCGCTACTTCTGTTCCTACAGCCTGCTGCCACCCCACCTGCCCCGTCTGTTTGGTGAGCTTCAGCCACGACCCAGCTCTGCTCCGTAGTTTTCACCTTCTGGCTTCCGGCAGAGGGGAAATCCCTGCTGCTCTCTTACAGCTCTGTATTCACACCAAGCAAAGCTGCAACAGGCGTCGGGGTGCCACCTCCTGCCACTTAACTCCTCTAACAGGACCTAACACTAGTTTGTCTCGAAGAGCCACTTCTCAGAAGCGGGTTTAGTGCTCATATGCAGACACGCACCGCCAGCTGCCAGGACCAGGAACAACTCTAAGAAATTACTCAAATCTAACAAAAACGTCCACATACCAGAAGAAACCGAAGAAACATATTGTTCTTCCAAAGGACTCATTGCTTTACCAATACGTCCTCATTCCCTTACAGACTAATAAAATTGGATTTTCTCCTTTGAAGGCAAATCCCGAGCCCATCACCACGACAGCACCATGCCATTCTCCTGTGCTGCGTGCCACACACCCCATGCAGCACAGGCCGCCAGCTGACCATCTCTAACACGGCTCACCCACGTTGCCCCGAGCCCCGTTTTCTGAAGAGCAGGGCAATCCATTTTCCTCCAGGTGTTGCCAAACTCAGCAAGGTTTGGCACCAGCTCGCAGAAGCCGCAAGCCAGCCCCCTGGGATCTAGGTGAATTTCCTGACAACCCCAACCCCAATGCAGGAGGTTCAACACCTGTGGGACAAAGCCTCAAAGTGGGAAAGCCTCTTTCCCACTGTGGGAAAGCCTCAAAGTAGCGAACCTGTTCAGACACAGCAGCTGGCCTTCCCAGGAAGGCTGAATCACTAACTCCTGCTCAGGCCAAGGCAAACAAGGTAGAGGCAGAGCTCACAAACAGCTTCTTTTTGGAAGATCCTACCGAAGCAATAGAAAGGGAGAACATTTCTGGCCTTTGTCTTCTTCTTTCTTATTGAAGAATGAGCTGTCTACAGCAACAAGGAAAACAACAAGCAGCAACTAGCTCCTGATGATACTGCTGCCTAGGACAACCTCGCAACTTTCCCCCCCCCAAAAAAATCACTTTGGAAAAATGTTTCTGGGATGGATCTATCCCGATGTCAATCACTATGGGCACAGCAGGGAGTTAATGACAAATACTTGTGAGTCACTCGTGAAAAAATAAAGGAAGTGATATGAGGGGAGTTTTGTGGCAATTCCTTGGGGAAGAGAAAAGAACAACGGTTCCTTAGTGCCAGAAGTTAACCATAAATGCTGTTTGCTTAGTAGAACATCTCTCCAAAAGGGATGTGCATTTGCAGGAAGGACTACTAAGGAAGTAAACTACAAATGCTACAATAAATCTTTTACCTCTGTTACCAATTGCTATTTTTTTTTCTAAAAAGGAAAGTAACATTACAAACCAGTTTTAAATACTGCTTTATAGCACGGTTTAAATTACCTTAACTAACATCTGTCTATCCACTGTATCATCTTCGGCCAGTCACACTATTTATTTCTGGGCAGGCTGAAATAGTGACATCTGCATTATTAATAAACCAGGCAGAAGAACAGCCTCCCTGCACCACGCAGACAAAGTCCAGAAACTCCCCCAGCCTCCAGGCACCACCGGGCCCCGCGCACAGCTCCGCAAGGAAGCAGCATCGCATCAAGGGCTCAGATATTTTCTGTTCTTTTCTCCTGGCTCCAAACCTCCAGCAGGGTCCTAGAGGATAAGTTGACCCATTTATTGCTTTCTTCAGAAAAGAGATTCTCTCCTTTTCTTTGTAGGGTACAGTGACTCAGCCTGGTTACTCACAGTCCACAGAGCTGACTTAATGTCTCCTTTCATTTTAGCTGTTCCTGCCTTACTGAAGTTGGATGATAACTGGATGCAGGCCATCCTCACAGATCAGCGGTTCCCCAGAGCTGATTTGTATCAACAACCCAAGACTTTCCCTTCCTTCCTTTCCTGAAGCCCTTCCCCACCATTACATCTTTCTGCTGCCTCTGTCTCACCTAGCAGGGGACTAAGAGCAGCAGAGGTTCGTTCACAGAGGTTCGTTCACACGCACACGGCTCTCGCAGAAGGAAGGGGAGAGGCAATGAGAAATCATATTTCTGGATACAATTTTTTCCTACTGTAAATTGTAAACGCACCAGCAGAAGCAGAGTCCCATCGCAGAAAAACACAAATGAAACAAACTAAGCAACACAGGCTCACAGAAGAACTTAGATGGGAAGCGACACAAGGCTAGCTCTAAGCTTCGGTCAAGTTCCTCACGGCCTCATGCAGCTGGGTTTTCAAAACACTCGCCTCACGCCTCCTCTGAGGGACATGCCTACAGATCTTAGCGTGCCCTTCCTGCCACTGAGGCACTTCAGTTCACGCCCCAAACCTTTCTGGAAGCCCTGCGGTGGGAACCAAGCCGCCTCCAAATCCAAAGAGCCACTTGTGGGGGGCCCTAACACCCCCCCCCCCACCCCCCGCAGCTCTTGTGCCCCAACCCGCGGCTGACACTGGCCGAGGGGAAGGCTGACGCGATGAGGAGGAACCTCAGGCCCAGGTGGCCCCACAAGTCTGGAGTTTACACCTCTGAAGAGACACACCGGCCGCGCCTGAGCCCACGCTGGGGGCGAAGCTGCTCGACGGCGCTGCGGGGTTCTCCTTCGTGCTCCCTGCCCAAGGCATTGCCGCACCTCATTGCTTCATGCAATTCTCCCCTAGGGAGTGAAAAAGCGTGTTCCAGAGATTAACCTTATATACTGACTTAAACCTGGCACCAGAAGTCATGGAAATAAAACGTGCCCCGTGCTACAAGATCGTCCAGAGCTATTTTAAGAGCTATTTCTTAGGAAACAGCTGCACCGCTGATAATTTCACCTTTTTACTTCCTCACTGGGTCACTGACCATCTTAACAGAGACGAGGCCCATGATGGGGGATTTCAGCATACTGTGACCCCCCGTACGTCAGGGTGGCTACCTGCCAACCTGCTGTCCTAGCACAAACTACTCTGGTCTTCCCCAGTTGTCCCAGAAAGCAAGCACAGAAGCTGGGATTTACCAAGAAACCTATCTTTGGTGCAGTTTCCATTTCTTTGGCTACATCTCCTTCAACCACAGCCCACAGAGCCTAGGAAACAGCCCAAGAAAGCACCCTGTGATGGCAAATCTTTGTCAAAGCCAGGTAGGCTGGTCTGTGCCCAACCTGGGCAGCAGAGACCGCAGCCCCCTTGGTACAGCAGAAAGCTGGGGTCGTTCGACATGCAACAAGAAATATTCAGAGCAATCACACAGAAACTGGGCTTTTCTTACGAAAATGCAGGGAAGACCTAATAGTCTTCCGCTATTTCTCCCTGTTAAATCACTGCCCTTGCCACTACGTTTTCCCCTTGTTTACAAAGACACTTTAACTGTGCGCTCTAAGCCTGGAAGGTTTATTTTTAAACCTGCTGGTATCTTGCTGCAAATAACTTTCTGCAAATAGACATGCCTGGAGGGGACACAGTTTGATTCTCTGATCCAATGAAAAATACAAAGCAACAGAAAAAAAAGTAAAAAGAAACACCAAGCGCTCAAACCTGGGCCTGCTGGAATGACTTCAGCCTCTTCTTGAAGCGGGATGGAAGAACAAAATCACAGCCCTTCGCGAGGAAAGCTAGCTCCCCGCCCAGGTCTGGGTCCCTCCGCAGAGAATGCTCCTTGATCATCATCCTGCTCAGCTCCTAAGCTGGTGGTGCCCGCTCCAGAAGGGGCGCAAGGACTCTGTAGGAGACCACGTCAAACCCAGTAGGTTGCTTTCTTGGTTTGGGTTTTTACAGGCAAGAAATGGCAAATGGCTTCCCGCAGAAGCATGGTATGTCTTCTCTCTCTTCAGAAAGACAACATCTAGAGATCGTGTCTCGCTCCTGAAGCCAGACCTCCCTTTTTTAACTGATATTCAACGTATCCTTCAGTACCACCAGGATCTTCTGCCTTCTTGTAATACTTTAATTGAGAAACATGATCTACAACAGAATCTATTTCCCTGCTGGCTACATGACAGACAATCTGTCCTTGGCTTGTAATAGGCCAGGGGTAGCATGGGAAAGGAAGCACCCACCACCACTACCAAGGTGCTAAAATTAGACGGGCTGCAGAAGGGGCTAAATATACCATCTTCCCCAATAGTTCCTACTTTACATGCTTCAGTGCTGAAACATGAGGTGCAAACTTGCATCAGCCAGACGCAGCTAGAGCGAAGCCACACGCTTGCAGCCAAGACCCGCGCGCACACGATGCTGGTGGTTTGAGGTTTCTGCCTCTGAGGTGATGAGGCAGATCGGCACGAGCTCCACTCTAGACCAAAGGCTGCAATTTTCAGAAAACATCACTTTTTCCTTCTTGCCTGGAAAAAGCAAATCAGATGGTTTCTCCAACACCAAACAAGCACATAAGGATGATCTTAGATAATGAGCTCAGGCATTTAAAATGACTCTTAATAAGGTGGGTTTTTAAAGACATCAAAACACATCATCCTTTTTATTCCCTTTTTCCATAACTCTCACGAGGCAAAGGCTGCTCCCCAAGCCAAATGCAAAACGGTTCTCAGTAGATGATCTGCTCTTTTTCTACATGACCTTAAGCAAGCAGACTTCAAACTCTTGCTCTGACTTCGTCCTGGCCTGCTACAAGCGTGTTCTCCCTCACCTATAATGACAACAGCTCTGAACAGCGACCTACGTTCAGTTCTCACCCCACAAAATGACAAGCACACAGTCCTGCAGCCTGCTTTTCTTCCTTGGCTTTAAGAGTCCTAGCTACTTTTGCCAGGTTACCTTCTGAGCCCAATAACAAAGATCATCATCTAAGTTCTAGCCTTGCTTTTATTAAAATACTGTATTTGAAATGGAAAGGTCTCACCGAGCCTCACCAGCAGAAGAGGATAAAAACTGGACCCTGTGTGCCTCTGATGTATCCATGGTGCATTCTGTATAGCCAAGAAGGACACCAGCTCCACATGTTCTCAAAACAGATTAAAATTCTCCAGCAATAGCATAACTCTTTGTTGGTTTTAGAGCCAATGAGGCTGAAAAACTCAACTTGTATCAGTAGGCTTTGTTTCAACTACCTTCAGATGCTCACTTTAAGATAAAAAAAACTTTGTGCAAGCAGAGCTTGTAACTGTCCTGTTTACAAAGTTTGTGGCACGTGGGCTAACATCTCCATGTGTGTTTGGTGTTGGTTCTTTTAATTCTTTAATTTCACTGCATTTTTTTTTCCATTTCTGATTCCAAGATACTTTAACATCCAGTTACTACTTTCATTTATTTCAGTAACTACTACCAAACAAATAAGTCTTTTCTTACCATTTGGGGTTAGAAAGCATGAGTAGCTAATGCTTGAAAAGAACTTAGATGTGTATACAGCTTAACTGACTGATATTACTAACATCTGATCAAAACTATTTATAATACACGTGGAGGAAACCTGACTCCCCAGAAAGTTTTCCATTATATCATGACTGTGTTCTGAGAAAATGTGATCATTTAACATCGGAGCTAAAGGCACTGTGATGTTGTAGAAGACACTTTTAACAGTTAATTTCCCCACCCAAGGTCCTCGAGAAGCATGCAATTCGATCTGCGAGACAAAGCACCCCGAACTAGGAAACGGCATGAGGAACGGGCAGGGTTATGAAGCTGGAGGCTCAACTTTAACTTTATAGGATTATGACGCAGCTTTAATTCCACTCGGAGCATTCTTGAGGCCACCCCTTGAGGCACGCAACAGACATTTTGACGTCTAAAAGCAAGGTGTGTGGCCTCAGGACAATTCTGTGGAACAGACTAAGCTGCAGACCCTCTGCTCCCCGAGGCACAGCCCCTGCCCAGAGGCAGCTGTACCTCCCATCCCACCCAACGGGAGCCCACTTTGTTCCACTACAAACCCTAGGCTCGTTTTCTGCTAACGCAGCATCTCGTACATAAGCACCAGGTGCGGCAAAAAGGAAGATTCAAAACCATGCAATAGGAAGCGGAGGCAGGGGAAGAGAGGAATAGGAAGCAGGACATCTCCTTCTGGCTCACTGCAGCTCAGCAGGCCTTTGACACGGGATGCTCACTGGCAGGCCCTAAAGAATAGGCCTCTTTTAGCATCGAACCCTTGTCGTGGTTCCTGCTCCCAAAATTATTCACAAACTTCACCCAATGGTTCTTAAAATAAAATGCATGGGCAGGGCTTGGAGCAGAGGCTTGCACTACCCAAACTTGATTCTGAAAGCAGAACGAGTGTGTGAGTTTCTTACAGGCTTTTCTAGGGTACTTTTACTGTGGTACTAGGTATTTTGCACGCATTAATTACCTAAACTCAAATAATTCATCAAACCAGCACACAGAGAGGTTAAGGTCAAAACCTTCCACCACTGACTTCTCCAAGGGCTTTGCATAAGACATTTGCCTCAAAAGGTAACCCCCTTTACCTTCCAAAAAGCCCCAACGATCAGCACTCCTGCAGATGGGGCCAGCCCAGCCTCTACTTCTTCACCACCCGCTGGTTCGAGCTGGCCCCACTTCCCTCACACCTGCCATGCCAGCCAGGCTTCACTCCTTACCTTTCTCCTATCTACAGGCAAAAAACACAGAAAAATGTATTTTTTTCTGCTAGTCTTTCTCAGGCTAGCAAACATTTGTTGTGTTTTGGTGTTTTTTTTTGTTTTTTTTTTTTTGCTATCCTCTAGCTAGTCAGATAGCTGACCTGCTTTCACTGAACCTTTTCTTTCAAAAACAATGTATAAAAAGGATCAGCACACAGAACAGGAAATTTTAAACCAAATAGTTGGTTTAGAGATAAGCAGCGGAAAACAGGATCTCAGAATGGGAAATGTTGGACAGTGTAAAAGCATGCCGAGCTTCCTGGCCTGCCTGGAAGAAGCGTGATGTGCTCATTATGGGCTCTGCAAAATTGATGGACTTCTTGAGTGTTCATTTCCTAGTTTCTAAATAGTTGGGTTCTGAAAGCAAAGAAGCGAGTAATTCTATTGTTCTGTGTGGATGATCATCATTGTTTTTTTATGATAAAGGGAAAGGTCTGTTGCTGATATAAGTTAGCCCAGATTTCAACTCAGATAGGCCAGTCTGAGCCAGCAAACAGTATGGTCTGAAGTGTCTTCCCCTTTTCTTTTTCCTTGCTTGAGGGATATTAAAACTGTCACAGCCTACATCAATGAAAGCTGCACTGCATTGTCATCAATATTAGATCTGGTTTTGTGTGTGCATGCCCGTACAACTATTTGATAACAGTTCTATGAAACAAAATACAGCAAATACTTTTAAAACTGATGCGCACACCTGCAATACCGAATCAGAAACCCCAAGGAGCTGCAGCCAAACCCAGCTAGCTGCAAGACTTAGGGATTCCCCAGATGCTACATCTGCAGAGGGCCTTGCACCCATGACCACATCTACATAAAGCACACCGAACCTCAGAGGAAGGCCAGTATAAGCAGCAGTGCAGGGGACTTGTATTCACCCTGCTAGGGGCCAACCGATCGCCCAGAGGACTGGCGGCATGTGCACAGCGCTCAGCCCAGGCCCCTGGGTCCCCGGGACAGTTTTCTTCTGTGAGCTTTGGTTTCAGGCGTTGACACAAAGCAAAAGCCGAGCTGCATCGTGCAACAGGAGCTCCTATAATGCTGCTGCAGACGGCAGGCTGGGAGCAAACACACACACCCAAGACGTGTGGATGATGAGGGAAACAAACCAATAGGGGACCAGACTGATAAGCTGTTTGACAGACAGCATAAGCGTATCCAGTTCTCAAGTATTGTAGAAAAACAGCCACAAAATACAGTGTCACACATGAGCAAACATTTTTGTTTCAAGTTCACAAGATAAAAAAAAAATCTCATAAATACCCAAGGTAAGAGTAGCTATTAAAAGATCACGTCAGAGCTTTTGGAGTCACTTAATTCTGCACTCTGAGGAAGAAGCCCTTCTGCCTTGCTGGAAATATCAGACAAGGTTATGCTTACTGTCTTCCATAAGCAAAGATGTACAGAGAAATAACAGAAACACTTGGAGAGTACCTAGTCTAAAACAAATAATAAATCCCAGTCATGTCAATTCGGTTAAATAACTCTTCTTTCCTCCCTCCCCCCTTTCAGAATTGCACCAAATACCTGTATTTTCAGGCAAACAGTTTTGAAGACATGCAAGTTAGGGTCCTGCTGGAAGGAGCTATGAAAGCTCGCTGCTAATCTGGACATCTTCTCAAGTACGTAAGTGGAAGGTGCGTTTTGGAAAGTAAAGCCCTTTATACTTTCTATGCATTTGGGACTTTGGCACCCTGTTGTTTTGAAAATTTGGCACTAGCACTTTCCATTCGAAAGCAAAGGACTGGGCAGACAGCCTTGGCTCCCCTCTAAAGCAAGCCCCTGTTGAGAGCGTTTTCCTGGGAAAACCCGCTCCTCATGTGAGAGGCACGCCATGCAGACTCCACAATGACTCTGCACTGGGGACACAGGAAGGGGAAAAAAATAAATCTCCCCAGATCCTGACCTTTGTGCCATGGAGGAGCTCTCTTTAGGAACCAGCGATAGGCAGGACAAAGAAAGTTGTTGGAGCCTGCTCTGAGATGGGAAAGGGAGAGGTGGAGCATCCAGCTCTCATGGTGCTGGTGAGAGCCAGACCAGTACCTGCTCCCAAGAATAAAGTAGGAAGCTGAAAAATTCTCTCTCTATTACATAAAACCTACCTAAACTACATGCAAACTCAGCCTACAGGAGCACCAGCAGGAAAAGGACAAGGTTAAAGGTGAAATTGAATGTCAGGGCCCATTTTGTTTGCTCAGGTTTTGTTTCCTTTTTTGTTTGTTTTTAAATAAATACTACTGCTGGATGAGTATGTTATGCCACACTGCAGCATCCAACGAATCACTTAGCACCTGTAAATTTGTTTCCCACATTTTCCCATGTTTATTCTATTATCCAGTCAAAGGCTTGTTCTCTTACCTTAATCACTTCTGGGGCCTGCTGAATCAAAGCTGGAACAGAGTCTCTGGAAGCAGCCCCAGCAGAGCTTTTCTGCCCCGGGAGGATGGACTGAGGAGGAGCTGCTAATGTTTCCTGAAGAATCTGCATCACTTCCTTCTCCTTGGACAAGCTTCCCTTGCCTGTCTGGAATTCCACCAGTTCCTGGGCAAAGTCCTCAATGCTTTCCAGAATACGCAGTAAAAGGGCTTTGTCATCTTCCTCCATTTTGTGGCCGTTGGTTTCCATGATTTTTGACAGAGGGGAAGTAGGGTCAACAGGTTTACTTTTGGGTTCAAGAGCCAGAGGTAGTACCGGCCTACCCTGCAAGCCAAGCACCTGCAAACAGGCAGGTTCATTCTCCTTTAGGGGTTCCCTAAAAGTACTCTCCATTTTCTGTGAGAAGCACTCCAAGTCCAGCAGCAGTTTATCTATCTCATCCTTATCTATCTTGCACGTCTGTTCTCCTTTGGAGACATCAGCCTGGGAACCACGCGATACAGAATCTGAAAGCGGCTTTAGAGGAAGTTTCTCAGAAGCACAGGAAAGCTCGTTTCCCACTCCAGCATGTTCTGGTTTAACATCAGCACCTGCGTCTGAACAACCAGAGAGCTGGTAGCTGCGCTCTGAACTCTCCCAATCCCCTTTCTCCTTTATTTTCGCTAATGCTCTTTCCCCATCCGACTCCTCCTCAATGTACAGAGCCTCAGCGGAAGACGTGCAGTCAGAAGGGCTTGTGGCTGGTAACTGAGGTAGAGCACAAGCATCTTTCCCAGCTCTGACACTGCTCTCCTGTGCGATGCCGTGAAGGGAGTTTGAGGTAAAGCTCACAGTACTTGTCTGGATGGACTGAGAGGTGCCCGTCACCTCACTCTGATCGCCTGCTGGTCTGAGAGGAACCGTGCCCGAGGATGGCAGCTGAATAATATCCTCATACCTAGGTGGCTGCTCATCTCCAAATATTGGGGAAAAGGGAGTTTGCTGCAAACCATGAAAACAGTTAACTAATTCCACCAAGTCACTAGCTTCCTTGTGCCCAGCTGGCTTGAGCTCAAAGGGCAGCTTTTTTAGGTATGAAGAAAATCTCGTCATCAAATTCATATAAATCATTTCTGAATTAGCCAGGGGATCACTGCTGTTCCCTCCACTAACGCTGTCTGCAGATTTCTTTTTGATGCAATGCTTTATTATGTCGGTGCACTTTTTCAGATCCTCCGAGCACTTGAGCAAGATGTCTAAGCACACCTTAATATCTCCACCAGAAGAACCATCCAGCTTGTGCTTTTCCAAAATTTGGGTAATGAAGTTTTCTTCAGAGAAAGAATGAGGTGAAAAGGGAACTACGGGATTCATGCTGACTTCTGGAGCATCGTTGCTCTCCTGCCATTTCTCCACAGGTGAGGGACTCTGCAAAAAGCCACAAGGAGGGCAGTTCTCATCATTGCTGAAGTGCCCATAAATCACGTCAAAATCAAATGATCGTCTGCTGAACGATTCTGACCGAACTTTCCTTCCTTTTCTGTAGGCCACGTGACTGGAAGAGTTTTTGAGTTTCTCAAAGGAGAATTCCTTTATTTTACCACTGGCAAGATTTATTGCCTCACCAGTAATGTCTTTTAAACTGCTAGAAGCTTGCACTGAAGAGCCCTTTTTGATTCTTGGATTATTTGGGAGGATTTGGTGATAGTCCTCATTTCCAGGCAAGGCAAGCCCATTTTCAGAAACAGGAATTTTATGGTCTTGGTTGGCATCTTGGACGCTGAGCTCAGCACACACGCTGTGGTGGGCAACTATACATGTGACTCCTTGCTTAAACACCTGGCAAGTGCCTGTGCAGTAATGCACGGTGTGCTGGAAGTGCTGGTCTATCACCACGCTGCTGTAGCAGTTCACAGTTGTGACCATAAGCTTGTAGGTTGCTGCCATAGCACGGATCCCACGTGGAAGTGAGGCTTCAAAATTCACCATGAACTTAGCAGGAAGCTTGCACCCCCACCCCTACTTTTCACAGCCACACCAAATTTAACAGAAACATTCAAATGTCAGTTGAAAACATTCAAACCACATGAGAAACTACTGGCTTGGAAAGTCCTAGTGAAGTCTGGAGTGGTATCAGCAGTACAGTTACAACAATTAGTGCAACTTGCATACGGTTTGACTTAAGGCAACTTGATTACTGTATTCCACACAGAGAGCTTTGCTGCTCAGAGATGCAGCCCGAGCTGCTCTGTTTCTAAGGGTCCAGGTAGAATCTCCAGAAGGCGTCATAAAATTCAGCCAGCTCTCAAGTAGAAGTGAAAGACAATGTTTTTTTCTTGGATCCTTCTCTCTTTTTGAGAGAATCATTAAAAGATAGATGATAATCAAGTAGCATGTACAGATAAAAAATCCACAGTATGCTTGTGTGATCCTCTTCTCACACTGGTAAGGTAGGTCCCTACAAGAAAAAACACAGGCAAAAGTCATTATGACTTACATATAACATGCAGCCTTGTCTGACATCAAACAAATGGCATCGGACCTTAACAACCAACATTCAGGCTCGTACAGAGTGTGAGTAGGCTGACATTTTTCCTTCACTCAAATCTACCATATAAGAACACTGCTAAGGAGCTAGCCTATATTTATACACAGGCTGTCTGTGTGTTGCTGTTTTAACAGCTCTATTTTAACCACTCATTGATTTTTTTTTCCATACTGGCTTTTTTTCCTCTCCAGACTGAGCAAAACATTACCTTTAATTCTAATGGAGCAAAACATTTTGATCATGTTATGAATTTCTGGCTTTCATTTTCCAAGACCCTCTAATGATAAGGAAGAGAGCAGCAGAGAAAAGCGCTTTCAGAATTTCCAAACACTCTGGATTAAAAAACACTGCAAACAGCCTGGAGCAAAGCAGATGAACTCTAAGAATGCGTGGCCTTTTGTAGAGGCCACATTGGCTTCCATTAGGCTTTCACCAAGGTCTCTGGGACCATGGCAAAATATTTTAAGGCAGAATAACTGTTTTTTAGTCTCCTACAACCCATTAATAGGCTGCTGGCGTAGACACCAAGAGCAGAATGTAACAATTGTATAGAAGTTAAGGCTGTGAAAACTAGGAGTTGAAAGTTTTACACGTAGTGCAGTCACTTACAGCTGTATTTCCTATCATGATGGTTAAAATTATAACAGAAAGAACAAAGGCTGCTGAACTTTGTTATTAAAAGATATTAAAACCCCAGACTCAAGCATCTTACATTTTAAACATTACTATATCTTTCATGAACACATCAATAATCAAATTAAACCACCCCAATGGTATTCTGAGCACCCCCTATTCCTGCAAAGAAATCCATCTCACAAAACATAGTTAAATCACACTGCACTGCGGGTTTCTTTTGTTGTTTTCAAAGGTAAACACCTAGCACTATGCGAAAGGCCAGACCTGCATCTGACGGAAGGACTGCCCTCCATGCACGTTACTGCCACCTACCTTAGCTCCTAAGTCTGGATGGTTACAAAGGGAAGCACCTTAGAGTTTAGTCTTGTAATTAAGGACTGGGGATGGCACAAGACTGATGAATGTTCCCATTTTACCTGTTTTAAATCCTTAATTTGAAGGTGAGAAGAACCGATTTTAAGATTATTTGATGGAATTCCTAATGCGTCACGTCTGCCCATTGCAATTAGTCAGAGCTACACACAGAAACCCTCTTGGTTTGCTCCATACGTTATACAAAACGTTGCAATGATTGCATTCAAGATGAGCTAGCAACTGCTCCAACTACCACGCTGGTATCTGTAACAGGCTGCCACCTGCCTACCGAGCACCACCGGCCAACCTGCCTGCTGTGCCAGGGCCAGCTTCACAGCCGCTTCTGTGCCTGCCCCGCGCTGCTCCTTCCTACACCCACTGGCACCACCCCAAAGCCCCACAGGCACAGGAGGGCCTTCCAAAGGGATGATCAGAGGTATGGGGTGTGCCCCAGCCACAGCCCTGAGTCAGGGGATAAAGGGCGTAAACAGAGCTGTTTTTGAACCCCGGGGTCCTTATCCCACCAAGCACAAGGCCAGGTAATAAGACTCCACACCCTGCAGTCACCAACTCTCAGGCTTCCCAATCAGGTGTGCTTAATGCTTCGCTGAATCACAGCCACAGTTAAAGAAAGTCCTATTGGCTCACCAAGGTGTTCATCTTATAAGACTTAATGGGCTTTGTTCAGACAGGAAAACCCATGCTTCCATGACTCCAAGAAGTCTAACCATCCCTGGACTCCAGGAGTCCTTCTGTCTAATGCTTTGAGACACAAGGCTGCTGCTTGCTCTCTTCTGAGTCTCCATCAACTACAGACAAACTTCCTGGCATTTCCTGAAAGAGAACGTATACAACATTCAGAGAAAGCAGAGGTCATCAGAGCAGCAGAATTGAAGAGGATTTAATATCGCTCCCAAAAAACCATGGGACTTCTTCAGAGCTCCTTCCTCTCTCCCCTGTGAGGCACAGCAGGGAGACCTCTGTCACAACTGCTCGTCCTCTCTTCTCTCCTACTTCCCTACTGCACAATCTTTTCACCACCAAGGAAGAGTGAGTTATACCTAATTTGGGAAATAATTGCATCTTAATGAAGTTATTCCTTAATTACAAGGATGAGGTGTTAAACCTCACTGTCTCCTCCTGTATCACTCCAAGGAGTGATTTCCCCCTACACATGTACTCCTTGCCCTGGGACTAGGGCAGTTTCTCCAACCCTTTAAACCGTCTTCAAGCAATGAAGCCTTCCATGTCCTTACGGTTACTGCAGAAGGAGTTCTTTGGGGAAGAGGTCTCCCAGATTCCCTGCCTAACCTGACTCTTCTTCAGTTCAACTTCATAATTCAAACTGTGCCTGGCACCAACTTACATTTACTTGAGAAGAGGAGACAGCAAGAAGAACTGTTTAAGTGATTATGCCCTAAGCCACTGCCTGGCCTTGTTACGGAGAGTCAGCCCCTTCAGCTTTGGAACAAGACAGGCCCTTCAGACGTGCTTGCTGCATTCTCTAATCTCTTTCCAATTTGTCTATTTCTGTGGTGCTATCACATTCAGGAATCAACAAAATCCAGACACAAACTTGTCAAGGCTAAAGCAAGATTACCTCCTCCTCTGTGCTCAGACGTCTTCAGCACCTTTTACTGCTGTGTGTCAGTGAAAGAAGTAATCCAAGAATGAATATTAAGAACCTGATATCCTCTTTTTTTCAACCAGATTAATGTCTTCTCAGTGATCACTACTTGCCTTATTTTCACTGTCTGCACAAACACGCTAAGGTTATTTGAGGTGCTGGAGTACTTGCCTCCAGCTAAAGACCAAAAACCGAAAACCATCTAGGCAGCACAACTGCTTAGGGATGCGGAGGAGAAACTGTTTTTCTCACATTTTACTGGCTTTACTTGACCAGGGTTAGCACATGCTCAGCTCACAGCTTTATTTATCCATCAAACAGGATCCTGCAAGTAAACCCAGTCAAGACAAAACCTTAGAAAAGTGCCTTCCTGTTACCAGATCTGGGAATCTGGTCTCAAACTCAGCTTGAATGGGCTTTTGTTGGGACTTTGGGTTGGTGACTAAACCCTACGATTTATGAATAGCAACAATGGAAAGCCTGAGTGCATTAAGACAAATTCGTACTTCCTCCTTTTCAGCCTGCCATTTTGTTCCAGTTGTGACTCTAGAGCAGCCCCCACTTCAGATACACTGCAGACAGATTCTGTAATTAGGACTGCTGCCACGAAACCAGCTCCAACCCCGAGGATACAGGATTGGTTTCACAATGTAAACTGTGAATGAATAGGGCTTCTTGTGCGACTGCAGAATAATGCTTTATGTCCTTCCTATCTGCAAGAAGACATGAATCACTTTACAAGGGAAAAAATTATTGCAGATACTAATGATATAAAAGGTTACTCTATAACACACAAGAAATTCTATTCATGTAAAGATTATGCTCGAGTTAAATAACTGAACAATGACAATCTGTAAGCGAGGGGACTGTCAGCCAGCACTCAGCTTACTTGCAAACTGCAATCTAGAAAGCTACGGAGCAGGCCTCTACAGGCTCTGAAAGTTTCAAAGTAGGCACAAATCTTCCTTTATTTCTCTCACCAGTGCTAGCATCAACATTAACAGTAACCAGAAATGAGACGCCACCACAATGCAGTATGGAGGAGAGCAGCTTCCCTTCTGCACCACGGCACAGGCGTGACTCGTAAACGCGCTCGTTCCTAGTGGAAGAGGCGGTGGGACAAGTACTCCGTTCAGCTGCTTTTGTCAAAGTACCAAAACCACCACCACCAAAAGAAAAAATCAATAGCTTTGCCATTTGGCCAGACATCTGTACTGTAGCAGAAGCATCATCACAGCTATACGATCAGGTGTCTGGTCCTACGTCTTGGACGAGCTGGTGGTGCCAAAAAGCAGCTTAACTGCATCCCCCTTCTTTAGAAATGCTTGATTTTTGTTCACAGTTTACTGAAGAGAGCAGATTTGGCAGCGAACGATATTGATTATGGAAGACAACAGCTGGCAAATAAAGTGATGTTTTCTTGTAAAGCATAACTTTCAGCCAATCTTTGGTACTTTGTCAAATAATAGAAAAATAAAAAATGAATTCATCATCTACTGGTGGAAGTTCTATAATCCCCAAACACACTACAGAACGGTAGTGGACCTTGGATGTATCGTTATCCTTCTCGGGCTCAAGTCAGAATACTGTAAATTATAAGATTAAAAAGCACACGTGCAAAGGCAGACTCAGAGGATGGAGATGAGAACAGACGAGGAGTCTCACTTTTTAAGAGAGCCGTTCAGCAGCTCCTGGAGGAGCTGGCGCTGTGCCCCGCTCCACCACAGCTGAGGACTCTGCTCACACACACACAAAAAAAAAAATCAAACGATTTGGCTCCTTTGTCCTTTATGTCCTATTTTTAAAGCTTATAATATTTGATATCTTTAATTGCAGCATGTATAATTAATCAAGGACAACTTTTTTTTTTGTACATAGGACTTAGATGGGAACTGCCTGCTGTGCTAACTCTTCAGCCTTCATGACCAGTGGGAATTTGGTGCACATGCACACGTTTCAGCTACAGTGAATCCATGAAGGATTGCACCTGTAGCAAGGCATCTTGTGTTTAGTTTTAAGAGGGTTTAGCCAAGTTCTTCCATGCTCTAGAGACTGCAGTGGACTGCTATGGCTACGGAACCTGACTTCCCTCATATCCCAGGCCAGATCTGACCTGGTCAAACAAACCTCTGAACCAGAGCATCTCAATACGCTCATTTCAAGATCTTCAATACTTATAGAAAAGGGATCGTGATTTCCAATATGAGTATGTTCAACATCAGGTTCCAGCAAACACTTATCAGTCTTTCTTAAGCTGACTTAAGAAAAGCTTTCAGGGAGAGAGATTTCCTCACCTGCAGGTACAGACACACTAGGATCAAATTGCCTCTTGGCTTTTTCCAGGATTTGCAGGGACAGTCTGGAACAGTGATGTCTTTAAAGCCAAAGCTGTAGCCCTTTTACAGTGGCTATACGCCAAAACTCAGGGAATAGCATTAGAAAAGAAATTCTGCAGTCCCACGGAGCACTCTGCTGACTTGCACCAGCTTTCAGCTCGCAGGAGCGATGAAGTTGGGCGTGGTGTCCCTGGATTCAGCGGTCCTCAGAGGACTGCTCTCACATGTGCTTGGACATCTCCTGGAATCCACGGAAACTTTTTGCATCCAGAGAATCTTCTGACAACATTCCACCACCCACCAACTACTTTTGATTTGGCCACTCATCAGCTTCAGAATCCCAAGATCTCGTACTGAAACGGAGCACAAACACTGCAGTGGCTTATGTATCATCCACAGCACTCCTGAATTTACAGCACTCAGCACCACCTCCCTCAGCCATCTCTTTTCCAAGACCATTAGCCCCTGTTTACTCAGTTGTTCTTGTATTGGCACAATTTCATGCATTTGATCTTTTCACGGAGGCCCTCATAAGCTCTTCTGGTTCAGCTATGTACTTCTTTTTATGATGCAGGAACCCAAACTGCGCGCAATATCCACAACAGATGAGAACCACGTTCAGAAATGATTTTTTAAAATGCCTTTCAGAAATTAACACTATCACTATACAGTGCTTTCACCTTCCAAAACTTGCTCAGTGTTTTTCAGCTATGACATTCTCAAATGTCTGTTCTCTTAACCACCTGGGTTAATTCATATCTTTGTCCCTTTTTCTACTTCCTTCAAAAGAAAACAATGATGCTATTGTCCTTTGTGAAATGTGCAGAGACCTGCTCATAGAAAGCATTAAACAAGCGGCAGATAGTCACTCTTATTAGAGACTGAAGTTTTCATACAGTCTCATAAGAAATATTAGCAGATGACCAATAAGAATGATCCAAAGATTTTGACCAGCTTTTGTGTGAGGAATGACCAAGCAGCATTTCAGACTGAAAGAGAGGTGACTTTGGAAGAATATGATAATTAATGGTCTACTAAATCATGCATGGCATGGAAGGGGTGGATAGGATCTGACTGCTCACCTTCCATTCCAATAAAAGAACTGGATGCGATTGATTAATGCTACAGGAACCGGGCTAAAAACAAGCACGCATGCAGCAAACCTGTGAAAAGCCCATCAAAGGATGCTGTGGATGCATAAAGTTCTGGGGAATCAAGAGGTGCTGTTTTAATACTCCCTCTGTCAAAAATTTCCACCAAGAATCGTGAGAACCTCCTGAAACTGCAGTCATCTTTTGTTTCTGCTACCCTAATTTTGCAATTCTCAGCATATACTGTCACTTCATTGGTCAGTCTCTCTTCCGGATCATTTGTAACCGTGTTGAGCAACACAAGCCTGACTACAGATTTCCCTGGGACTCCACTAGTGATTACTCTTCACTAGAAAAACTGACAGTTCTTCCTACACTTTAACTAGGTATTAATTAACGAAAAACTTACACTCCTACTGCATGGCAGTTTATTTCCTTTAAGAAATGTTAATAAAGAACTTAAATTCTCTCAGGAAATCCATAACAAGTGGAATACTTGCTTGTTTATCTTTTACTCTTTCTTGTCAAACAGCTTCTGACCCCCCAATTTCACCAGCTGAAGCGAGACTTCTGCATTCATGCAGCGAAGCATGAAGGTCACTGCAATGGGAGGACTAATCAAGGCTGGCTTCCAAGTAGACATGACCTTGAGAGTCACTGTCTGTGGCAGGATGGTAATACTGCTTCGCAGTCAATACGGATTTGGAGAAGTCAATTTTCACACCAGGAAATCTCTGTTTCAGTAGCTCTACCTTTAAAAAAAAACACCCAACACTAACTTAAAAACAACCTCTCTGTTCACAGCAGCTGTGTAAAAGAAACCCAACACTCAAAAAGATTTGGTATCAATAACAATGGTCTACACTGCTCTTGAAAATAAACTCGACACTAGACCCTGAACTATTGTTCTAAAATACTGATTTGGTCAGTGAACACCGAGCTACTCCATGTGATTCCTTCAGGTTATCAAGCATGCCAGCGCTGCTCTACCCTTCACAAGCATCAGGGCGCAGGGGCCCTGGACACAAATATACGAGGAACTCTGCTGTGAAGAACCGATGTACGGGCCTTGATAAGCTTTTTGTTCTGGATATCAGCTGGGGGAGTGGAGCAGTTACTATCCTCAAGAAAGATTTCACTCTCTTCAGTTTTTTCAGGAATACCTTTCTTCAACTTTCCTTTTGCACAGAGACTTGGAACTAAAACTGACCAGACAGGAACGCGTCCCAGGAGACTGGTTTCCAGTTATACAAGGGAGACAGCAGGAGAGTAAAAGCTCACACAATTTTTGACATAATAACTCAGTAAGTGTAAATAATTTGCCAACTAATTAGTTCTAACAGACACGGGGAGCAATATCAGTTAATCTTAGCTCATTTTGCAGGCCCCAATACACTAACAAACTTGTCAAAGCTTAAAGCACGAGTAAAAAAAACTGTAAGTATAAACCCTACTTAGTTATGCTGACAGAAAATAAGGTGACCAACCAGAAGACACTGAAGGTGGAAGAGATTCAAAACCACATAATTAGCAAGGCTCAGGACAGAGGTCAGAAAGCCAGCTTGATTAAGTAATGTGTCTCTTGACTGTTTATAACCTTATATGGCAAAAGATAATTTCATATTAGCAAGAAACATTTTTTCCTCTAAACAGTTAAGTTAGTGTTAACAGTATCCAATTAATTTTTGTTTTTTACAAATCAAAGTGATTTTTATTAAAGTGTTGAGAAAAGAAAGGAAAAGTTGTGTCCAAGATGGCATTCCTTCAGTCGCAGATAGAGGTTACCATCTACAGATTTCCCAAAACCATCTTTGAAACTTATAAGTTAGGCGAAATTCCTCCTGCAGGCAGACTAAACCAGATTTTTAACTTCATAAAAATATTTTCCTTCATTACCCCTCCATTCATGGCTTAAATACTTCTCATTGCTGTCCTATCTGACAGGGTGCCTCATCTGTATCACATTATTCTATTCACTTATATCGAGATTGTGGACAGATCTCTTTGTCTAAGGTGAGAATCTGCTTTGCCAGGGTAGCCTTGGTTGCCAGCCTGGCTCCAGCTGGAGTACCGTACATCTTCCGCAGGTCAGCAGCGCGAAGAGTGAAAATGCCAAGCTTGGGAGAAACGCTCCGGTTCCATGCTGCACGCCCATCCTCTCCTCTGAGGCATAATCACAGGAATAAAGAGCAAGCAGTCATTTCCACCAGTCATACCTTCCACAAGCCCATTCCTGCCAGCCTCCACTCATGCTCCGAAGACGAGCAGCTGTTGAAATGTAACAAATTAGGCCAAAAGGTACAGCATGTCCCAGCATTCAAACAGTCTGGCACTGCTACAGCATTTACTGCTTATGACTCGGATAAGCCACACCAGAGGCACAGATCAGTGTGATCAAAGCAACAAGTAATTTAAGGAAGCTTAACTTTTCCATCCCCTTCCCTCCACCAAGGAAAACCAAGGGTGCTTCAGCCTGACCTCTCAGCAAGGCAGAGGAAGTCATTTCCCCTGTATCTTTACTAACCCAGGGAGCTTTACAAAACAAACCAAGAAAGAACTTCTATTCATTTCTCTCCATTTAAAAAGAAGCAGATGAAAAAGACAAGTGATACAAAGAAGAAACTGAAAACCTACCAAGTGTAAAGAATCCCATAATATAATTTCAGTGAACAGCAATCAAGGTTTACATTCATGAATAGAAATGAATATTTATTAAAATGAAGTCATTTTTAACAAGCTTGCTTACGTGTGTGACCTCAGCTATCGCTTACTACATCCTGTTCATATGCTAGTCTGCAGAGTGATTAATTTCTCTTATCAGTATAGTATTTTAATGCTTCTTAAACATTACCTTATTTCCACAAGTTTTCACTAACGAGGGAGCATTATCTTCATTTTACCCGGTAAGAATTGTGGCAAAGAAGAGAATACATCAATTTTCAGTGCCTTGCCTGAACTGCTAAAGGCACGTGGCGTTACAGAACGTTTCACACAGTCAAAGCACAGCACCTCCAGTTGCAACTGCCCCTACAGAGACTCTGCAAATCAGAATCAGGAGGGAAAGCACAACTGTAAAGTCTAGGGGAAGAAGCTTATCCTGTAACACACCTGAACCCAGTTCTGTAAGACAGAACTTAACTGCCTCAACTACGAATAAGAAAATCCATTTCCTCCCACAGTTCTACTTCACTGTCCAGTTTCTGCCAGAATTGGAGCACAAGTTCCAACCTCTAATTTAGCCTTCAGAGAAGTACAGTTCTGTGTGACAGGAGAAAACCTCGTTGCATGGGGAAAAAATAGCATATGCTCATTTAAGACAGTATCGGAAAGCATTTGTACAAAGAAAGTGAGTTGAGACTCCACAGAACCTCTGTACTTTACCAAGATATCCCAAATTCAGAGTTACTGTTCAAAGTTATGTTTTCTGTGGGTTGCAGGAAGGATGGGGAAAGGTACTTCCAGAAAAAAAAAATAATGGAAAAAGCAACTTGCACTGTGCAGCATTATATTTACACCTCCATGGCTACTGACAGTGGGTGTCTGACCACAGGGCTCCGCTACAGCGATCTCTGAATTGCCTGAGCCACAACGCTCATCGTCTGCTCCGCAGGCTGCAGCTGAAGGAGCTGAAACATGCTTTACCAGTGCATCTCTTCAGGACTCAGCAGTCACGTATCAGTTAACTCTACATTGAGGCGCTTTGACCACAGGTACCTTCGATGCTGTACCTCTGTGCAAATTAGGAGTACAAAATAATAGGACGCATAACAGCGGTTGCAAAGGTCTGGATAATGGAAACTGGCTATGTGCCATCAGGGAACTTCAACTTTTAACTCTGTTACCTTAAATACAATTAATTGTTGCTTCAACTTCTCAGAATCCAGCAGACAGCAAATAAATAATTTTATAAAACCAAGCAAAGTCTAACAGTACTGTCAATCTCCTCATAGTTTTCATGAGAATAAGTTCCCTCTCTGTAAGAGCATTTGAGAACAGACCAACCAGGCTCAAGAGAGTCACAAGAAATAATCAAGTGAGCTAATTTAAAGAAATGCCTGGAAAGCTTATTTCTTGAAGCAGGCATCAGATCCCACAAGCTAAAGCCATGAGAACACCACCAACAAAAACACACCCAGCCTTTCAGGCAGCATTTCAGCGGCAAACACCTTGCGGACTGACAGGGAGTCCCCTTGCACTGCTAGCTTGCCTTTACAAGGGAGATCAGGGCACAGAACAGCACATCTTCCAGGGCTTCCTTCTTTAGCGTGAAGAACAGAGGTAATAAAATTAGTCCCGGACTTAATATTTACATTACTTGGGACCAGCACAGTCTATGACCTTCAGAGAGACTTACTCCAGCAGGAACACATCCTTCAGTAAGTTATTCCATTATTCAATCACATTTTTACAAGTTTATGCCCAACTTAATCTTGCATTTGTCTCCCAGTGAACCAAGGAGCCTAGCAGCCAAAGCTGTTCTCTTTCTTGCTCATGAAAGAATCTTCTTTGGCTTCCTAGAAAATAATTAAAAAATAAATCCTACTTTCCTGACTACGTATCAACAGCTGCCCTGAACAAGACCAAAGGTCCAGAGGCACCCTAGGGTCCCGGGGCAAACGGCCGGCAGTCACTGGAGAGGAGAAGGAGCCGTGTCACTGCGGGGAGATCGCTCCGGTGCTCCCCTCCTGCCTTACAGCCCCAGCAGCCCGGGGCCGCCCCGACCAGTTCCCTGCACCGGATCGCGGCGTTCAGCAGGGCTCTGCCTCCCGGCGCTCCGGCACAACTCTCCCGAGGCAGCTCACAGCCTCGACCCCCGCACCGCAGCGCTCTTCCCAACTTAAACGTGCGATGCGAGCAGCCTCTCCTCCTCCTCCTCCCCGCCTCCAAGCTGGGCGACCCGGGAACCCCCGAACCCCGCGGGCTGCCCCCGGCCGCCTCCCCGCTCCTTCCCCGGCCGCCGCAACGCCGCCGCCGCCCCGGGCAGACCCCACACGGGGCCCCGGCCCCGGCCCCCTCACACCGCCGCCGGGCTGAGAGGAGGCAGCCGCTCGGCCCCCGGTCCCGCCACACCTACCCGCCCGGGCAGCTCCCCGTCCCATGCCGGCGCCGGGCGCGTCGTGCTGCCCGGCCCCGCCGGCCCCTTCCGCGCAGCGGGGTCCCCGCCCCGGAGGCGCGGCGGGCGGGCGGCCCCGGGCTGCGGGCTGCGGGCCGAGGCCGGGCTGCGAGGGGGCAGGCGGCGGAATGGCGCTGCCCGCGCTGAGGGGAGGACGGGGAGGAGGAGAAGGAGGAGGACACGTCCCTCCCTTCCCGCCCTCGGCTCCTCCTCGCCTCAGCGACCCGCTCCTCTCCGCACGCCGCCCCCCTCCTCGGCTTTTTTTTTTTTTTTTTTTTTTTCGTCAGCCGCTGTAGAAACTCAGTGGAGCCCGATGTGGTGTTGGCTGCTTTTCAGCCCGCTGCGGCTCCAGGCCGCTGGCGCCCACCAGCAAAACGGCATGCTGGGCGATGGAAAAGGGCGTGGTGGGAGACGGGTGCCTGCGGGAAAGGGGAGAAAGCGAGAGGCAGGGGAGCCAAAGTGCGACCGCAGGAGGAAGGCAAGCGCCGCGCCTCGGTGGTGGGGCCCGCGGGGGACCTTGCGCTGACAGTGTGCTTACTGCAGGTCGTGGTTTGGTGCCGCAGTTACCAGACAGTACTGGGGGAGGAGGCGCCCAAAGACGCCAAAACGTCGTTGCAGGTAAGTCTGGTGATATTTAGGCCAACCTCATGGGTTTTTCACCTCAGCCAATCCCTGAACTCTTGTTTGGTTGCAGCACCCTCTTCCTTCTGTGCCACACATACATACCAACCCTCTAGCCCACCTTGCTCCCTCACAGCTTACAGGGACACTTCAGCCTCAGCAGGAACACCTCAGATTCCTCTTTCACACCTCCATTAATTCTCCCACTCCTTCACAAGCACATAAACTGTCACCCTCCCACCATCTCCCCCCTGTATCTCTTTTCAGCCACACCATTCCTCCCAAAAAGTCAGCCACACATGCCTCCCTTTTGCTGTTCATTTTAGTGTCTTCTAAGTGCATTTTGGTACCTTCTAAAAGTGCTAGCAAGCATTTGACAGGAAATTCTCCAAGAGTTTCTCCCATTCTATTCTCAGATGCGAGGGACGCAACCCTGCCATCCCTAGCCCTTCAGAATACCTTTTGTTCTTCTTCATTTCTTTGGAGATAAAAACCGAGCTACTTCTATGGCTCTAAATTACCACTGCCAGCTCAGGAAAACAAAACAAAAAACAGTGTACAGGTTGGTGTAGGCAGGCAACAGCCTAAAGGGCAAATACCTCACACCCAAACAACCCACTGATCTGAGCCTGTTTCTTGGGACTCTCCTTTCATGGCCTTGTAGTTCCTTCCCCTGTCACACAGGACAGGATGTGCGTTTGGTCACTTAAGAGAAGTGCAGGCCCTCTATTGTAGGACTGGACATGCAGCCATGAGCGATGTGCACAACCACATCCAGGCAAGGAACTGGCCGCTGCAAAGCCCTATCCATAACCAAAGGTGTATTAATCATGTGGTGGAAATGAGCTGCACTTCAGTCACTTTTTTTTTTAAATGTCTTGAAGGACTGAACAAAATAACAATAAAAGAGTTAAGCATTAACTTGCCATTACTTACCCTGTAAATAGTAGTGTGACTGCCTCCATTTGTGGTCTGACTGCTGCGGAAAGTTCAGAGCGGTTTTACTCAGTCAACATCCACACTTAAATTTGGTATGTTAAGATGCATAATGAATAGTGCAAAAATACTAGAATGCTACAGCATAAAACTAAAAAAAAAGCCTTACAGACTCAGCTGTACACCAATTTACTGGGGATAAGTGGCACATGGATTATGAGAAATGAGCCAGAACTAACAAAACCAGGAATTACAATTATAGTATCAGTTTACCTTGACTGGCTGTGGACATGGCTGGGAAGGCAGGAAAGGGTAGGGCTGTCTCGGGAAAGAAAAAGTGAAGACCTGGCTGGCTGGAGGAAGTGGAGCAAGGAGGCATCTCCTGGCAGTCTTGGGGAGCTGCCCAGGATGGTGTATCCTGAGTAAGTCTGTATCTTCCAGAGACTCATGGACATTTCTCTGTCTTTCACCTGCACCCTTCTAGGAAGTCTGAGATATGGCAAATGTGAGGGGCTGCTGCTTGTCCCTAGAGAAGCTGGAAAGCCTTCCCAGGAGATGTGATGAGCTGACCAAGCTCTCACACAACACCTGGGTAAGTCTCAGGAAAAGTTACTGAAAGGGCTGGGTACACCTACGAGCACTTTGCTGTGTTCTTACTCTAAGGACTAGTGGGCATTGAAGGCTCGGAGAACTTTTCCCTTCATTCCAGCTGGGCTTGGATGAGAGCCCTAGAGAACACGCAGTAACCCAATATTGTGAAATTATGAAATGTGTTAAGAGAACACCCTTATTTTCTGAGTATGGAAAGAGGCTGGTGTGTGGTATTTGCTGCTGTAGGGGAACAGGAATGTCTGCTTCATTCCACGATTACAGGGTATGGAGCAGCAAGTTAACGCTTAACTATGCAATCATAATTTTATTCAATCTCTCAAGATTGTTAAAAGTACAGTGGAAAAAGCCTGGAGTGGCTTTATTACTTGACACACAACCACCACCCGACAATGCCATTCGCCGCCCCTCTAGACGAGGAGCTCGGCGCTCTCCACAGCGGGGGGCTGCCGGCCGCTGCGCAGGGGGCGAGCGGGCGGGTCGCTCGCCTTACGCATTCTGCGTGCCGCGCTAGGCAGGAGGCGAGCGGGCGGGTCGCTGGCCGTACGCACTTTGCGTGACGCGCTGGGCGGGCGCGGCGCGTGCGCGGTGCCGAGGCGGTGGCCATGAAGGTGGCGGTGGCCGGGTGCTGCCATGGCGCCCTGGACAAGCTGTACGAGACGCTGGAGCTGCTGCAGCGGCGGCACGGCGTGCGGCCCGACCTGCTGCTCTGCTGCGGCGACTTCCAGGCCGTGCGCAACGAGGCGGACCTGCGCTGCATGGCCGTGCCCGCCAAGTACCGCCACATGCAGAGCTTCTATCGGTGAGCGCAGCGCGGCGCGGCCCGCCCGGCCCGGCCCGGCCCGCCCGGCCCCGCCGCCGCAGCTGTCGTGTCCCCGCAGGTACTACTCCGGCGAGAAGAAGGCTCCGGTCCTCACCGTATTCATCGGCGGCAACCACGAGGCTTCCAACCACCTGCAGGAGCTGCCCTACGGCGGCTGGGTGGCGCCCAACATCTACTACCTCGGTAGGCTCGGCCGGCTCCCGGCCCCGTTCCCTGCCCTGTCCCCTTCCCCGGCCCCGCCGTGACGAGGCGCGCTCCCCTCTGCCCTAGGTTACGCGGGCGTCGTGCGGTTCCGCGGTGTGAGGATCGGAGGCATCTCGGGCATCTTCAAGTCTCACGACTACCGGAAAGGTACGGCACGGCGGGAGGGGGGCGCCGTGCCCCGGCCGCACCTCCTCCACCCTTCTGAAGCGACTGACGCTGGAAACCCCTCTTGGCTTAACGCAGGGGAGGGTCTGGAGGTGGTCCATGTAGCTGCCTAGCAGCCGTAGCAGGAAGCAGCGTGCCTTTTCAATGTTGTGGCTGGAACAGTCTTGATTTTTCCATGGTAGTGTCCTTCTAGTGTGCAACACAAGACTGTTCAGTTTTATATGTGTAAAACAGTTGATTTATAAGTGTGATACTGTACAGATGGACCGGCCTGAACTAAGGCTTAGTGTCAGTAAGCCTCAAGATTTGTTCACCTCAATTTTCCATGTGTGTGTTCAAGAGCTCTTCCTTCGTGGAAGAGTCACCATCAGTGGCCAGAGACCCGATCACAAGCGATGCCAGGTGTCAGCAGACACATAACTTAGTCTTTCTCATTCATCAACATATATGCTTCAGAGAAGCTTTGGAGATGGCTTTCAATCTGCAAAGTATCGAATAGTTTTTCGGAACATTTGATTCCGTTTAATACCTATTAGTATTAATTAAATTTTTTGTTATCAAGTATACAAGTTGCATGTCTGGATATTGCTTGTGGTAGATGAGACTTTCAGTAGTTAGCATTATCATCAAAGAAGTAACATTTTTTGTTGCTGCCAGTCTTCTGCTTGTTCCTGTCTACCTTACATTCTGTGGCTGTGGCAGTACGCTTGCATATATAGCCATGATACCAGCTGGCTGAAGTAGATAGCTATGTTGCATCATGGCTGTGCAGCAAACAGCTCTCTATATGTGATGGCACATGGCTGTGCAGTGTAACTGTGGAGGTAAGGGATATGGGGAGGCAATGAGGGCTCTCACCTGAGCAACACAAAATCTCAGTCAGAAATGAAGTACTTAAGCTTTTCTGGCCAAAAAGTACTTGTTTCAGTCCGCTTGGGTTTTAAGAGTTAGAGTAAAACTGTGAGCAGTGTGGGTTTTTTTCTTCCCCTATAACTGATTTTCTGTATTCTCCATAATTATATATATTAAAAAAAGACATACAATGGAAGAAACGTTCAGTTCTGTAGACATTTTTACAACATATTTGCCTCATACATAAAAAATTAACAGCTTGTCAGCATAAGCCCCCTGTAAAGGAAACGCAGCATCTCCTTCAATTACTGGCAGCCTTGTACGTAGTATTGCTTTAGATGTCTATATGACTCCAAGAAGCCAGCTTGCAAACAGCATTAGGAGGGAACTGTTGATTCAGGCACCTACTCTTTTCTCAATGTTTCAGGTCACTTTGAATGTCCACCATACAACCAGCAAACAATTAGAAGTGCTTACCATGTGCGGAATATCGAGGTCTTCAAACTCAAGCAGGTTAGCAAAAAATATATATTTTTCACAGTGATGTTTTTCATTAATTTAAAAATGAGATGTTAAAGCTGTGCTGGACAGCACACTACTAGATAGCAAATCATGCCAGCAAATCTTAGCTAATCTTGACAAGCCATTTAATGCAGGCTGTGATTTCACTACTGTACTTGATGAGTGTCTCCTCAGTGCTTTGTGTAGCAGGGCAAATTTGATCTGAATCAGGCATAATTGGGAGATCTTGTTTGTTAGATTGGATAAAGTTCAGAGGATGACAGGTACTCCAGCCGTATACCTCTGTTCCAGCTTTAGGAAGATGGACGCTACCTTGTCTAACATGCAAAGTTTACTAATGCAAATTGAGCTATCTGAATGAGATGATCCCAAATGGCTGTGGTTGAAGTATTTTTCACCCCACAGCTTGAAATGCAAAGGATAGCTTTATTTTTGACCCATGTCCTACACCCTGCTTTGTCACAAGAGCTACTCTGTTTGGCTGAGGTTGTGGTGTGAACAGATGTATTTATAAACATCTTGTGAATGATTATTCAGATTGCCACTGGGGACTCAAGTGTTCAGATACACGGATGCTGAATATGGGACAAAGGTTTCTGCCCTTATAAAGGGTTTGATGCGTTTCCCTGAGTTTATTACTAGACTTGTGTTTCGTTCTGATACGGCTGTTGGAGATGAATCGAGTATTGAACCAAGCTGTACTTAAGATGTTGACTAGACTTCTAAGGGGTGCTTCCTTTGAGGAGGAGTATTGTGCTTAGCCATTCCATTATCCCTTCTGAACAAAGATTTTAAAAATTCACGAGGAAGATGACTGATAGTGTGTTGAGAACTTGCTCTATAGTTGTAACTTCAAGTCTTCTCCTCGCTGCCTGATGCTTCCTGGGACGATCTCTCTTACAAGGCAGTATACATAAAACACAGCTGACAGACCCAACAAAGTGTAGTACGATGCTTGGAGAATGCTTCACAGTAGTCAAAATGGACTACTTCCATTTGACAACTTCAAAGGCCATCTGAAAGATGTACTAATTGCTCTAAAAAGGGAGGTTATTGGTCACAGCTAACTCTGTATCTGATCTGAAGTAGAACACAACGTGTTAGGCACGTTCTGTCTTGTGATGTGTAATTTTGAAACTTTTATCATATGTTTTATTTATACCATATGCATTTTTGGCTTGATAGTTAAAGCGCCCAATGGACATATTTATGTCACACGACTGGCCAAGGAGCATATATCACTATGGAAACAAGAAGCAGCTTCTTAAAATGAAATCCTTCTTCCGTCAAGAAGTAGAGAGCAACACGTTAGGAAGCCCTGCTGCTTCAGAGCTTCTGCAGCACCTGAAACCCAGTTATTGGTTCTCAGCACATCTCCATGTTAAGTTTGCAGCTTTCATGCAACACCAGGTAAAGGGGAATAAAACCAAGAGCGTATGCTTTCCAAGGATGTTTCAGAATTCTAGTGCAGGTAGTCGTGTCCAGAAAAGCAGCTTCTTAATGTGAATTTGCTTAGTAATTAAAATTCAGCTTAAGCCCCAAAATCTTAAGTGGTCTTAAGACTACTGCCTTATGGAAGTTAGAGATGTTATAAATTAGTGGTGGCACCACCTCATCTTCAGGTACAGCATGAAATAGCTAAAGTTGCTGCACTTGAAACTTCTTAATTTAAATTTTACAGAAAAGCACCCTTTTTTCCCTGTTTTACTGGGGAAGGATACAGCTTCAAAAGAGTGATAGAGAAGCAAATGAGCAGACTGGTTAACCTGGGATGGGAGGATACCTTTACTAAAGCTTGGCAGGTGAAATTGGCTGCCTAGGTAAAGCCAAAAAAAACAGTCCCCGTAGGTTGAAACTTCTCTCTGTTAATTTGAATTTTTGCTGAAAGTGGTGTGACATGCTATTCGAATTCGCAATTCATTAGATGTTAAAAGGTAACTCTAGACATTTTGGACTCAAGTCTGCTTCTAATCATGTTGAAGTTTTTCTTCTGGCATCAAGGCTAGGTATGTTCAGCTGCCTTGGTTGAAGGAGACCTGTGGCTCTTGCTTTATCTTCCTGTTTTCAGTGTCCAACTTTTTGTTAGACATCTGCTGACGTCTGTCCTCTCTCTTTCTCCATCCCTTTCTTATAATCCCGTGCTGCTTCTCTATTTCAGAAACTATTTTAATGTAAATTGTGCTTTTAAATCTCTCTACATAACTTGTGTAGAATAGTGTAATTTCATAGGAACGCTAATGACTGTTAACATCTTGTGTTTCCTAGACAAACTCCAAAGAAGAACTACCAAAGGCAACGAAGTTTTTGGCTTTGGATAAATGTCTGCCTCACAGAGACTTCCTGCAGGTGATGACCATGTGCAGTGGGTTACCTGATAGCATGCTCTTCAGATGCAGTCAAACGTCTCAGTAGTCTTACTTTAAAGTAGCTCTTATTTGTTGTCTTAAAGGGAAGATGGTTCGTTATGTGTCTTTAGGATATGTGGTGGGATCCAATTGCTTTAGCTACCTTTGAAGATGAGAGTCTGAGGATGGGCTTTTGCTATGCAGAGGTACATGGGGGTGCTAGTCTGCACCTAAAATCCCATAGGAGAACTGATCTGCAGTAATACTGCCTCCAGCAGCGTGGTCGTCCACCCGTGTTTAGCTCTGTTTTACACTACATTAGAAGGTTGAATTTCTTTTATGGATTATTTAAAATCAGAGTTGACTGGTGCAGCTTGGCTAATCCAAATTGTTTGACTTAGGTTAGTGTCACTGAAAACAAAGTGATTTGGGTTTCAATCGGTCACCTGCTGAAAGTGTTTAAAAACTATCAATGTTAATTTCATTTTGTGCTAAGAATATCCATAGAAAAACTTGCCGTCAGTTCTTCATGATTTTTGGCTTAGAAGAAGGTATGAACTTAAGAGTAAGCAAATTGTTTTCTAAGTTGTGTAACTGTCTAGTAGCTGAAAGTAGGGAGAGGAGGGTGCTCTGATTTTGAGTTGCTCTAAGCTAAAATACAGAAGTGTTACAGGAGAGCCTGTTTTAATTGCTGATCGTCCTCTCTTACCTCCTTACTGCTATAGGCTTCTATGTAGGACTGCCCTGAGAGGGCATGTTTGATTGAGGCCATTAATTTAGCATACTTCAGACTTAATTACAACTCTGTACCATGAAAACAGCACTTCAAAATTTAATTGCTTTCTGGTGTCAAGAGAAATGTCTCACCTCATCTGTTTTATGGTTTTATTTTGTTTTTTGTTTGCTTGTTTTGAACAGATAATAGATGTAGAGCATGATCCTACTGCAGGTGACTCGCTGGAGTACGATGCTGAGTGGATTGCAGTCCTTAAGGCTACCAACAGTCTCGTTAATGTGACTCAGAGCTTGTGGAATATGCCTGAAAATAATGGCCTCCATGCAAAGTAAGTAGCACGCAAAGTAGAAAGTAAAACATGATTTAGCTGGGCTGGAAGCATACTGACCTTTTATAGCTGTGTTTCTTATCTTATACTTATCTTTTATAGTTGGGTTTCTCTGTTCTGCAGCCTCTAATGTCTGTAGGACTTGGTAAATGCTTTGGAAAACAAAGGGGATGATAAGGGCTGTGCTGTAGAGCTTACAGGTTCTTTACTGCTCTGTGCAGGCAGTTAGTTTTCTTTGGCAGACTTGGGTAACACCATTCAAGGGGCAAAAAATACATGGTGGCTGATCTTCTTGTTGGTCACTGTGAGACTGAAAATCAGGCTTCCAGGCTTTACCGGGTGGGTTGGCATCGTATGCAGACCTTTGGTGTGCAGAGCAGAATCTCAGTGTTGACCAAAGGTAATATGCTTGGGTGGGGTGGGGGGGGGCTGAGAAATTGCCTGTTGTAAGATGAATTTGTTACCTATGTTGAAAAGTTTATCTTTGCAGGGGGAACAGAAAATACCTTTTGACTAGCTGCACTTTTGTTAACTTTATGAACTTATTTAGGTGGGATTACAGTGTAACAGAAGAAGCCATCAAGGAGGTGTTAGAAGAGCTGAATCATAACCTCAAAATTCCTTGCAACTTCACCTTGACAGCTGCTTGTTATGATCCCAGCAAGCCCCAAAAAAACATGGAACCAGTCCATACCATCAATCCACAGACCACTGAGTTTTGTGCCCAGTTTGGCCTCACTGACATCAATGATAGGATCCAGCAAGTTAAAGAAGAGGGCTCAGTACGAGCATATGAGGAGGAGGAGGAGGAGGAAGAGATGGACAGTACTGGGTCAGCAGAGGAACCCAGTGAATATAATACAGATAATTCTGGACTTTCATCCATTAATCCCGATGAAATAATGCTGGATGATGAAGGAGGTGATGAAGACTTGAGTACGTGTTCTGTAGATCCTTCCCCTGATCATCCTCCTGAGTTTTCTGCAAGTTTTTCTGATATCAGGATCATGCCAGATTCCATGGCAGTATCATCTGATGATGCTATGGACTCCAATAATGAGGAACTGGAGAAATCTGGCGTGTGTAAGCAGGCAGAAGAGAAGAGCTTGAATGAGAGACCTTTAAAGCGCATTGGTGGTAATGAAAATGGGAACACGGGCATTAAAAAAATTAAGAGACGGAATCAAGCCATCTATGCTGCAGAGGATGAAGATAAAACAGAGTAACACTTCTGTGTTGCATAACTAAGTTCTCTCCCTACTCCTTTATGCAGAGGTGGTGAGAACTATGGTGAACTACTCATGCTTTTAACATTATTTGATCTTATTCACGCTGCTTTCTTGAGGTGAAGAGGCTCTATGTACCTCTTTCAGGGAAGAATATTTAGTTTGATTAAACATCTAAGCCAGAAGCAAAGTTTTCCAACAAAGTGCTTTGTCAAAGGACTTAAAGCCCATGTATAATCAGTCGATTTTGCTTCGGTTCTCGGTTATTAGTGTATATATACTACGTATCTTGAGCTGTACTGCTATTCAAGAATCACCGTGCTGGTTTAACAGGAAAAGAACTCTTACTCAAGTCAAAGTGAGAGGATGCCTGACTTATGAGACTGAACTATTTGATTTTATTGCTTTTGTCTTGTTTTATACTGAACTTTTAATACAAAGTAGCATATGCAATAACTGCGTGAACTAAATTTGGAAGTAGAATTCCCAGGATAACAAAACAGCAATAGAAGAGTGAGGATTTTTGCTTCTGCTGACATTCATACCATAGAAAAGCTTCGTGGTCATAAACAAAACAATGTGTATTGTCTAGTATTGGCTTTTAATTACTGTTTTGGTACAGAACCAAGTCCCTTAATTTGAGGCATGACAGTTTTATGAGGACCATGCAAGAGAACATCTCTGTTCTTAAAAACTCACTTGTGTGCTGTTTCTTAGAAGTTGAGAACCATATCGTAAAATTAAAACGCATCTGTTTACGATGAACAGCTTTCTAAACATGGACATCATCACTGTATCAATTCTCACTAATTAAGGCTGTGTTGTATTTTCCTGCAAAGTGACTGATGCTTCAGGCAGCAATGCTTACCATCATCTTTAGCCTACCTTTTCACCCGACACTTCTTTTCAGTAGGATGTAAATTCCTAATTCTTACAGCTCGGTCTGGAATTTTCCAGAATACCTTCATGGACTTTACCTATGGCTGGGCAGCTCCTGTTCTCTTTTAGATCTTCTTGGAAGTTTTCTTTTTATTCTTCTTACTCTTCTTCAGTTTTCCCTGAATTAGCAAACATATCATGCTCCTTTTGGCCTAGAAGGCTGTGAGGATAACAAAACTTAGCGAATTCATGAAAACAAGTGTTTTCAAGTACAATGGCATGCCATTAGACTCATTAGCCTTACAGTCAGCTTCTGCTGGTGTTCTGTGCTGAGCTTTCAGAATCAGAGAAGGAATTCCTCATGACTGTGCCGCCCTTGAGATGAGCAGTAGTTCCAGTGTGCTTTTACTCATCTAAGGCCCAAGCACTATGGAGAAGAAAGCATTCCTACAGGAAAAGAGAACTGGACAGGGAGCCATGAGTAAAAATAGATTGGTGAGTTGTAGCAGGGAAATGCTTCAACTTGTCTTTAAAATCAGTCAAATTCTGGGATTCATCTTGGTTTCTCTCCTGCCAGCAGGTCACTATGCAAACAAAACGCATATAAGTATTCAAGAACTGGCAAATGTCAAAATTAACGCTCTCCACAGTTCTGATTAACAGCTTTATATTGGTGTGCTGATACCATTAACATCCTGGGTTTCTTTTTTGTTCCAGAGGACAGTATCTTGTTTACTAAATGATTAGTTGGATCCTATTAATATTCGTGTATCTCTCTGTGCCTGCTCATCTGTCAGAAAACCCACCAAAGAGAACTGTGATAAGATGTGATAAAGAATTGGGACAGTTTGGTGTAACCCCCAGGTTATCTAAAGTAGCTGTTAAGGTGGCCTAGGTTACTGAAAATAGTTCAGTATCTTTAAGGGTCTTGGGTCTGCAACGTTAAAACCTTAATCATGCCTGCATTTCCTTGTGATATGAAGACTATCATGGTAATAAAGTATTTCCTCTGTACCATCGAAAAGATGCGATTTTAAGTATAAAATATGGTATGATCTTGAAAAGTCACCGAAGAAATCTGTGTGGTGTTCAGCTGTCAAATTCTATGTGGCGTGGAAGATGTAGGTTACACTTAATGGATGCTTTTGTCTAATTTCATATGTTTTTAAAGCAAATTGTTTTGTTGTGTCTTCTACTTTCTGATAAATGTGTTTTGGCTTTCTAGAAAGGAGACTGCCAAGATGGAATACAGATTTTTAGAATGTTTAGAGGTGTTTTTTTTTTTTTTAATGAAGAATGTCAGCATCCATTGAGTGGAGTCCAGATGTAAATATACGTATTTTTTTTGAGTATGAACCATGTGTGATCTATATAGACTTATTGTGCCCTTTCTTGCAGTTGCTTGACCTCTTTGCAGTTTGAAGTATCCATCTCTACTGTATTCTCATCCACTATGGATTTTCCCTGTCAGCAAGATCCTCTGTTACATGTAAAGTCAGTTGCAGCTCTGAACTCGATGCTTCTTCAGTTAAGACCAAGTACTCCAAATAGTATGTAAAAAGTTAGGAAAAGCTGGCAAATTTAATCAGTTCTGAATCCTAAGATCCAGAGTCCTTTAAAGGAAATTTTAGAGTTTTTGAAAAAATTTAATATTGGTGAGAAACATCTGGAAAACGTTTCTGTCAGACCTGGTATATTTATAATCACAAATTGGTCAGTAAATGAGACTTGTGCTTTTTATAGACAAAAGCAGAAACATTTGAGAAAATTGTTCACTTGTTTCAGTCCAGGGGATTTTGTTCAAACTGTGTTAGTAATCTACTCGAAGAACAAACTAAGAACAGGGGCGTAGCTTTTTCATAAGCAAATAAATTATTTTCTAAAAATAAAGTTAATTTAACTTGCACCCCCATCCCCAAATGTGCTCCCATTATCCTGTACAAGATCCCTGGCGGGTACCAAACCGGTGTTTACCTCTTGATAGCAAGAGATGAGACAAACTAGCCGTGACCTGTGGCGTTCCTACGGTCCTCTCACCGCATTAATGCTGTCCCCAGTAGAGCAGCGATGGATGCAGCACCCCCTGGGCCTCCAGCTGTGCACCACCCAGGGGACCGCTACTCCGGCGTTAGATCTTCCAGCAGCCTGTAGCAAAACGGAGGGTTCTGGGGGGAAAAAAAAGAAACCCCACCTCCCTGCGAGCACAAGGGAGGGTGCCCGCGCCCGCCAGCCGAGCCGTGGGCGCTCCGGGCCCGCTCCCCGTTGGCGGCTCCGGCTCGCAGCGCCGCCAGGGGCCGCCCTCAGCCCGGCGGCGCATGCGGGGCGGTTGGGCAGGGCCGGGGCCCGGCGAGGCTGCGCCGCTCGGCTCCGCCCCGCCCCGCCCCGCTCGGCTCCGCCCCGCCCCGGCCGCCCCAGGTCTCGCCGCCCCGCCCCGCCATGAGGCCGGGCCCGGTGGCGGCGGCGCTCCGACGCGCTTGAGGGCGCCGCCGGCGGCGGGGCTGCGGCTGCTGCGCCGCCAAGATGGCGTCGTGCGTGCTGGAGGCGCCGCTCCGCATGAGCGTCCTCTCGGTGAGTGCCCGCGGGCTCTGTCCGCCCGCCCGTCCGGCAGGGGGCTCGGCCTGACCTTGGCCGCCGGCTGCGGGGGGCACCTGCGGGCCCTTTGTGCGGAGGCGGGGGCGCCCCGTCCCGGCAACTTTCCCCCGGCGCCGCCCGTCTGCGCCGCCCGTCTGCCCCCCCCCTCCCCGCCCCGGGCAGGCCGGGACCGCCGGGGCCCGCCCGCCGCCCCCACCGCCCCGAGCAGGCCGGGGCCGTGCAGCCGCGGGCCTGGCGGAAGGGGCCGCCTGCTGCCGGCCCTGCCCGTCCCCCGGGGAAGCCCGGCACCCCGGTGCTGCTCCCCCGACCCCTGCGCTGCGAGGAACAATGCGGAGGGTACGGCATGGGTGCCGCTTGGAGCAGCCCAGGGCGTCCTCTTCGTGTTGTTTTTTTCCCTCCAGAGTGCGGTTTCTTACTGAGCAAGGGACCCGTGAAACTGATGATGTTGATAGATTCTTCATTTTTGGGGCCTACCTGAAGAACTTGTTGGCCTGGATACGAATGCCCTTCTGCATTACAACCCTACTGGCTGATAAGGTGAAAGCCAGGGTATTTTAGAAACGGAAGGCAGTGGGATCGCTGGAGTCCAGAACACTTTTACGTAGAAATACATAGATCGGGAAGGTGAAAGTCCACTGCTGTTCGCAAAAATACTGCTCTCGTTATGTGGTGGATGCTTACATGTAGAATTTATTTAGCATAATTTAATAGTATTCTCATAGACAAAGGAGTTCTTCTGCCTCTAGATTCTTCTCTCAGGCTTATGTGAGACCATGAGTGAGCTGCTGGTAATTCTGTGTCTGGCTGGGGAAGCAGGCACAGGTTTAGCCAAGAGTTAGATACCTGCAAAGCAATGAACAGTTTGCAATTCCCTTATAGTTCCTTTCAAGGAAAACTTATAAGGAAAAAATAGGAAAAGCCTAATAAGAGCTTGAGCTGGCAAAAAGAAAAAAAAAAAAAGAGATAATGGAAATGCTTTCTGGCACGTGTTTGTGAGAACCTGGAGGGAAAATTCTCTTCCCTTTTCCCACCCTTGTTTTTTGGAACGCTTTTCATCTTCAGCTTTGGATCTTCTCAAAGAGAATAACAAATCATTGGTGCATAAATGTTTAGCTTACAAGCATGGTCCTGTTACCGGGAGGAGAGTTCGCTTTCTCTTGTAAAGTAGTTATGGGAAGCGTTATGGAGAATATTGTGCTGCTGTCCCTGTTGAAGTTGTGTGGGACAGTAGGCAGTCTGTCTTAGAGAAGGACAGTGTCTGCAATGTGTAAATTTGTTATGATAAGGTAAGCTACAGAGAAATGTCTTAATATGCGCTTCCGTATTTTCAAGAGCTTGTTTGTCAATATACCTCTTGAGCAACATTAACAGCTCTTATAACTTTTTCTTGCAGGAATTTGTGGTTTTTCTATGCAGTAACTGAATATAAGTAAATTGGAATTTAAGGCAGTGTTGATATCTCAAATAGACCTCTTTGTGTGTCCTTTTCATAAACTACGAATACTTACCAGCACTCCATTAACTTTCTTAGACTCATAACGTATTGTTATCTGCAATAAATACGTCTTATTCTTTAAGTCATGCTTAAACATGGGGTTAATTCTTTGCGCAGATGTTGCCCAGCAGTAACATACTGCACGTTTGAATATGATCCTGTGGTTTGGCTGCTGTCTTGCCTGGTAGGTTTTGTAGACGTGCTGTTGCTTTAGTCATTTCTGGTTTTCTGCCATTATATGAATTGATATAAACTATTAAAAATATGTATCATTTTTTTTCCTGCAGGAAGTAACGGCCAGTAGCCGCCACTATGTTGACAGATTATTTGACCTCGATCCCCAGAAAGTTCTGCAAGGTGTCATGTAAGTCATCTGAAACACATTTGGGCTGTTGGTTGTGCATAAGCTAGGTTAACTTGAATCCCACTAGAATTGTATGTCAAGAGGAAGAAGCTCTGTCTCTTTTTGAGAAATCTTGTTGGAAAATTTTAATACAAACATGATAGTACTGTTTTAGCACCCTATTGCTATGTAGTGTACGTAACCAGCCTCACAGGTGTCAGAAATGAGGTTAAATATTCTGTGAGCATTCAGAAAAAATTTTTTTGAAACATTTCTTCCCTTTGGCCACCTTTTGATTCTCTTCTAAGTCTGCTTTTCTCTAATTCTGTCTTAAAAGAATTTTTTTTGTCTACTGCCAAGTCAGTGTACCTGCCTTTTTCTTTTTCCCCTGCTGCCATGCCTGAGTGTTGATTTTTGATGCATGGCTTCTCTCTCAGTAAAGGGAACTGCAAGCCAAAAGAAACTACTTCCATAGAAATTAATTTGGACGCTGGTTATATTTCAGTATTTCTTTTGCATGCCGATGACAGTGGGTAAGGACTGAAAGATTAAGAAGAGGCCTTGCCCTGTTGAATAGGTGGTAAAACTGGTGCAGGGATCTGGCTGTGTTCTCACTGTCCTTGGGCTATATGCTTTGCGTTATAACCACACCGTGATGTGACTAGTGAGTCCCTGCCCAGGACTGACGGTTGGTGAAGCCAGGCCTGCTCAGGCTTACCTACAGTTTGCTGGCTGTGGTTATCTAGCAAAACACAAGAACATTTGGTCAAAGGACCAAGTGGATCAAAAAGCCAAGAACGTCCATTGTGTTGTTTAGGACAGTCTGACGAGTTTCTGGTAGGAAAGTAGTTCAGAAGGTGGCCCAGGGATGGAGTAGGCACCGTCAGAATTAGCATCCCTCTGAAATTACATGAGAAACAAAACACAAATATAAAACTATCTTGGAAAAACTGTTATTTGTTGAAATATCCTCTTACGTACCAGAATTTTTTATACAGATTAGTGTGAATATTTGCAGGTTCTTAACTCTTCTCTGTAGAACAGTCTAACATTTCTTCCACTCTTGGCCTTAGTCCACTACTCACAAAGCTGGCTTAGCTGGTCCCAGGGTGAGGATGCGTCTCATCCCACATCCACGTGGTTGGCTCAGCTTCCTTGGCAGATGCTCTGGGCACTGGGTGGCGCTCCCTCCCTGCTCTCCTTTCTTCTCCAAGGAACTGGAAACAACAAGTCTTGGCAATCCCTTCCCCATCTTCTGAGGTGTTACTCACATCTTTTGAAGTCTAGTGACTTCCCAGAACCAAAAGTCTTGAGCAGTCTTTTGTCTTAGCTAACACCTTGAAATTCTTTGCGTCGTCCATGGGTGACAGTGGAATCTATCCTGAGCTGCCTTTTAGTTTTGCTGTGGTTCAAGAATAAAATGAATTGATGCAGGGTGACTATCTCGATGAACAGTAGGCTCCTCCAGTTAAAGTTCATCATCTGTCCTTTTAAAGACACCAAAATACCAATTTATTTTGCAATAGCTTTCTTTTCGGTTTGCTACCTTGGTGTCTGGTTTCCGATGCAGGAGATGTTATACTGCTTTGCCGCATAAAGTTTTCTAAGCTCTTTATTTTGGTCTTTGCACCACACAGCATTTTCAGCTCATCCTTTCTCTTCAGTACCTGGATGTGTCCTTTATGGATCTGCTTTGTGATTTTTCTCTTTGCGTTTTGGTACTGGTACCAAGAAGACCACCAGGCGGTGTCTTTGAGGACGAGCTTTGTACAGGAACCATTTCTTCTCAAGCTAACGCTCTGAGATATGGGGAGATGATGAGCAGTAAGTGTAAGGAAGTGTTTGAAGACCCATCCTTTTGAGAATGGCTCAGCGTTCTAGTGGTTGAAATAACTGGTGCTGCTGCTTAGAAGCTGCTGAAGGAATTTATGCAAAAGTTATCTTCTCTTAGAGTTAGACCTTTTAAAGCTACACATTTGATAGGATAAGTGTCTTTGAAGAGTGGAGGGGAAAAAAAAAGGAGGAAAAAAATCACAGCGCAGATTTGGTTGGTAAGCTACATGTGCGACACCTTGGTTAAAATCCTGGTTCTGAGAGTATGTCTTTCCTGACATTAAGCAAGTCGTGCATGTTGGATTTGTTATTTTCCAAATATTAGCAGATGGATGTGCTACAGTCCAATTTAGAGTAGTGTGTAAAAAAAAATTAAGTCCAAGATTCCTTTTGGGCAAAAGAATATGGCTTTGCCCTTCTTCCTTTGACTTCAGGTATCCGAAAAGGTATTGAAGTTGGAACAAACTGAGATTTGGGGTGGTCCATTGAGGGGTGGGAGGGTAGAAGGTGTTGGGGTGGGAGAGGATTAAAGTTCTACCAGAAGTGTGTCTCAGAAGCTTTATCAAGTATTCTGTGTAATTCCCTGAAAATCTTTGGTTCCTAAGATGTGCTGTTTTTTTCTTGCATCCTGGCTGAAAGTCCCGATGACGTAGATTTTTGTTGTGATTGATGGAACTGTATGAATATCAAGGTTCAGAAAGGGCTGGCTTAAGAGGCTTTGTTTCTGCAGATTGTCTTCAGTTACAGTCGTTCTATTCTTCATACGCTCTTAAAGAAACTTGAATGAATAACTTCTGTTTGGGGCTTTCTTTAATTGCATCCTTTTACATTTTAATGAAAAACAACTTCTGAATGAGGTTTGATTAAAGGTAAAATACAGCTAAGTGCTTCTTGGACTTGAAAACCATGCCAATCCAGTTGTGGTCTTGTAAATTGAGAAGACTTAAAATTACATATTCTGAAAGTCTTTAAACTACCAGCCCTCTTTTTTTCCCTTTTTTTTTCATGATTTGTCAGAGAGGTTATATTCAGAATCATCTTTTGTCCGCAGAGTGAAGTCTTACATGGCTAGGGGCTTTTTTGTTTCCCTTCTCATGGGAAAACTGAAAAACCATTTCTCTTTTGTCCAGTACTGCTGTATGTGCTTCTGTTGATCTTATTGCAAAATGTCAAGTTTCCTGGGGAACTTCTGTTTGCATCATTCCAATCATGTTCATCGAAGTATTAATAGTAGGTTGGAAGGGGAGAATTGCGTGTACCTGTCAGTAAATCATTAGCTTCAGTTCAGGATTTGAAATTTTGGGCTTCTTACAAGGATGACTACTGCCTTTTACTGTACCTGATGGAGAACTGTTTAAAGTGCACAAGGCCCGTTTCTGCAGGCCCACATCTGTATGGAAGTGTGTGTGTTTGCCTTTCTATTGACTGTCTTTATAAATGAGCAAGCTTGACATAGTAGTTTCCTTCTGTAAGCATAAACTGTTCCATGTGTGTGTGTGTGTGCTTGAGAGGTCTTACAGGTTTGCTTTGTGTCTACTTAAGTGCTTTTCTAAGCCTTTCATCTTCTATATTACTGTTCTACAGTTCAAATGTTCTCAAATACACTTTGACTGCATTCTGCAAGGTCAGCAGCAGCGCCAGGTATGCAGCTACTGAATATATTTAGTGTTGACAGTCCACAGACTACCCCGAACAGATATTTTAAGCGATTAAATGCTGTGTTCTCTCAGAGGTTCTCTTAAATATTTTGCCATTGTTGGCAGAGGAACAGAACATAGCTCTGTATATTTCTGTGTTGTTGTAAGAGCTTCATGTGTCCCAAGATGCTTGCTGCAACAACACCTTGTGCTTTGCAGCATGGCATGGTATTAGACTACAGTTTGGTTTTCATCCACACTTGAGCTCAGGACCACTTTGTTCAGGTGCAAGACCAATGCCTATTTTTGTCCACCAATTTATTTGCTGGTCGGAGGCTTCTTTGAGAAACACTTTGTCATGCGTACAGTTTGCCTGATGTCTTCAAAGGCGATCCATCATTTCAGAAAGCTGTGCAAATGGCATTGCAAAGCCTGGTTTTGAAAGGAGCATGCTTTCTGAGAAATCTGGCGTACTCAGGGTGCCAACTGTTTCTCATCAGGCTGTTCCTTAGCAGTCAAAGGGTGTCATCTTGTATGGCTTGTAAATAACCACCATCACAGTGCACTGAGAATTCCCATGCTACTGCTGTTTCTGCCCTTTTTGGATGTGCTTCATCCAGTCCGCTGGAGTTACAGACAAGCATTTTCCAAACTTGTGTGAACGTTTTATTTCCCAGGAAAAAGGAAGACTCACCCTACGAAATGATGCTGCGTACTGTTTACGGTATATGTACGTTTATGGGACCTTCCTTTTTCCTGGGGAGCGTGTCCAGTGCTGTGCTGGGAATACTGGTATAGATCTCTGTGGTATATTTAATTTGTGACATACACGCTTCCTACACAGGATGATTTTGAGTGTTTGAGAGTCCATGTTTTTGATATGGGAAGTATAGTAATTGGCATCTGGGGCAGAACTTGTGGACCGCTTTGAATCGGACAGTTATGTCTCAGAGTCCCTGCAGGCTTGGGCTGGCAGTGTTGCAGCAGTTAGTGGTTATGCTCAGTGTTTTGAAGGCTGTGAAAATGATATTTGGGTACAACCAAGATGTAATTGGGCTTACCTTTGCATAGGTTTTTGGATGCAAAATTATGAGGTGTGTGTTAAAACCTCCTCTAAGGGGCAATGGACTTGTATTTGCATTTGACTGAGGATGTTTTTACTTCTTGCTGGTTTCTGCCTTCTTCAAAGAGAAGCTACCAGAAAGTAGTCACAAACTGGAAAAAAATGAGCATGTGTTTTAAGTAGTAACAATGCTTTTGTGGTACCTATCTTGTGTCTCTTTTGTGGGCAGTTACTTTGAAGTTCGTTGGGAACACCTCAAACTGTGCATTTGTTACATCTGTCTTCTTCACTTGTGTATTTTTGGATTTGAAAAAATGTTCCAGGCGTGTTTAGATGATTTTATAATAGTGTCTTTTATTTCTCAGCTGTAGCAATTGGATGCACACATGCCTACAGGGAAAGCTGTTTGAAATATAAGAGACAGCTTCATGGAGTGGGAAGAGAAGAAATTCCCATCTCTGTTCTAATGGAGCAACAGGTACCCCCTTCAGCCAGTTACAAAGAGGCTACTTCTGCCTCTTGTTCTTCGTGTCCCGTCAAACAAAAATCTTCCACACAGCAAACAGCACTTGTTTTCACGTTGTGCATCCAAAATACATACAGTCACATTTTCCTCTCAGTGGTTGGTTCTGGACTTAAATTTTCTGCAGGAGTCTTGCTTTGTTCTTCGCATATTCCTTGCCTCGATTTTCACCAGAATGATCCTATGAGAAGAAGAGATCTTTAGAGGTTCCTGTTACGCTTTGCTTCTGTACGTTTTCAATCAGTTCTGTTGATCTTCTAGACTTGGTACTCTGTGGTAAATATATACTCGTTCAGATGCAGTAGGGAACTTTCAGGTCTAATTTTTCAAGTCAGAACTTGAAAAATTAGATCACTTGTAGATGAAAGTGTTTTTGTGTAGCCTCAGTCATCTGTTGAGGGAAGAGGCTGCTGAGTCTTCTGGTGATGCTTCTTGAGCTGTGGGACAGCCTCTTTGTGCCTTGGAAATTGAAAGCTTGTTCTTTAGGATGCAGAATCTGACAGGGAAATTTGAGCAGGGCTAGGTGAGAGGGAGCAGCACTCCATTTGTTGATCCTCCCTTTCAAGAGGTAAGCTGAGGAATGTAATAGCTAGGCACGTTTTTCAGAGTGACGGGATGAAAATGAAAGGGCCTCAAACATTGTTTGAGAATTAAGTAGTGTTCTGTGAAGAGTGGTTTTCAGTATAATAGATTTTGCGGAGTCAGGTGGAAAAATAATGTAGATACAGAGAGAAGAGGGGAGGCTATAATAAAGGCAAAAAAAAAGTGTAATACTCTCTTAGAACAAGATATTTTCTCACTTTGGGCTTGCTTTATAATGCAGCAAAAAGTACAAATGCATAATACTGCTTATTTTATTTTTTTCAAATAAATTCTGTATCATAACTCCTGGTCTAAAGCCTAGAGGTAGGCTAAATTATGGGAAATCAGGTACACCTATTATATCTGGCTAGAAGTCGTCAGGCTGGTAGGGTTGTTTAATATCTCAAGCCTTGTGGCTGCTACTCTGAGCCTGAGAGCATTGATCAATGAACCTGTTGAGGTTCTGCCTTTCAGAGAGAGCACAAAGCTGTCTTCTCCAAAACTGCGCTCCTGATGCCAGCTTCAGAGTAGCAATGTTGTTGCTGTGATGGTTTCAGGCTGTAAGCAGGGTAAGAGCGGAGAAGCAACTTTTACCAGACTAGCTGATGTAGCTGGAGAAAATCAGGCACATGTTGGTCACAAAGGTCTTGAGTGGCATACTTCAAGCTCAGCTCAGTTGAATACTGAGGTCATTCAGAGTTTAGCTCGACTTTGTAGTTGGCTAACAAATCGATAGAGGAGAGCTGGTTGTAAGGGAGAGAGAAATGTAGCAGGCATAGGAGGGAGAAATAGTCACTGTGCCCTTTGCGTGTGTGTGGGGGAGTTAAACTGAGCTAGGAGTTGGGCTTGAGGGGAATGTGTGCCGTAAAATCAGCAGTGCTACTGAGTTTGCGATTCTGAATATCTGGTGTTTGATTTTTGTTCCGAGGTTCTGATTCAAACTGATCAGAATTGACTTTAAAAAAAAATAGTTCACTTCCCTTTCAAAACAGCTAATTTCCAATTTGCAGTATGGAACTATGTTCTTTTAGGTTATCTCCCTGTAAAAGGTTAATGTTTCTTGTGGCATTCAAAGGATAAAAATCTGTTTACATTTATTTGTCTGCCAGATGATTAAAATGGTTTTAGTATGTGTGCTGTATTGCTAGTGATGAACTGATAATTTAAATATGTTGGGATTTTTGCCCTTTTTTTTTTTTCCTTTGGGAATGGAAAGGTAACAGGAGGGGTAGCTGGTAAAATTACTTGTTAAAACATGCTTTAAACATGCATTGTCTGAAACATCCAGAAGTTGTCCCCTGGATGTAAAATTGGAGAGCTGAGTATTGATAAATTTTTGTCCTAGTGAGCACTTACCAGCACCCATTTGAAAAACAAAATTAAGGCATGTCTATGTACATGGATGCCAGTACACTATCTCAGCTGAAAGCTGTTTGGAGCTAAAAATTGAGGCAATACTTTCATGTAGGAAAGATTTGAGATTATAATCTAGTAGGTAGTAGTTATGTCAAACAGACAGGTTTTGTTGATCTTTTGGTGATTGCTGGCCTAAGCTGATATGGGCAGTGCCACCCAAAATTTCTGACTGCACATCTGAGAACAGCTAACCAGGTACCTGAAGACCATTTTAAGGTATTTTCCTGTACTGAATAAAACTTAAGGTTTCTCTGTGTGAATGACTTGGGGTAGACAAAATTCTTTTGCTACTGAATGGTGGGTTTAAAATGGGAGAAATGGGAAAGAAGACTAAAGCCAAGAGAGTGAATATATATGATATATATTTGGTAGCTTGGGTCATTTATCTGAAGCAACTGCAGTGCTTCTCGGATGGTCTTGCTGCTTCAGATGAGCTGTGAAGAGTATTTTGCTGCTCTTGGCTGCTCCGTCCCAGAACAGAGCACCTGTTTCCAAGAGTTCTACTCAAGTGCAGCTGTTTCCCCTACACCTCTGTTCGGATGATCTTTGGTGTTGCAACCTAGTTTATTTAAGTGGTGGGGTTTGGTTCTGAGGTTCAAATGAGAATGGTGCAGAGCACTAACCGTCGTTTGTATGTTGTTGGTTTTTCAGTTTAAAAAAGAGTATTTAAACAAGCTAGCTAAGCTTCCATCCTCCGCGGACTTAGAGCATTTGAAGTTTGAAGCTGCATCAGATTTAAGTAGGCAATTTTTCAGCTGATTGGTGATCTCATCCGGCTTGTAGCACAATTGCCAGAACCAACAAAATTGCAAAGGATGAGGCAAGAAAACATGCTTGAGAGGGATGGGAAAAGCAGTAGCTCCCATTTTGCCTGTTAACCTTGAGATTTGAAAGGAACATGAGTTGAAATGAGTTTGGGCAGTGAAAGGTGTGGAGTCATTATGCTAGCTTCTGCGTCGTATTGCTGGATCGACTGGTTTAGGCTCTGATGTGGAAGCCAAAATTTGATATGAGAGGACTCTGCAGTCATGTGCAAATGCAGCAAGTGCTGGAACCTGAGATGGATTCAGGGTGGGAATAAGGTGTGAATGTTTCTGACTACAAGTAGGGATCATTAGAAACAGCTTACCTTTCCATGTGGGACACTTGCCTTGGCAAGAAAACCTATAACAAGGTAAGTTACCTCTCCAAATGGGACACCTCAGAGAGGAGTTCAAGGCTTTTTTTGGCATTGTGGTGTGGAGAAGATGGATTAAATGATCACTTTTAGCATTATCTATGTTAAATTGTACGGTTCTGCATTGCTGTAAATACAGCCATATGCTATTTTTCTACAGCACTGTCATTATATGTGGTGTCTGAGAGAATTAGGATTGGGAGGAACCATGGATTTGGGGTTTCCTTGTTTCATGGTTGAGTTTGTTTAGTTTGCCCGGTCTGTTAATTGTGTAACAGTTTCCAAGTGTTAAAACACAAAGAAGTTGAGTACCAGTAAGTGTCTGTGCGCGCTACTTTGTTCTTTTCTGAGTCCTTTTTTGATACACTGATTTTTTTGAACGAGATTAGAAGTACTGAAACTTTTCTCCCAACCTGATCATTAACTTTAAAAATAAGCTGTTTTCTGGTTTCTGTGGTTTGCTTTGCTTGAGTTCGCAGGATTTTTTAGCATTTTATTTACCTGGTTGGAGTAGTAATCATGATCGTACAGATAGGTTTCCTGACAAGAACAGAAACCAACTCTCCTGTTGGGCATTTAACAGATGTTCAAGCCGTGGTAGCATCCACATAGATATTAACTATCAAATAGCGGACATATTTTAACATATGAAAATTGTAATTATTTTCTGCTGTTGATTATTTTGCATCTTCCCATTAAAATGGGAGAGGGGGAATAAGGGAGAAGGAAGAAGAGTTGAAAGCTGGAGAAAGCGTAGTTGTCAAAACAACTTGGCTGGACAGCTTCTGTCTCAAGTCCAGCTGCTCCAGGTAGCATTTGCTTCTGTGATACTGATACGTAGCAAATCTTCTGAACTTGGGGCAGACAGTTCTTAATTTAGCTCTGTCCTCGTGTCTGCTAGCAATATCCCAAATGTCTTTCAGATATTTGAATTCTGAGTTTTTGAAAACCTTACCAGAAGGATGCTTTGCTTCATCCTATCGCTCTAATTTTGATCTGTTTCTGCTAGATAAATCTTCTGGTCTCACAATGCATTGTTTTAGATGCTTCCTCTGTGCACTTAATCTTCTAACAATCTTCTGTAATTATTGCATATTAGAAGTAAAAGCTCTGGCCTAGAGTGTCTTGGACTACTTTTCCTTCTGTGATTTTTCATCTTATGTTGGATATTCTTCTCTGTGTAGGAATCTTTTAAATATGGCTACCTACTCTATTTTCAAAAGACATACAGGATGAGAAAATATGCAGACTGTTCATTTCCTCTTCTCTGTAGTTTCTTTTGCTTCTTCCTCACCAAGTAAGTCTAGCTTGCTCCATGGTCTTAGGTGTTGCATTGCTAGAAGGTGATTTAGGAAAGTTCCAGGGCTTCCTATAAGATTTTTAAAGCTTCTGATGTTTGTGCTTGATTTATTGTGTTTAGAAAGGTAGGTAGAAACAAAATCTTACTGAGGAGTTCATGTACCATGTTGCTTTCTCATGATCTCTTTTGCAGAAGAGGTACAGGTCTCAAGGCTTGCTAGGAATGCTTTAGAGGTCTGCTCGTTCTCAGCTGGGATGTTAATTCGCACCAGTTCAGAGAACTGCTAATTACAGGGCACCTCTGGTGTTTTTGTCAGAGGAGTCCCAAACTTGGAATAAACTTCATGAAGATGTTGAACTTAAGTAATTTCTGCTTAGGACAAAGGTCAGCACTTCAAATTGCTTATACAGTAAGAATTTACATCAACAGCCTAGAATGCTAATTTGCTCAGTACTTAGACACCTCATAATACTAATTTTTATTGGCGAGGAATCATTAAAACCTAAAGACTTTATTTTACTTGCAAATTGTTGTGTTTATTATTGCTTCTTGCTTCTCTGAAGTGGGCTACATCTGGTACTTTTAAACAAGAACACCTTAAGAATCAGAATAAAAGTATATTAACTCCATACAAAACTGGCAAATTAGTTCTCTTGTAGCTTTTGTCCAACTGCATTTGTATGAAAATTAGATATTTTTTTTTAGTTTAATATACTTCTAACATACTTTAAACAATCATACCATGACCATATATTGACAAAACTAGCATATGTTGCATCTTGAAAGTGTTGCTTGTAGCAAGTTAATTGAACTGACGATTATTTCTGGGTTGTTATGTTCCAATAGATTGTTACAGCTGATAAACCTTACCCGATATATTTTTTTTTCCCCTTTTCTAAAGTTTGGAAGAAGAAAACAAGTTTTTCTGTTTCTCCAGCTTCTACATACTTTCATAACTTTAAACTGAATTGTCACAGGATTGAACTGATGAAACTGCTTTCTTATTGATTTAAAAAGCAGTAAGAGAGGGAAAAAGCTGATGTAGCACTTCAGGAAGTAATATTTCCAAGAGATTAGTTAGGACATCTCCACATTCTATTGCTAGCAACCTACTTAACCTGTTTGATTGTTTTTCATGTAAATTATTTTACTGCATTACAGTAAACGTAGGCATGAAAATCACCTACCAGACTTTACATCTTTGCATTAAAACTAATTGAATTTCGAGTTATTTCATTAAATGAGTTTTTGAATTTAGTTTGAATGGAAACTTTAAGGTCACAGGATATTTTAAAAAAAAAAAAAAAAAAAGAGGAAAAGGAAAAAAAAAAAACACCTCAAAAGCATCTTATGACTTCTCTCATATGGAAGTTTCATTGTTTTTGACTGTATAGAACTATAGAATGGTTTGGGGTGGAAAGCTACCTTTATGAGGCTGAGAAACCTACATATGTATATTCTTAAGATCTACATTTTTCTTCTGAAGCTGCTCATGCTCTGCTCTTGGCAGTAGGGTTGGTGACCTATCTGAAAGCTTGGAACTGATTATTGGGAAGCTTGTGTATCTTCCTCTTCCGGATCACAGTCTTCTCACAGATCAGGCCTAGAATCACCATAGATTAGTTGTTCTTTTGAAGTTCTCATGCCTTCATAATTGTTTTTGCTGCTGTTTGCTTCCCCCTTCATTTCAAGGATTTCTTCACACTAGGAAATGGGAGCAGTGTGCATGATACTTGGAAGCAAAGCAAGCATCCAGTTTTGGACTGCAAATTTCTGACCTTTCTTAGTTACCACTTGTTGAAGATAATGATCTTCACTGTTCTGTCTTGGATGAATCTCATGTCTTCTTGGATCTGAAGTCAGTCAAGTTCAGACTTGTTAGAGATGATGTTTTCAGGTAAGGGAGTTGCACTCAATTCTTCAAGGTGCATGATTCACCAAGGACCTGGTAGACTAAGACAGCACATGGCACTTCTTTACTTCTTATGGAGATTACCTTGCTGATCCAGAAAATCTCCATAAAACAGAATATGGAATTGTGTAATTATTTTTCATAGTAAACCAAATAAAAATCTACTGTTATTCAACTTTGGGTTACACAATTCTAGAGGTATTTTTGGTTTCAGTATCTTCCGTCTTCCGGTTTCTTCTCTATTAAATAGACTCATTTCTATTAGTTGCAAATTTGAAGAGCTGTGGCACTTGGGAGTGCCAAGACATAATGTACACAAGCATAGTGATCCTCTGACAGTTTTAGGTCTGCTTACCAATTTGAAAGTATTTCACTTGATTGCAAGTCGGAACTGCTTGGACCTGTGTTGGATTTGTCTGGTATCTCAAGTTTACAATATTTCTTGTCTACTCATCATGACCTTCCTAAGGAACTTTATGAACTGAGATGGAGAAACTCATCTGAATCCTTTACAGATCAGGACCGTGACCTTACTAAACCTCTGAATTCATGTTATGGAACTTGGCTGTGTTCATGCCACTTCTGAGCAGGTCTCTAAATCAAATCCTAATAAGCAGTGCTCGTTGTGTATTAAATGGATATAAAGTTAGCAAGTTGTTCTATCGTAAAGTTGTCAGAAGACCCTTTTGTGTCTCTTGCACCACCTAAAATGTGTAAAATCATCTGAGGAGAGCATTGAACTGTCACCAGAAAACAGAGTGCTTGGCAATTCAGAGTGCTTCTTGTCTTCAGGATTCTTCAGAGTGCTTGGCAAGTGCCTTCTCTTTTGCTTCTCAAGATGCCTTCATGGGTAGGTGGCATGATGTAGCCTTTCTGATGGTTTTGAGAGCTGGGGTCTAAGAACAACAGGTTAGGTAGCCCTGGAGCAGCTTAGTACCTGCACCTATCTCATCTGTTGTACAGTTTAAATTCCTTTTGGAGATCTGGAGCATTGATTTTGCCATTGATTTGAAATTACTTTTCTACTTTAAAAACATTAAAAAAATAACTGGAACACTTCCATATCAAACCTTCAGCATAGAAACCACTGATGTACAGTTTCTGAGTTCCATGCAGCCTTCAAGTTAATTCCTTAATTTTTGGGGGATTTCCAGCTTAGCCAGTCATCTAATTTTCCTCTTTGTTCTCTATCTCTTGTCATGAGGTACAAACTCACCAAACTTAGGGGAGATGTAACAGGATAGTCCAATGTTCTCTACTGATACCTGGCTGTATACAACTAAACTATGTAAGCAGATTTCTATTAAGTAATGTCTCACTTGACGAGTCAAGTAGCTTCATGCCTCTGCCTGTTTCAAGAGTTACACTGAACTGCAGTTTGGAGTTCAGTCTGCTTTCAGAGCTGCTCCTTTGCTGGGACTCCAGGATCTCTGGCCAAACTTGAGAATTTAGCTTGCTTCCTTTTGCTTAAAATTCCTGGAGCACTCTTTTGCAGCTCTGTAACTGGATGCAACAGGAGAGTGAGTCACAAGGAGAAATACTTCAGGAAGAATGGTCAATTACCTTTTACTAATTGAGGTTTGTATAGGTTGTGTTTACACCAGTCCAGATATTGCATGCCTTGACCAAGAAGCTCTTTAGAACGCATGAAGTGAGCTGAACGCTTGGGCCAGCTGCTCATTGCAGTGAAACTTTTAAGAACTGTTAGTGGTATGTTCCTGCAGGCCAGGGTGGATCTTAAAGAACAGGGCTGCCCTAAGTCTCTTAAGATTTGCAGACAGCAAGTCAAAGTGATGTAATGGCAAGAATATGCCCTAACTAAAGCAATCACTAAAGTTCCCAAATTATTTGAATGAATTATAGGCATAGGTTAGCCAGTGATTATTAATTTTGCAACTTTTTGTTATTTTGGTAAAGAATTATCTTAATTTGGACTGTTCCCCCCTCCCCTCCCTGTAGTTTATATTATAAAGGTTCCTACAGCTAGAAGGTTTCCTAGAAATGTCATCTTGATTTTCCTGTAACTGGTCATAAGTTGCTAGCTTTCTTTCAGATTCTCTGGATGTTCATATATGCTCAATGCGTTCACATTTAGGGGAAAATACTTCAGAAGGTGGTGATGCTTTATAGCATATAGTAACAGATTTCTGAACAATAAGGTTGCAAACCACGTGTTTTCATAGGACTTGGTAGTGTGCAGAACCAGTGTTCGCTTTCCAAAATGCTCCTCTTGCTCATTTACCATAGTACGGTTACCTTTAACGCTCAGATAGGGAAATGCTTTTGTTTCAGCTTTGCTTCTGGGATTTTGAAATACAGATGCTTAGGTGTCCTGCTGAAATTGGCAAAGCCTGTGGTGAGAAGAGAATGAAAACTTTTCTCCTTTTTTCTCTTTTTTTTTTTAACTTGTCTATTCCTGCACCCAGTAGAGTATTCAATTAATACTGGAAATTATCAACATTTGATTCCCCAAGCTATATATATGTATATATACATATATATATATATATATATATATATATATATACATATTTTATATATATATATATATATATATAATATGTGTATATATATATATATATGTGTGTATATATATATATATATATATTTCCCTTTTGGAAGTCTAGTGAATAAATGGGCACAAAGAACCAGTCTGTCTAATTTTGCTCAATAATGAGACTTCTTTATGTCTGGTGTGCATGTGAGGTAGTTTGGGATTTTGCTTACTTGCATAAGCTGGGATGTAATGGAATCCCAGAGCTCTGGGGTATGTGGCTGTGGGCTGTGGAAACTGCACTGGAGCACAGTCCTGTAGGTGCAGCATGAAGATGTGAAAGGGTACTTGATAAGCCTTCATGGAAATAGTAAATTCTATAGATTAAGCCCTCAGTACCTCAGCATAATTTACCAGGGTTTGTTTTTCTTTCTGGATTTACAGAGATATGAAAAATGCTGTAATTGGAAACAACAAACAAAAAGCCAACTTGATTGTTTTGGGAGCAGTTCCAAGGTATGTCCTTTGCTACTCTCCTTTTCACTGATTCACAACAGGTCTGGAATAATGATCCATAGATCACAGGCACTTTTTTGTTTTAACTTTGATTGTAGTTGACTGCATACTTTCTTTAATGTAACTGAGAGACTTGAAATATTTGTTAAACTCATGTGTTACAGAACAGGCTGTTGAGTAATGCTTTTATTTTAGAATTTCATAGAGTTCCTTAAAGTAGTCTTGGTCTTTTTTATTAAACTTTATCAGTTCAGGAATTAAATCTGTTTTTCAACTTTGATAACATTAATGATGGATGAAAGTGGTTGTATCTTAATCCTGTTCTGCAGCCAATATCCTGGTGAGTGCACAAGTGGAAATGTGTAAGGTTGTTTCAAGTATAATTTAAAAATATTAATAAGCATCTGAGATAATTTGCTTCTCTTCTTCACCTGCATCAAAGGATTAAAAGCTATTGATCATGCTTTATTGCTGAATTACTGCTTCAGCTGACACTAACATTTTCTGGATCCTGGTTCCAATAGTACAAATTTAACAGGTAACTTTAGCTACTGAATTGCTTACTATAGCTTTCATTTCACTCCTCTTCTCCTCCAGCTTTCTTTCAGCTACAATTTGCAGCCATGGCGAAGGAAAACATGGAACAGTGCATTACTTGTGCTAATAGTATGGGACCTACTGATGATCCTTTTGCTTAAATAGCAACTTGGTCTCAAACTGTCCTGCTTGAGGCAGCTTCTTCTGGCTTGTCAAAAGATGCACTTTGTTTGCAGGGAATATCTTCTTCTCATTTACAGACTGAGTTTTGTGTTAAGGCTAGCCCTTTAAATTCTCTAGGGATTAGCTGTGGGGAAACTACTTTCCAAAACCTGGTGGATTATCTTCTGTTTTGACCAAATGTAAGCAGGCAAAGAGAAGACTTAACCCGAGATGTAAAGATCAAAGTGGGCATTTGCTAAAGCTTATGCAAAGTTTAAGGATTTTTTTTTCTGCAACAGGCCCTGTGGGATTCTTGTGACTGACATTTATTCTTGTGGTTCCCGTTTTAAAAACAGAGGATCTCTGACTTGCAAATCTAGAATCCACCTTTTCTTAAATTTTGTAGGACTTCATGTTCCTTCAGTTATCTCACTTTCTCCTTTTAGTTGTTCTATGCCCAGTAGTGAAAATCCAGAAGGTTTTTTCTGTTAATATCTTCTGGCTGTGCAAGTGAATTATATGATTAATCTATTAATGCAAAGAAGGGACTGTGTTTGAAACATCTTAAAAAGTAAATGGTCGTGCTTGTTTTCAGTTCTGTACAAGTTATCCTCAAATGGCACCAATTCTTACGTCAAGGCTTTTCAGAATAGGTGTATAAAAGAACATAAATTGACCATGATATTGTGAGAAAAGACAATTCTCACTGGCTAAAACTTGTGGCTTTGTCCACCTGCAAGTGCCTTTCTGAAGGCTGTAGAATTTCCTCAGAGTGTTTCAGACAGACTTAGATTACAGACCATTTGTACTGGAGAATTCCTGTTTTCTCTAACAAGGTAGTGGGAATTCATTGGGTGTTTGACAAGCCTTCTAATTCATTAAATGGCTACTGAAACTGTGAGTACAGGCATCTTTGTAATTCCAATCTGCAAAGTCAAACTTCTCCCCAGTAAGAATAGGTATAAGGAAGCTAGCATCCTTTGCTTTAAGTCTCCTCTGCAAAGCTAACTACACGCTTACTCATAGTTAGATTGCAGTCTCTCAAGGAAAGCTGATTCCTTTCTGTAACAGTGTGGGATTTTTATAATTCATCTGCTACTGCTTTGTCCTCGGGCTCTACTACTTGTTTACATATTTCTTTTTCTCCTCCCTGCCTCCCCAAGTGCTCCTGCAGAAAGTTTTCATGTGGTGAGAAGAGACCATTTTGATCCAAAGCACGCCTTCACATTTCTGTCACTTGGTGCAAAAGAAAGCAGTGTGTTCGTATACTAGAACAGATCCATATGAGGTTTGGAAACAAGTCAAGGAAGTATCTTTTGTTTGAAATCAGACCAAATACTAATGGTTTGTATGAGCAATATCTGCTTTAATGTATTAGGCTGCTACTTGGTTGGAAAGAAATGTGAAGTCCTTCCAAGATCTCCATACAGGAAGGAATTACTGGTGCAGAGTAGCTGAATCACTCCCATTCTGGGTCAGTGTCCTCCTGTGTCCGTAAGCTGACTGTGGAGTGGTGTCGTCTTTAGGAAGAGACGTATATCCACATAGGAAATGGCGTTTGCTTTGTACCTTTGAAGGTCAGTCTGATCTGCGGTCACTTTCTGACCATTTGTTCTGAAGATGGTGCTAAGAACAACAAAAGCTATTGAAGAAAGCTCTCAAAATTGTATTAAGCACAATTGTTGTGTCTGGGCACTCTTGTATTAAGAACTGTACAGATGTATATATCGATGTGGTCTTAGGTGATAGGAATGTAGATAAAGCCAGCCTGTATGTGGATTTTGTTTCTTATGGAATGATTTTCTGTATCTCTTCCTCTATACAGAATGAAGCATTGCCCTGAGTTATTCCTTTACATCCTTCTGAGATGCTGGCCTCAGTCACTACTTTCAGGACTTGAGAAATTTTACTTTTTGAAATTGTTACTGTTTATAGAAAATAGAATTGCTAAAGTTCAGGGGAGAAAATATTTTAATATCGTAAGATCTAGTTCTTCCAGTGGCAAGCTGGCTTAGAAACCATATACAAAGTCACCTTTTCCTGAAGATGGTTTATTTCTTGTACTGTCCTTCAATTATTTTCTTCAATTTTTTTTTCATTCTGCTCTATATGAGCACTTGCAGAGACTTAGAAAATCCCAATTACTGGTGTATTTCTTCACTTGACAGTTTTATAAAAACAAACACTGAACTTTTGTGCCTATCAAAATGCCAAACACCTCTTTGGAATCCAAGTTCAGTATTCCGAGCTTATTGCCAGTTACTTTTGTGTCCTTAATTTCAGGAAAATCATTGGAAATTTCCAGTTCAAATGTAGATTGTTTTTTTGTAAGCTATCTTGATCGGACTTCTGACTTACTGAAACAACATTCACGTAGTAGCAGTTAGTCTGTAGTACTGCTGGTTCCCAGTCCTCTGTGGGCTGTTATCAACCCCCCTTTCTGGTGAAATCAATAGAGATGAGAAAAACATTTGTTTGCATTTGAATTCAGGCTGAAAATCATATCCCTGCCACTTGAGTTCCCCTGTACCTTAGGCGTCATTCTTATGTGTAAAGATTCTCGCTTAAGTATGTAACAGGATGATCCAGGTATCTTGCCATTCTTTCACATAACCTAAGAAGCAGAAGAGCACCCTCCACATCTTGTATACTTTTCGTACTGGAATACGGTGTACTTTCACTGTGGGAGCAGGCGCAGAACTGCAGAGTGAAAGACCACCCTGTTACCTAAAGCTTTTCTTGGAGTTACTCAGATAAATGTCAGATAGCATTTTTAGTTAAAACAAAACAAAACCTCTTTAATTAGAAGATAAGCATCACATTTCCTATGCTTGGGTATTTAGGGATAAGACGTTTGTGCATATATCAACTACTAGTTTAGTTTAACACCTAGAAATTGTCTGTTTGTGTCCTGGAAAGCTTGGCCTCATGGCTGAGATGTTGAGCAGTGTGCTCTAGTTGATCTCGGGTTGAGCAGGGGGTTGAACTAGAAGTCCCTTCCAATATCATCCAGCCTGTGATTCTGTGATAGGATTTAATGATGAACTGCTTTTACATATATGTTTTTTGCTTGGGGTTGTCCTTGAATTCAGGTACTCCCTCTAGGAGTTCTTTTAATTAGTGTCCTTTATAATACTACTGCTAAAGGACTGGCCATCCTCTCTAACTGTTGAAATACAAGTGTCTGCTTGACAGGACCATCTGCGGTACAGACAGGAGTTGTTAGCACATGACTCAGTACTGGGCTCTAAATCCATCGTTAGCTAGATAAGGTAAGGTAACACTCCCTTGTGAGCAAGGAATGTGGTTTCTCTTAAAGTCTTGATTCCTTAATTCATAACTTTATATGCTGAAATTATGCACGAAAGATGTATTCAGGCAAGTATATATCTTGTGTTTGGTTCATGTGGTCATGCAAATCTCTCTTTAATTGCTGGCTGGTTCGGATTAGAAACAGCAGTATTGCATACAGTTCTATCCCAAAATGGCTGTAGGCTGAAGTTCTCTCAGCCACCTTTGGAGATATGCAGCAATCCATGAATCCAGTACTGAATTTCGGTAAAGAAGGAACAGCACAATAGTGGATGAGGAGGAGTTACCATGCGTAGGTCTGACATTTTTTCTTCATTGTACATTGGGTAGTAAAAACGTTGAACTGTTTCAGAGAGCAAACTTCTCTTTTCAAGGCAGTGGAAGGCGGGGTTACTAGACAAGTACAACTAGGTTCAGCAATAATTTGTTGAATCCTTTCTAGTTTCTAATCTTAAATAGCTACACAAACACAAAAAAGTCGTTTTGTTGGAAAAGTTCTGGTATCTGTAAAGTAGAAAGAGGTGAATGGTGGTAACTGGTATGAGAAGTATTTAACCTCTGTGTGACTGATGGTAAATGGTGTCTGCTTTTGACTATTTTTGTACCTGATGCTTTATTTTCTCAGCTTCTTTTTTAAAGAATTAAAAGAAAAAACCCTCATTAGCTGCAGAATGTTTTCCTTGATGAAGGATGAAGAATATTGCAGGTTTGCCAGTTCTGATGAATAATACACACCTTATCAGCATTCAGTACATTTATAAAAAATATGAAAAACTGTACCTTTGGGTCTTTTCTAGATTTCCCACCCATCCCAATCTCATTTTGCTGTGAGGAGGGGAGAAGGGAGCAGCCAGTTAGTTTCATGATATGGACAGGAGAGAAGAAACCTCATTATGGAATGTCTACCCCTTTTATAGAGAGGAGACTGCAACTCCTTCCCATGTAATTTATCTGTGCAACACCATTTGTAAAAGAGAAAAAAAATCTGAACCGTTCTTAAGCATGAGAGGATAAAACGTGCCTGCAGTTGCTCCTGCAGACCTGTGAAGCAGGATTTCTAGTTCAAGGACTAGAGAAAGAGCATCTCTAGAAATGTGAAATGACAGATATGAATCAAGCAATATTATTTTTGTGTGTTTTGGGTGGTAAATTGGACTTGTATGGCAGCCCGATAGAAGTAGAGAAATATATGTACTCTGCAGCATGCAAGGGCTGCAGTTGGTGACAGTGTGGTAAGTCTCCAGCAATTAAATTATTGAAAAACAAGCAAGATGGTAACTTCAAATGACTTAATGATTGGTGATCCTTCCTCGAACCGAGGGCAGTGACTAGAGGATCTGTCAAGATCCTCGCAGCTCTGGTTCTGTGATCCCCAGTTCCCACCAGTTGTCTGCTGACCGCGCAGAAGTTGTAAGGTGTTCAGGTCCGCTTGTACTGCGTGCCCGCTGCTGGTGGGGCCAGTAAGAGCTGTACTACTTACCAGCTGGGCACATCTATTGAAACATTCATGATCTCTGGTATGTTACCAGCTTTCATGCAATAACTTGGGCACTATGCTTGGACGTAGTATTACTAGGCTCCTCGTATATGTTAATGAGGTATTTTGTCCAAACTTCATAGACATCCCTAGGAGGGCCGGACATAGCTGTTTCCTGATGGCTTTTTCTGTTCCTGGCTGCACTTTGGGATTTCCTGTGTCAGGTACTCCATGGGGTGGGGATCTGTGCCAAGACCTAGCGGCTTGTGCGCTTGGGTGAAGGAGCTTCATCTGTGGTGCTGGTATTGGTAACACCTTCCCCACACTAGGGTGGTAAAAGGTGTGGAGAGCAGAGGCCCTAATAGGGCTGCCGTTGTTGTCCCCGCTTTTTTCTTCAACGCGAGTCAGGAGTCAGGGCCTATCTACATAATTATACCTCTCTCTACAAGGAATAACTCTCACCCTGAGAGTTATGTGTAACTGGAACAAGGTATTCTTCTAAGCCTGCTGTGAAGTACATGTGAGTCAAGGCAAATATTCATAGTCAGCAGAATTGTATTAGAGCTGTTTTTTTTCTTTAAGAGCTTCATAGTGTTCTGTCTCTGAAATGTCTTTCGTAGTAAGAAAAAGGGCATTGTAATACTTCTAATGACATCCTTTAAATTGTGATATTTAATTGGAATTTTAAGATTCAGTTTTTTATTTAAAAAAAAAACACATGCAAAATTAGCTTTGTGATATCTCTTGGAATCTGTTTGTAAGGAGCTGTAAGAGTCAAATCTATAAAAAGTATTCAAGAACCTATTCTTGATATCCTTTCATGTGCAAATACCGAATGATGGACAGATGCTATCATATGAAGTAGAAATATGGTTTAGCCATTTTATATACAATGAGGAATTTCAAAACACAGATGAATGAAGAGTCAAACATAACTTAATTCATGTTATAAAAAAGCAAATAATTCTTGCTATTCCATGTTGCAGTCATTTTTGGAAGAAACTGATCATTAGGGTGAGAAGAACGTGATCTTAGTCCTTATTTACTCTTACATGAAAAATGTTTTTTTCTTTAGTTCCGACTTCATACAGTCTGGTAGGTATTACAGTTCTCCAGTGCTGGATTTAATTGTCAGCAAAAATCAAATTTGATCGAATTTACATAATTCTTACAGGGGAAAAAATCATGCAATATTAATGTAAGTGAAGATGTCTAAATGTTGCAAGAAGTTACAGGAGCTTTAAGCTGAGACTTTTTGTTCCTAAAAGAGAAACTTTATTGGCAATTTACTTCCCTACCACTTGCAACATCGTAATACATCCCCTTGTAGAAGTAGAAGGGTATTTTTCTCTGTAATCCACCTGTCAGTTAAGTGTTTGTGTTACCGGAGTGATACTTCACCAGAACTGGTCTAGAGATGATAAACTGTCGCTTGAATTAAAAGATCTTGAGATACAAGGTACTATAACTTGAATGCTTATTACCCTGAGCTCTTTTTCCACATGCCTGCTTGTGGGGTTTGATGAAGTGCTGAAAATGTTCTATCTGTTACTAACAGCTGAATTTCACCATCTCTTTGGCAGGTATTTTAAGAACTTTGGAGATTTTTGTGACAACTTGTAAGTGGAATGGAATGTCAGAGAGTAGAAATTTCCATTATTTTTAGCTAGCTGTGTGAGGTCTGTGTCGGAGCAGACTGATGAGGTCTAAATCACACAAGTGTCTTTTGGTGAACAACTCTGATGCAATGCCCCCATATCAATTATCTCCAAAAGGAAGGAAAATATGAACTGGCTATCTCCCTTGCTAAGCTGCTGTAGTTATCGTTTGTTCAGCAGCTACATTCTTTAAAAGTTTTCTCCTTAATGCCTAGAATATTACATGATTTTCCTAGATGAATCCCTGTCAGTTGTTCGAAATAAATCGTGCCTCCAGCTGACCTTATTTGCAGTTCCTAGGTGTAGTTGTTCATGGCGTTCATTGACGTATCTCTCTGGCTGGATTTACTGTCCTATCTCATTTAGTTACAATTGCCTGGGTACCTTTACTGACAGCTGAGAAAGACGCTTTAATGTATTGCTCTTAAAAGTGCAGGGATGGAAGAAGTTATGTTCTATATAAACTTTAGATTAGGGAAACCTTCTAGAAACTTGAAAAAGTCCAACTACTGTGTTCTAAATTACCTAGCAGAAGCCGTGGATTAACATTCATGAAGATGTTGCAACATCTTCCCATTAGGCTTAATTTCATTTTCTGTCCCATTGGGATGAGTTTTACTGGGGGATCACTGGCTGAAGAGTGAGTCAACAAGAATGTTAGCACCTTTTTGCATCTCCCATGCTTTTAGTATCTCCTGAAGCTCTCAGGCTCTACAAAAATGAATCATGGTGATTCTAGAAGAGCCTTTTTCCAGTATTTTCCTCCACGTTCAGTGGAAGTCAAATGGCTGGCTACTTCTGTTTCTGAGCCTTACGCCAACACCTGTAGCTGGAGATAAGACAAGGACCCCAGTACTTTGTTTTTCTAAATCTCCAAAATCTGAATTGTAACATTCTTTTTCTCCCTACGTATACATCCTATTTTGCTACCTTTTTATCCTTTTAATCTTAATACACAGGAGGAATGGATTACAAATCTGTGTCCTTGCTGAATTTGTCTGTGCCAGACCCTGGAAACAGCAAACCAGTCAAGGGTTGTGTTCCTGTCACAATAAAAGGATGCAGTCTTTGTCTGTAATGTTTAGCGGTAGTTTACTAATGCATAGTTTCATCTTTACCAATTATATGGGTTCTCTTCATCTGAATTCTTTAATAATTCTACAGTTTGTCATTTACCTTGTTGATTTTCAGTATTACTTGGTGTCAGTTCTCTCTTTAAAAGAAAGCTACAGAAAGTGTTATAATATGGATGTCTAGTTCTGTGGAAACCCTAAATTGAAACACAAGCATATTTTAAAGATATAGGAAAGGATATTATTAATATTTCAAAAACTTATTGTATGTAAAAATCTGAATTTAAATTTTCATCTCGCTAATTATAAAGCTGAGTTAAGTACTTCTATTTTAAACACAGAGACCATAGATTATAGTCAGCATGTTTCATTTTCACACATCTGCTCCAAGTGCAGAGTGTTAATGGGAAAGAAAACAGCAATTATGTTCTTTGTAAGAGAACAGCCTTCAGAATTAAGCCTGCTTTTGGATTTTGTAAAACTTCCTTTAAGAAAAAATAGAAGTGAATGTTTTAGGGTCTGACTGATCATTTTTGTGTACAAGGAACAGATTGATTATCAATAATTATTAATTAATAATCCAAGAAAGTTATTGGTGTGATATGTACAGAGATGCATCTCAGCATTTTTTTCAGGACATCATTACTGAAAATGGAAGGAAATACTTTTGCATTTCTAATTTGAGGTCTAGGTTATTGAAAGCTTTTTTCATACACGCGCACACACACACTCAGGGAAAAAAAAGTGTCAGATACTGATGTTATCCAATTAGCAGGTGGCTGCGTATTTACCAATGGTTACATCAGAGAAGTCTCCCTGTATTCCCCAAACAACTCAGTGTCTTGTTGAGTGGCTGCTTATGTTAGAAAATAATCAATGAAAAGACTGGCTTCTTTCTTGTCTTAAATACCTTATTTAAGATGAGTTTTTTTTTTTTGTTTTTTTTTTACCTGTAACAAAAGTGCTTCAGATGATTCCAAACAGAAACTCAACATGTCTTCAAGTTTTAATAGTGGTTTGTAATAGTGGGTAAGCTTTCCTCCTCAGGGGAAGGGGAGGGATGCTGTTGGCAGTTGGCTTTGCCCCAGCGTTCTGACAAATATTTCCCTTATTTCCTATTTCAGTCTATAAAAAACAACTCACCTTACAGCATGCTGCAGACACGTTTGTCTTGGGGTATGGTTGTGGATTTAGGGAGGATGGAGCCTTTAGTCCCATTTGGAAGTTGTTTCGTTTGCTTGATGGCAACATTTCTGTTCCATACATGCTGAATTAAACTGAGTCAGTTTTGTGCTCCTGCATCATAAATGCATCGTACTGCAGCATGCAGCATGGGCTGTATGAGAGCCTGGCTATGTCTTACACCTTCAGTCCGTGAGAGTTCTGATGTTTCTGCATTTGAAGGAGCAGGTTGAGAGAGTATAGTGACAGCAGTAAGAATTAATTTTAGCAAGACTTAAGGTATTTCTTATGTACTAAATCATTTAAAATAATTATAAAATACATACATATATATGTGTGTATATATATATATATATATATATATATATATATATATAAATAAACTACTTATACCTGAAGCTGAATGTTAACAGGCTTTTCTTTTTACTCTCTACTCCCTGTGCTGAGATGGAAGATTATGCATATGTGCTTGTTAACTTCTGTTCCTGGCTGGTCTGGGTTGCTTGTTCTAAGTGTATTTTCTAAATGCCCCAACTATTTGAAGTCAAATCTTTCAGCTTGCTATTTAAATAATAACGAGAAAAAAAATTGCCAAACTTGTCATAAAGTGCTACACATCATACAAGATGTGTAATTGTTTCTTAGCAGTGTAGTTACTAGTAGAATATTTTGAAAACTGCACTGCAACATGTTTGCTAAGTGTGTGTGTGTGTAAGCCAGAAATGGTCAAATAAGTCAAGTCTTGGGTGTTAAAACAGCTGTACAGGTTACTGCAAAGAACTTACTCATCTTCTGATCTGCTCATGGCAACTCCTGTCAATTTATTTTTCTATAAGAGATTTGGAGTTTTTCTTTGCAATTTGAGAATATCAGTTAGAACAGTAGATGGGATTGCGCTGTCCATATGGTACCATAGTGTCCAAAAAGACATCTCTTCAAGGATCAGTTTTAGCCAGCATCACTCAGTGCATTTGGATTTTACCAAAGAAGCTTCTGTTTCCTGGCAATTCTTCCCTGACCTAGAAGGCTTAGATCAAAAGCAGCTGTCTGTAGAGAAGTAATAGTAACACAAGATTATTCTGTCCTATTAGGATTGGAAGTGAGATGCTTTTATTCTTTTGATAATTTTGCATAACCTTAATTATGTATTTTACTTCTTTTATGGTCTTTCAGAAACAGCACTAATCTTTATATTGAACATTGCACAGCTGATACTTCAAAGAAGACAGCGCCAGAATTTTTAGTTTTAGAAGCATGTAATGTAATTGGCTAAAGTATATTTTTTGTTCTTTTTCTAGAAGCCAATCACATAGGTACAGTTAGAGTTTGCCCAAGTGTTATGTGAGGTGTGCTGTGTAACAACGGATAATCTGAGCCTCTTTTTTTTTTTTTAACATGCTTTGTTCCATTGATGTTAAAGAGGTGCCCAGAGTGAAGTGAAAACCTTATGGCAGATCAGCTACACCAAGCCACTTGGGGCCAAAGTGCTCCAGGAAAGGTGACTGTTAGCTGTTCCCTGTAAGAAATGAGAAGGTTTATATATATATGAAGGGATAATATGCATGCAATGCAAACTTGATATAAAGTAGGAATAGAGATTTATACAAGAAATTCAGGTCAGTTTCTAAACATCAAGAGTAAATGATCTTTCAGATATAACAGTGGGGACATGGAACCTTTATTCGTTTTACATCCGTTCCATGTGTGGAAGGAGCAGATTAAAAAAACCAGAAGTGATTCTGAAATGTATGCTATTCTGAATTTACACCAGTTTGAATCTGAAAGAATTTGAAAGGAGGAAAGGTATTTGAGTTGATTGCATCACACATGCTAACTGAATGATGAAATTACTGTTTTTGCAATTTGTGTTCATGTTTTAGAGCTTTTTTCCACTGTTAGATTAGCTACATCTGAAAAAGGGTGCAGTGGTGCTTTGGGTGACACTGGAATAACCTTATCTTCCTTGTTAGTATTTAACCTGTATTTAGGGCAGAGCAGATTACTTTTGGATTGCACACCTGCTAATTTTTCATTCAAAAAAAATTATTAGCAAAGCTGGATGATTGTTTTGCAGTTCTCCAGGACCTTGTTAGGTGATCTGCTTCCTGGGATAGTTTGAGACATAATGCATATCCTGCTTCTAGGTATTGAAGAGACCTTTGATCTCAGCTCTATTCCTCTAACATGATGTAGTTTTGTCTGTTGGCCTCTTATTTTAGGTTTTGAACTTAAGGGATTCTAAGAAGCAGTTCTGCCTTGTGTAAGGGGGAAGCATGTGGAGTGGGTGTTTTAAGATATCCTTCTGTGTACCTGTTTGTGTGGGGCTGATGGCACTTCCCTGATTGGCCCTTTCCAGTCCTGTGTTCCTAAATCGCATTTAGCTACTGTATTTCTGGTTATTTTTTCACTTGCCTTTGATTTAGGCGATCAGCTCTGAGAGGATTTTGTTTAGGGTATCTGTTCATTTGAGTAGCTAATTCTTTCCCCTTCAGCAATGGGATGGATGTTGACTGGTGCCTTTGTGCTCTGGGAGAAGGCTTTGGTGTATTGCCTGGTTTTAGAAGAGACCCTTTCAAACTAGACAGAGCAGTGCATTACTACACTGAGACTATTCCTATCTTCGCACAATAAATCTAGAAAAATGACTGTGTATCTTGCATACACAGAGGATTGTATCTCAATGTCCAAGTCATCTTACCTGTTATAGTTCTGCTGAGACTTGTAATGAGGGAACCCTTAGTTAAATGGATCTTATAAACGATGCTGATCTTAAAGTGATTATCTTTTGTGCTGGTACAGGGTAGGAATCTGGTTACTCTCTGGGCTCTTTGTGAGACTCAGATTTATACTGAAAGTGTTTGGTGACCTCTGCTGTGTTTCGGGTGCTACCAATATAATCTAAAATATGTAAGATCTCCTAGGTATCTTGACACTGTATAAATTATCCATAGTGATTGAAACCCAAAGATACACATCTAGCAAGATGTTTTTTTTAGCACTGAAGTGATCATGTTTACCTACTACTCAGCTACTGTTCTGCATATAAAACTTCTGTGGGCTTGCTTTATGTTCATATAGGCTAATTTCTCAGTGTTCAAACTCCCAGCACCAACGTCGATGCTTGATGATGGAATTATTTTGCAACTGTGATCCAGAAGAAGTTGCTGCCAAAGATAACACGTATCACAACAGCAGTAATCATTTCTCTAGGTGTTAGGGGTGATGTGTGAGGTTCCCTTTCCCACTGACGTCAAACTACAGACTCATTTCCTTTAATTCAAATTTGAGATCTTCCTGGTAACCTGAAAGACATCATCCTGGATCTCAGTACAGTGGCATATTTTTAGAAAAAGCAGTGTGGTATCTTTCTAACATAACAGCAAGTAAAACCTTTGTAGGAACATACAGTGTAAAAATACTCTTACGACAAAAATGTTCAGCGTACTCTTTTGTTTGGATTTCATCCTTGTGTTAAGGACCTTAACTTCTTTACATAGCAGGATTCAGATTACTTTTTTACTTGACTGACAAGTACTCTTCTATTTGAATTTTCTTATAAAAGTAGTTCTGTTTCTAGGTTGCTGTATTTGCTTCAGCAAGAAACCTCCAGCACAGAACTGAGAACAGAATGTGCAGTGGTCCTGGGAAGCCTTGCAATGGGTACAGAGAATAATGTCAAATCCCTACTAGACTGCCATATTATTCCAGCCTTATTGCAAGGTACTTTTCACTCACTGTAATCTATGTAAGTAAATGTTTCTAAAGTACTTAAATAAGCCAAGAAAATGAAACTGAACATTAGTTTTTGTTTATATGTATAGGATTACTGTCGCCAGATTTGAAGTTTATTGAAGCTTGCCTACGATGTCTCCGTACCATTTTCATTAGTCCTGTAACTCCAGAGGATCTACTATACACTGTAAGTTGTAAACAGATTATTCTGTCCTTTTAATTATAATGCTATTCTAGTGTGTTAAAGCTTACAGAGTTGGGAGCTTCCTAAAATTAACAGATAAAGACAAGAATCTGTTTTAATGGGTCAAATGTGCTACACCACAGAGGAATCCTGGGGATGTCATCAGTCTGTTTTGCTTTAACTTAAGGAAGGAGACACATAAAAGTTTCAGAGACCTGTTAAGACTTGCGAAGATTTTAATGTGTTTTTCTTGTGAGCAACGTTGGCTCATTAGCTGCTTTTGGTTTCTCGTAGAAATTTGCTGTTCTAGTTGTCATATGCCTAAAACCCAGTACCTGTTTAGTTTATCCACCACTGCAGACTTTGTGAGGGAGAATCAAGAAGACACTTCATGATGGTTATGACCACCAGCGCTAATAAAATATACTTGAGGGTTTAATACCCAGTGTTGTCCCACAACCAAACCAACTCCTTGCAAGCCTTTGGACGCTGCAGTTGAGAATCCGTCAGGGTGTTTGTTTATATGCTGTGCGTAAAGGCAGAAGATCAGGTGGAGCTACTCTAAACCAGACTCTAAGAATACTGCTTAGAATAGTTTGTCCTTTGCTTTTCCTATGCACATAAGCATGCAATGAGCATGGATGTACAGCTGGTGTATCTGGAAGAACTCCAGTTCCTAGTAAGTAACTTTTCCTATAAGACGCTGAAAAGGCAAATAAGTCTGTACCATGTCAATCCCTTCCAGTGATTAAGAAGCAAACAATTGAAACAGAAGTTACTTTTGTTCTCTGTGTTTCTTGGGTCTGTCTGTTTTCTGTTGAGATGAACAAGTCTGGATTGTTGGCAGCAAAATTTTCTAAAGTAAGTCTGCTAAATTCACAATATTTAAACATATAAATATTAAAAATACAAATAAATATTGAAAAGCTTTGTTTAATCTCAAATGTGGTTACAAATAGAATAGGAGAGACTGAATGCGTGTTTATTTTGCTCATGTAAAAAGTATTACTAGAAACTTCCCAAATAATTGAGAAATAGAATTTCAGAAATCACTGTGTGTCTCCGAAGCTATAGTCATTATAGCTATTGGGCTACTGTTATTTTCATTATCATAAAAGTAGCTAATGAGCATGAAGATTATGCTCTACTTGTAATCCACTTCTTCCCTGGTAAGAGAGTTGCAATTTATTAGTCATTTTCCTGCAGGTAAAACAGAGTCTGATTTACTTCTGTACAGTCAACTTATAGTATAAGTTCTCTGGACAGGAAGAATCCTTGAGTTCTTTCATCTCTTCTGTTTGGCACCTTTCATTTCATGGCAGTAATTTAGTTTTTCACCTTTCCAAACTAAAATGGTCAGTGTTCCTGTTAACGTTAGCCCCTCCGACTGAGAGGTACTAGTAAAAGTAACTGATGGCTTTAAAATGTTGTCAGTTTGTACCTTGCCATAAGGCTCAAGAAGTAACGGGATGTGTTTTCAGAAGGGAAATTCCATGTACAATGATTTTCTTTTGCTGTGATTTACTTGGAGTTCTTTTTTGGTTTTGTTTTCCCATGAAGTGAAGGTCCTGGACACAAAAGCAAGAGCTTTTATACCTGGCACTGACTCCTGTGTCATTCCACTATCCTCCCTGCTGCGAGGGTGCCACTTAGAACTGTCACTTGTGTCTTAAGTATCTCCTGTACTACTTTAATGATCTTGTCTTGTGTCTTGACCTGATGGAATTGAGAACTCCAGTGTTTCATTCTGAAACAATTTATATCAGGAAATGAAGAATATGGAATTAGAAAATGTGTAGAATATGCAATTAGTACTCCTTTAAGTAACAAACTGTTAACAAACAATGCTGAAATGGTCTTAATACTTTTTTCTTTTCTGGCTTGTTTCCAGGATGCTACAGTTATCTCCCACCTCATGGCACTGCTCAGTAGGTCTCGATATACACAGGAATACATATGTCAGATCTTCTCACATTGCTGCAAAGTAAGAAAGAGAATACATATTCTCTTAGACTTCTTGTGTTTCTGGCATATAAGAAACTGTATGAGATGATAATGCCCTTTGTGGCAGGAACATAAGGACAGTAATGACTGAACTGCCATTGCTCTGGGTTTGTTGTCACGTTTATTGGGGTTGGTAGATGTTTCTCTACAGTAAAACAAAATATGCAAATAAGTAATTTTTGGGGTGTCTGTGTGTGTGTATATATATGGCTACTAAACAAAATCAACAGTCTAGGGAAATATCAGTTCTCACTATGATCGGTATAAATGTAGGAAGACTTCATTTTTTTCCTCTGGAAGTTTCAAAAAAGTGTGAGCATCTCTTTGCAGAGGGCTTGCATCTGCTTTCAAACCATCTGTTTTAAACCCAGAGAATGGTTTCTAAGAGGTGATGTAAGCTTAGAGGAGGAACTGTACTCTTCTCAGTTGAGCTGTACCAGTTTCAGGTTTATCCAGATACATGTTCATTCCTGTTACGTAATGCAATTCTCCTAATCTGGGAAAACTTCTAATTTAAAAACAGCAACAACCCCACCCCAAACAGAGTTTTGTTCTCAGGCTGTCTTGTAGTCTTGAGACATTCTGATTTTTTTTGCACTATAGCTCCAGTTTTCCCACACCACTATTTTATTACATTATTATCGTTTCTTTTGGTAGTTACTATACCTGCAGGTTATGCAGTAACAGTTTCAATTCAGTGCAGAAAATCAGAATTGTATAGCATCTTTCCTATTTAGAAACAGTTTATAACTAAAATATTATAGATTGTATTTATCTGCTAGACTGAAAAATGAAAGTATTCCAAAATTTATGAATTTATAAATATTTACCTCCAAAAGTCTATATTACTGCTTAAAAATGAGTCTTCAGAAACTGTGAATTGTTTCTTTGTTTTGGATGTATGTTTATCCAATTTCATTTCTTGTGTTAAATGAAACTGAGGACTGAAGACTATAGAGTGATTTTAAAAATGGAACTCAGCTGCTAATATTTATAGAATTGTTAAAGCAAGCATAGTAAGATAAAATCCTGCACCGGACTGTAGAAGTTCAAATCTGTAGTTAATGTTGGGAAAGGAATTTGGTATTTTAAGAAGAAAAATGCACCAGTGGCTCTCCTTTCTGCCTGTTAATTTTTTATATATTTTTTTAATTTGGAAAGTCTTAGTGCCAAAAACATTATTGTAAAGAATAAAAAACCTAATAGGATTAGAATGAAAACGTCTGCTTCTCCTGGAGCTGCTTTTAAGTTGAAAATTAGAGCAGCTGGAACATCCAAGTGGTGTATCCTTCAGTCTTCTTATTGGGGGGGAATACTAATTTGAGTAGGAATTAGTAGTTCATCCCGCTTCCCCTTATCTGGGGATGAAGAGAGGTGCTGTACGGGCGTGGAGCAGGCAGTGGGAAAACTGCAATGTTGAGCTGTTTTGTCTGATTGTTCCTAGTTACTGTCAGGTTGAGACACAAGTAAGTCGTGCCTGTCTAATGACAAACACGGGCACCTCGTGTTTAAATGGCCCTTGGACATCTCTGTAATAGGCTGAGTAACTTGAACTGTTGAAAAATTGGGCCTTGTTGGCACACAAGAAAAATAACGCAGGACTGATTACATATGGAGGTACAGAACGCTTGTCCAGTCAGGGTTAGCTCAGTGGCAATACAAACCTTGCTGGCTGTGTGAAAACTGCTGCGTAACTTCAGGTAGCTAACCCAATTTGAAAACAGTTACAGTCATCCTTTTCCAAGGATGTTGCTTCCTTTTAGCTCCACTGACTCCTGCTGAGTTACATCTCAGATATATGGTTAACAAAAAGTAAGCCCAGTCACACTGTAAGAGAATAAAAAAGGTCGTATGAACCCGCAATACTGTTTTCCAACACCTACTCCACTCCCAAGCCTCTCTCAAACAAAACTCGCAGCGAATGTTTTCAGAAATCCCCAAGTTCTTGGAAGGAAAAGGTTGATATTGTGAACAGACAGAAACATGAATGCACAGGAAAAGCAGAGTAATGGCTATGAATAGTAGGACATATAATTGCATTTACAGAATAAATATTTAGCTATGTAGCAAAGAAAAACATTTGTGGTTGAGTAAACAGATCATTAGAAATGTTAAATTGATCAAGAACTCATTTCTCTTGTTCTGGCAAATGCATGTCTTGAGTGTAGCTGTAAACTGTCTCCTTTCTTATTTTGATTAATTCTTGGATTTCAGATCTGGTAACTAAGACAAAACATCAATTCTGTATTCTCAGACTTAATAAAATTCATCTAGTAGAGTGAAGCAGGGGACTTTCTGCTTTGTGAGAAAAGTACATTCATATCACTAAAAAATACTAAATACTTCTGAAAGTTTCAGTATTCAGAACATTTTTAATGAAGACTCCCCCTAAAAAGTCATGACTGAGAGAACCCTTATATTTTTTCCCTGAAGAATTGTTACTATGTAATAAGTATTGATGTTTTATTTTTTTTCTGTTCATGTTAATCGATGTATGCATTAAACAACTGCTGACATATCTCAACTTCTCCCCCTTGTTTCTGCATACTCTTCTCTGCTTAGATCTTGTGCTCTGTTTTCTCTCTTCCTGGCCAGAGTCTTGTTTGGTCGGGTTTCTCAGGTTCCTTGTTTCGTGCCTGCTCGGATTTCACTGGAAAAGCTCAGACCTGTTCTCCTTAGCTAGGGAATCCTTAATTCAGGTTCCTAGCGTATTGCTGTTGTTTTCTGCTTGTACTTCATGCTTTTACTGCTTGTCACTGCATTTTTAGAGTTAAAATTGAGTGGTGGAAAATGCTGACTCTGGAAAAGAGCCATTCTAAGCAAAGGAAAGTGTTGGTTTACAGGGGAGTGGATGCAGTTTTTAGCATACATAGTTAGGACTCAATCAACATACAAGCAAAACCAAGTGAACTGAAATCAGGTTGATGTGCAAGGCTTGTTAAAATGCAAGTCAAAACGTACTTCCTAAGATTCTCTATCACAGTTGATTCGTTTACAGAGAAAGTGATGTGAGTAGGTAAGCTTTACTATTTTAATGGTCAAGTTGGAAAGATAAGGTATGTGTTTGGAAACAAACAGTTGGATGAATGATTTGAAAAGATAGTGCTGGAAATTATATCTGAACGTGGAGACATCTCTGCATAAGTAATACATTCACCGCCAGCTGAAAATTAAAATCTCGTGTCTGGGAAAGATCCAGGATAAAGCCTGTAATCAGGGCAGCTTCCTCGTAAGCCCATTCTGAGAATGTTTTCTTATGTGATCCTAGGCCTGGTGCTGGATCCCTGAACCATGGTACATTTTACACTTAGGTATCTGCTTTTAAAATTTTGTTATGGAATGAATTGTTACACTGTTCTATCCTACTGCTTTCTTGAAAAATCTGCATTTTATGATGGAAAATTATACAAGAAATGTGATTTCTCTCTGGAATATTACATCTCTTGATTATATTGGGAGAAAAAGATCCCTGAAATAGAACTGGCTCCTGGAACTCTGTTAGGATGCCCAGAGAGAAACAGAGTGAAAAGGTCTTTATTATACTGCTGTCGGAGATACTTGGAACTAGAAAAGAATGATGCATTGTGATAGCAAGATTTCACGTGTATGTTTGAAGCTGTCTCTATTTATGAGTTGGTATTCAACCTGACTGTGCATTGAGCAAGCAGGATTGGTGCGTGCAAACACAGCGTGTACAGATTGGATATATTCAAGTACAGCAAGTTATGCAGCTATGAATACACCCAAGTGTTACCTCTGTACTTGCACCCGTCCTGTTTGCACAGAGTTCACCTGTTCATCTCTTTGAAAAATCAGTAATACCCATGAATTACTAGAACAGTCTCGGTCAATATGATTTTTTTAAAGTTTAAGTTCATTCATATTTTTCACATATCTTAATATCTGTTCTTCAGCTTCAACACTGGCATAGCTGCGGCTTTAAATCATTGCCTCAGCCACTTCTGTGTGCCAATGTAAGTTGTTTTCCTACTTCAACCATGCTATTTTAATTGCATTTTTTTGGTAGAAAGCTCTTGGTGGCAGTAGCAGCTGAAGCATCTCTTAAAGCACCAGATATGTTGCATCTAAAAGTAACTTTCATACTTTTTTTTCCTTAGAGGTAAGGGATGTTCCAAAAATGTTCCTTTGAACATAAAAGGAATCTGATTTCAGCTGTATCTCAGATGTGAAAATAAAGCGTCACTTATGCATACTGGGGTGTGTAGATATGCCCATGAACTCAGCTGGGTTTGAATATAAAATGAAGGAGTGAAGATGCTTTCTTCACTTGCAGATTAGTTGAGAAAATGTATCAAGGTACGATTGATGCTGTGACATTACAAAAGCTGAATTTAAATTGCGCATGGCCGATGTTTAATGCAAAAATGGCTGGAGTCATGAATCTACTTCTAAAGTGTTTGTAAGTCACAGACCAAATCTCCCAAGAGACGCTGAGAGCTGTGGGCCCCACTGGTGTTTTGTGGTTTGTTTCTGACCTCATTGAGCCTTGTCATGCTACAGAATTTCTGAGACCTTTCTACTGCAGAATTCAGTACTTGTGTTTAATTCTAAATGCTTTTTAAATCTAGGAAAAATATTGATCTATCAGCCATTGTTGACTTAAGTCTTGAAGCCAATAAATGGGTGATGGCTGTCTAGATTTATGCCTAAATATGTTTGAAATTAAAATAATCTGTAGGAGGAAAATGTGAATCTGCTCTCAACACACTGTCACATTCTGTCTGGAAACAGTTTTAGAACTAATTCTATTTCTTCTGAAGTTAGAATTGCTGAAAATGTTTAATATTACACACAAAAAAAAGTTAGTGACTGGAGATATTTTAAATGATTTGTGGAGAAAATCGGGAGCTTTCCATTGTTTCCAATATGGGAAATAGAAACATAAGTAGTCTATCCATGTTTATTTATGAAAAATAATAGTTTCCTATTGAAGTGAAAAGTGAAAATGATTACCAGAAAAGGACAAATGGTATAAACTGGAGATGGACTTCTTTATTTAAGAAATAAAAAGTTGGTATGTCAACTGATTTCAAAGTACATGCTAGTAAATTTACCTTTAAATACTTTAAAAAAAAAATGGAGCTAGTGGAAACCTTATACATGTTTTTTAAAAATATATATATAATTGCATTTTTGTTTTCCTTTGTAGGGTCCAGATCACCAGACAATCTTGTTTAACCATGGAGCAGTTCAGAATATTGCACATCTGTTAGTCTCCACCTCCTACAAAGTAAGACATTAAAATTATTCAAAGTTTTGTGTACCCTTATGAAAGGGATGCCAGTGATGTTGATTTAAAAAAAAAAAAAAAGTATACATGTATGAACTAAAACTGTAAATATGTGTAATGTTCATTTCTAGAATAAAAATTGTTTTTACCTGCCATATGGATTTCTATCAAAATGAGACCTATTACTTTGGAATGCTCTGTTAAGTTAGAATATCGTTAATTAAAACAGAGCTGGCATTTGTCGATCTGACAGAGAGCAGTCACTTGGCAAACCAATAAAAATGGTCTAATATGCTGAATGTTAAATGTTAAAAAAAAAAAAAAAAAAAAATCAGAAGAAAAGCAAAGGTGAGCTGTCCTGAAGAGAAGTCATCCTTGAGAAAACATGAACATGGAATCTGTGAAGGTCACCAGCTACCAGTGTTTTCTGCTCACACGTCTCAGCTCCATTCTCTGTTATGTTTTTGGGAAGTCCATCCTTGGCTATCTGAAAGTACCACTGCTGGGAAGAAGCATCATAGTGTACACATATTGTGGTGGCAAGGAGGCTCAGCTAGCTGTTTTCAGTCTGAGGCCAAAATTTCAAATCCTAAGCATAGCTGTAGGAGTCTGCTGTAAATTACTTATTAAAATGTTTGTGTGTGTGAAGTGCTTTCCAAAGCTTTTCAGTGTAACTTAGTGGTTTGTTTGTTTGTTTGGAGAGCTAGCAGATATCTGGTATGCAAATAATCTTGAAATCTGTCAGAAGTCAATCCTGCGATCTCTAAGCAGTCAAACTGTTATGGACTTTCTTATGAAGGTATCAGTTTATTCCCCCCTCCCCAAATGTATCAATATCATCATTCTAAAAATTAGAAACACATGGAAGTATAGATATTTTTCCCGAGTTATTTTTATTGCAATATCTAATACAAAATATCTAATGTTTTTGTGCCATTTTTATTTTGTTGAAAAAAGGCTGTTCACTGCTTGATGAAGACTAGAGAATATAATCGTTCTTGTCTTATTTCGGTCTGCAACCTAATACAGAACATTCTCAATAACTAAAGTATCTTTCAGCAGGAAAGCAAGGCTTCAAATAAGAATTTCATGTAAAGGGAAACTTGGTGTTTTGTTCCAGGGCCTAATTATCTTATGTGGTGGTTTTTGTTTTTGTTGGATTTTGTTTCTTTTTATAAATCCAGTTGGAAGTATGCTGTCTTTAATGTTTTGTTAGTGAGACTGACAGATTTCTGTTTTCTGTCTTTCTGTATTAAGAAGTTTTCACCGTGATTAGGGAACATTTTGTTCGTTCTTCCATCAGCTGATTTTTTTCAGCCTGTGTTGTAAGGTGAATTTTCCAAGCCATGCATCTGTTTGAACCTTCCTTAATTTTTTTTCAATCGGCTTTTTTAAAATAAAGAAATAGGAGCTTGGTAAAATTTTCAAGTCGCTTTTTCACCAACAAGATACATGTAGCGTTGCATTAAAATACATATTTAGTCCTACCTGACTGGAAGATGTAGGACTGTTTATTCCTTTGCTAGTTTGGTCAGACTTCTAAATTCTAGGTGTACATACTGAACCACTTTTTGTTGCTTTTCATATACTTCGCTCTGTTAATACTCCCAAGGTTAACAGCCTTATTGTTATCTCAGCTGCTTTCTTAGCATTCTCCATTAAATAGAAATTCTTGGCCTTCTCGTGTAATTGATGCATTTTTGTGGAACACAAGCTATTTCATTCTCATACTTATCTACTCAGTTTCTTAATATATAGCCAAATAAATAAGAGCATGACAGGCAACAACAGCATTTAAAAAGCTTGCACGTTTTTAATACTTGGAGTAGAGGCCAGTACGGTATCTCAAGTGATTTAGTTGATAGGACCATACCAATAACCGTCAGAAACCCCCCAGAATGGGGTTTCGGTTCCCATGAAAAGAGTTTGTGTAGGTCTGCCAGGAGAATTGCCTATTATTTTTCTTTGGTGTTGGGATTTTCCCTTCTGCAGTTGATGACATGAGCATCTTTCCCATTTGTTATATCATTCCGAGTGTGCATCTTCACCAGTGAGATGTCCGACACAAAGGGACTGCAGCTCTTACAGTGCAATACAGAAAATCTTTTCAAGAGCATATTTGCATGTTTTTCCACATCCTTGCATTTTTTCTCATGTAACTACCGAACTAATTGCCATTAAGTAGGCAGTACTAGAAAAGAGAGTAGTCGTTGTAGTAATTTTTAAATCTTTTATTAACAGAGCAATATCACATAAAATAATTAACTTCCAGGTAGACTTAAGTGGTTCTAATTAGAACATCTATAATGCCTTCTCCCACCTCCCAGCCCCCTGCCCTGCTGTTTCTTCTGGCTTGAATACAGCACTTCAGCTGTGGGTTTGACTCTTTTCAGTGCTTTTTGATATACAATCTCTGTTTCCTGCTGCTTTGAAGCATGCACTATAGTCATTAGATCATCTGAGAAGAAATGTTGTCAAATGAGGCTTTTGTTCTGAAGCCAGATATCCATCTCTGCTATCCATTTTTCCTTATTAAGGCTTCACTGCTACTGATGAGAAGAGATCTTACAGTGGCTGTAATGAGATATTATAAAATAAGTGCACAGAAGTTTTATTCTCTGGGCTGTTGTTGTCTACGTTTGGATTTCCATGTTTCTAGGACTTCTTTTTGAGGAGGGTAGGATGGGCCTAAACCAAACTTGCAGTAATTGCTAATGCGTTCTTTAGTGACAGGGTTTTTTAGGTCAAAATTTTGTTCCGTTTGCTTTGTTGTCATACCAGGTATGTGGTAACAGGAACATGGAAAGACATGGACACAGCTTACATATGTGGAACTGTAGACGGTGAAGTCAAAGACTAATATCTGAATTAATCAGATTTTTTATCTGGGAAGATGATGATGAATGGTCTTCCCTGCCTCAGAAAAGAGGTTTTAAGGGCTTCATAGCCTCGCTTGACTAGATAACCATGAAGGTTTGATGGTTAGATGGTTTCGGAGTTTAGGTTGCACAGAGAGATTGTGGGGTCTCCCTCCTTGGAAATAGCCATCTGGACATTGTCGTGGGCAACCAGCTCTAGGTGGCCCTGCTCCATCAGTAAGTTGAACCAGATGACATCCGGAGGTCCCTTCCAAGTTGCAAATCGTTTGTGTACAGGTGATAACTGAAGTTGTGTAATAGCAGCACTACTTACGGTATATATTTGCTTTAAAATTAGTTTAATCAGTTCTACTGGATGGTTCTCTTCAGACGTTTTTATTAAAATCACCTTTAAAGACTTCTGAAATATACATCCCAGTGGCACGTGGTTTAGATTCTCTTGGGTACTTATGAGTCCTCAGAAGACTTAAGTAGTATTGTTCTGATACCTCCATTCTTTTGTTGTTGTTTGCATGTTTTTGAGTAACCACAACTGAAACTACTCTTTCTGAATGGCTGGTTCCCACCTGCCAGTCCTGGCTTTCCTCTTTTTCATGAATAGTTCACAACATCCAATCTAGAAAGGATAATTCCAGCGGGGAGATCACAGCAGTCAAGCTGTGAGTTAGATGTTTCCATCTGCCTTCTATCCATTGTCAAACAATCTTATTGATAAGACAGAGTTATTTCTGTAAGCCTATACAACAGTATGGTCCAATTTTACTGTTAAGTTAGCGTTTACATTTATGTTTCATAGTATGTTTTTACACAGGTTCGAATGCAAGCCTTGAAATGCTTCTCAGTTCTAGCCTTTGAAAACCCACAGGTATCAATGACTCTTGTAAATGGTAAGTATAATGCAATGATTGCTTGTTTGACGCTTGTTTTATTGACTGGTTGAATGAGAGTTGCTTTGAGTTCTCTTTCATCTCTTGCAGTGTCGGTTGATGGAGAATTGTTACCACAGATTTTTGTGAAGATGTTACAAAGGGACAAGCCTATTGAAATGCAGCTCACATCAGCCAAATGGTAATTTTCATCAGGAATTAAAATGAAATAGTGTGCAGTTTAATACTTTTTAACTATTGCTTTTTTCCTTCTTGCAAAGTTATATGTGAACTAAAACATTAGGTAGGAATGATCACAGATGATATTTACATTACCTAACCCCTTGAAGAAGTTGTTCTCACCTAGTAAGCTCACAGCATAACTTCCACTTTTTGTTGTATATAAAGAATAAAAAACAACAACAGAAACATTGGTGGGCAGCAGTTTTACCAGGAATGTGTATTCATACATGGATTTGCTTTCATGCATGGGTTTGCATAGAATTTGCTTATGTTAAGTTTTACTTTAAATAGGCTATGGTCAATTGTGTGTCCTTACAGAGTATAATACAGATTATAATACTTCCCAGGTGTTTTAATTAAAATAATTATTTTTTAAGCTTCATGTGTTCATACAGCAGAATTAATGTTATTAATTTTATAGTTCAAATCAAACTTTCCCTTTTGGTGTAGGCAGGTTCCTGTGTGAGTAACAGTAGGGTTGCTCACTTCATAAGCTGAGAATTGACTCTGCTTAAGACCCTTACCCATCTGTTTTGTTGATGATGATGGAATAAATGACTCAGGTGATTAAAGAGAGAAAATTACCTGTCATTATAAAGTACTAAAATCAATTGTAAGTCAAGAGTTTGGCTACTGATACACTGTTTGATTTGATCTCTTCTAATTCTCTACATTTACAACTTTCCTTTTGGATTTTCATGGCTTATTTTTGAACTGGGTCAATGAGTTCTCTGATTCAATTCACCACACAATTTCACTGACACTTGTGTTAGTGCAAAGGTTTTAGTTTCAGGGTGAGGAATAAGTGGGGTAGGTAGGATGGTCTTTTTTGTTCATGTTGCCATGCTATGATGACTTAACCCATTCGTGAAAGCAGTTATAAAGAACTGGGGAGGGTAGTGTTGTTTTAGGGGGGTAATCCCCCTCTTTTTGGGAGGTTGGACTGGGGACCTCCCATACTACCTTCCAACCACAGTTGATCTGTGCAATCTGGTTTTTCTGGTTTTGTTAAAGTAGTGAAGAAGGCAAGGTAAATTACCTGTCTTGTAGAAGTCTGTCACAATTGATTTCTTTGTTTCTTTGACCATTCAGAGAAGACACAGAGAATTAGGATTAAAATTTTAATTTTAAGTATGAGAAATATATATATTTTTTAAACTTAGCTCAAGATATGTGGCTGTTGATTAATTACAAAGGCAGGCTGGAGTTAAAAATGTGTTCTGGGTTTGGATTGTCTCCTCATTGTGGGATGAATGCTCTCAGGTGTGCTGCTGTTCTTTACTGACCTGCTTCAGACTGGAAGGAGCTGGGTGGAGGATCTCATCTGTTGCTGTTGCTTTGCAGTACTTTGGCTCAGATAGACTTTTGAAGGCATAGAAGAAAAGGGCGCAGTAAAAAGCACAATAGGGAATTGCAAGAAAAAGGAAAACAATCCAACATCTTGTCTTTCAGACTAGGTTTCTAATTAGTCCCTGGGCAGTCATCTTTCTTAGTAGGGCATTCAAGGCCTCAGTTTCTTAATAGTCTGAGGCCTTACAGAGACCTACTGGTTTTTCTTCTGAAGTCCACTCCTGCTTGATTCCCTCCGAGTCAGTATCTCCTCTTTCCTTTCTGTTCTTCTAGGGAGAGTAGTAGGTGAAATTGTCACAGGTCCTCTTTTTTCTGCTTCTAAATTAGACTTCACTTCTGCCATGCCAGTTTTGGTCAACTGATGCAGAGCTCCACTCTGGTTTAATAGTAGAGTCCTTGGAGTGCAGAATTAGAGTTCTTTTTGTGAATTTATGAAGCCTTTTGTTAAATTTCTGTTTGAATCCAGACTGGTATACAAGGATGCCTTAAGAAGGTTCCTTTGCTTTTCAGCAATTGAAATAGACCTGGAAGACCTGAGTTAAGACCTCGGTTGAAATGAAGTAAGGATCTTTCATTTGAGCAGCAGTGTTGGCACAGAGGGAGCAATAGTAAGCCTCTTCGAGGACTGATTTGCACCTAAAAGTGGAGCAGCAACCTTTTCTACTAAAATTACTGGAATTGCTTCCATCTAAGCCAAGCCCATCTTACCTGAAGTAAAAGTACTTTGACCTACTTCATGTCTGAAGCTGAGCCGCTTTGTCCAACATAGGATCTAGCTAGAGTAAATGGCAACTGTCAGACTCATGTTTTCTCCTGATTGTCCAGGCATGAAAATGAGTATTTCCTCCTGTTAGTTGCAAGGGTCAGACAGTGAAGTTAATAAAATAACCTCTGTGCTAACAATCATTATTTTTTCACTTCTGAGAAATAATAAAAAAAAAAAATATGTTTGATTATGGGATTTTAGTTATGTCTGTCATTGATAGGTGTTTAGAACAGGTTTAGTGATACTACCTTCTTAGAGGTGAAATAAATCTATTTGGGCATGTGTAAAAAACTTAGGAACGCAGTGAAACATGGTATGGTTAAGGTATGTTAGCATGTTACTGCTCCTTAGCTGAGCAGTTATGATTGATCCTATGTGCACTTTTAACCTGCTCAGCTGAGAGTTGCAATGTCAGTTTTAAGTCACTTTTACTAAATTGCAATTATTTTTTTGACCTCACAATTGCAACATGCTAATACTTAGTCAGTTGCAATGGCTTAATTCAAAAGCTAGAACAAAAGCTACTTGACTGTTCCTGCACTGAATGCAGAACATGTACCCTCCAGCTTTATTCTGTTTCCTTGTTTCCAAGCAGGTAAAAGTGATAAACCATGTAAACTACTTGTATTGGTCAGTGGACTGCTCGGCTTTCTGGTATTTTGTAGTGCAGAGACAGGTAGATTAACAAAGCAATTTATACATTTGCCACCGTGTGTCAACACTGGAGTTTGAGACCTTGGACTTGTCATTGCCACTGCTGAACTTTACCACTAATGTTGTCTAATAAAGACCAAGCGCAGCTTTGATTCAGTGTCAGAGACTTAATAGGGTTCTTCATCAGCAAGGATGTGCTTATTCTAACAGCGTATTAAGATGTGCCTGTGGACAAGCATCAGAACTGTACGACATCTCCTAAGCTAATGCAAGGCGTGTATGTTTTTTGACCAAGCTGTCAGACTGTCAACCCTATATTGACTCTTTCCTTACTGTTTCAAGTGCTTGCCCATGCTGTGGGGGCACAGGACAGCTCTGTGGATATTGCTGTTTTATCTTAGTGAAGGTTGTTAATCTTGTTTTGTTGGTGTAAGAGGTTTGTGCATCAGTCAGACTTAACGGTTAGACCTTTTGTTTGACCAGTGTGGTGTACGTATTGGTCAGTGCTCCAGCAGGATGTTCTGTACTATAAATCTACTTAAACGTCTGCCTGTAGTAATTTAATTTGCTCATGTTCCCAAGTCTAGTAAGCACAAACGTATTGAAATCAACAGTAGAACAGAGGGGAGTACCTTTCATTAGTGTAGCTGATTGTTCTGCAACATCTCAAGTGCATAAAAAACAAAGATAGGTGAACGTGTTTTATTATGTTCTTACAGCCTTACTTCCATGTGCAGAGCTGGAGCAATACGGACGGATGATTCTTGCATCGTTCTTAAGGTGAGCTGATTAAACAATTCTGTTTAAAACAGTTTTCTCATGTGAGTCTGTGTTTTTACTTGTCTAGTATAAAAAGTAAGTCTGTTATACTGAAGATCTCAAAGCACCAAGTTTCCCTGAATTTTATTAAAATAAAATTTTTTATTAAAATACTAATCAGTTACCTAATTTCCCATTTGTGCCTTTAAGCTTTTGTAGTAACATGGCTCTTTTAAGAATTTTTAAATAAATAATCATACCAAAAGGTCCATATCCAGGAATAATTATCCCAGAGTTGATTATCCCACAGCAATTTGAGGTTTGTAATCATTTAAATGACTGTTCTCAAGTAAAATGGAAACAGTGGTCCCTGTATATAAACAAGGCACTGCCTGGTCTTTCAGTAGCTTATTTCAGAAGACTATAGTCAGAATGCTTTCACAGTGTATAAATGGAGTCTTTCAAAAGCAGATAATTTCTCAGGATTCACAATGTTTTCGTAGTTTTGTGTGAACGTTAGTGCTTCCTACTTTGGCTAGGGGAATTTGTTGTTTGTTCCTTTGTTTTTTCAAAAAAGGAAAAATATAGTGCTGAAATAGTGGATTTGATTTTTATGCTGCATGTAGCTTTACTAGGAAATTCAGTAAAGGAAATTTCATTAAACACCATAGGAATGTCATCTCTTTCTTAAGTCACACTTCTGTAGCTAGTCAGGAAAAAAAAAAAGCTGGTGATGAGCAAGTCTATCAGCCCGAGATTAGAAAATAGTAACACTACCACTTGTTTCTCCATGTTATATAGAAGTATTACTGTAATACTGCAATAAGAAAGTATGTTTGCTTTCTTTTATAATTGTCTACCAGACTGCTACTTTCAAGTTCTCAGTATGTTTTTAGCATCCTTTTTTTCCAGAGAATAACACAATTCAGACTTAAGAAAATGCAGTTTAAATGCCTGAAAGATCTTATTCCCCCCACCCCCATAAGCTTCTCTGTTCTGAAACTGAGAAGACCCATGTTCTTATAGCGAATCTAGGAAGTGAAGGAAGGGTCTAACCAGCCACGCAGTTGTTACCGGTGTTTGGTGGTGTGAGAACTGATACCCATTAACTTCTTACAGTTCTTTGTCTTTGCTGTGAAGGCTGCTCTGTGGTTTTAGATCCCCTCATGGGAACAGACAACTGATAAGGGTAGGCATGACCATAGCGTGTGCTGCAAGGCCCTGGTACTGCAGGTAGCTCCGCGTACTGCTGCTTAAAGCAGTGACGACTACTCACCATCAGAGGCTACTGGTTACCATATTCTGACTGTGATCTGCTGTGATCTGGCTTCTGCTAAGTTACATGTTAAACGAGAGAACTGTCAGCAGTGTGTCAAGAGCTGTCCCTAAGTCCTATGTCTTGGTAATGCTGGGGAAAGGGTAGGTTATATGTAAGATACTGCAATAAGAAAATATATTTCAGTGTTCATAGCAGTAGAGTCTGGTACATCTACAGCTTTTGTTGGTGGCATTTTGGTATCTAGCATTCCAGGTAATGACAGATGAAAATCCATATGTTGGAGTCAAAGGCCCATTGCTCCAGTCTTTTTAAGCAAGAAAATCCAAAATGCCATTCATTCCAGTGTAGCTCATGTTGATAGTGACATCTGTTCTAAACATGACTAAATATCACTTCTAAACATGACATTTATGCAGACTATTTTGACTGCATGAGAACTTAGCCGAAAGTAGCTTACTGTATACTTAGTAATGCCTGAGCAATTTCTGTCTGTAGTCTTTAAAACCATTAAAATTATTTTCCTTGAAGGTACCAGTCTAAAGAACCTTAACGACAATTGCGCTGGGATAGCTATTTGAGTTTGTGAGATGCTTTATGAACATAGCTGTTCCAAACAATGTTGGTGGTTCTTTTTTTTTGTTTGTTTGTTTTAAACTTTTCAGACTCTGCCATGTTTGGTTCGAATGTGTAGCAAGGAGAGACTGCTGGAGGAGCGAGTAGAAGGAGCAGAAACTCTGGCTTATTTGATTGAAACAGATGTGGAGCTACAGAGAATTGCCAGCATTACTGACCACCTCATTGTCATGCTTGCCGATTACTTCAAGTATCCCAGTTCAGTGAGTGCAATCACTGATATCAAAAGGGTATGTTTCCCTTCTGAGTCTTTGAAAGTGGGCAAAACCAGTAATAAGTGGGCTTGGGATGTTTCTTTATTCTTCTTAAGCCTTGCGTCAGAGTTCTTCAATGGAAAGCTGGCCAGAGGTCCAGCCGTGATCCTGACGCATGTAGTCCCCAAATCTGTGCTCATTCGCTGCTTTTTCTGGGGCCTGAAATATCCAAACTAAGAACTTAGTGTATATTTAGACTCTGCGTCCTGTAAGAAGGATGGTGCTGTTCTTTGTGGAACACAGAGAGATGGGCTCTGGATATTTTAATACAGCCTCAGCATACAAGTTTCATGATGTTTTCCCAAGGTAGGAATGAAGTACTAGACTGGGGCATCTGCAATGTTCTTTGCAGAGTTTAACAGGCTTGCCTTCAGGAACCAGAGCATTTCAGCTTCATAAGGAGTAGTTCATGTGATACAACTGATTTCAATTCATAGGTCAGCTTTGTGAAAAATGTCAAGTTCAGAGATGGTTCTGCTCTATTAAGCAGAAAAACATTTGGATGTCATAGCATTTCACATTATGTGCAGATATTATCTGCATTTGCAAGAGGTTGGATAAACAGAGACCAAAAATATACCTTGGAGACTTATTTTCATAGGTATTTTAGACACTCTCATCTGTGATTTTTTTTTTTCCAGCTTTGCGTAAACTTTCCAAAGCACTAGTAGATCAGTCAACCTCAGAAGCAAGATTGTTCTTGATATTCTTTGTAGGGAAATATCCATTATGTATTCCCTTCTGCTCTCACTGAGTATGATTTTTAGAGAGTACCCAAAAACTGGATTACAGAGCATTTGTTTTCCTCTGAAACTATCCCAAGAGGTAGACACACTTTTCAGGTTTTTGTAGGATGAAATTGATACTGCATATACAGCTGCCTTGAAGTCTGTGTAAAAATGCAAATTAAAAAAACAACAACAAAAAACCACAACCCAACTGTAAGTAGCAGAATGGATTTAAATAAGCAAAAGGAAGTTTAGCAGTTGACTGGGGAGTAATAAACGTTGGCTGTAGCATCAAAACATGATAAGGTTCCAAATGTAATTATAAATATGGCATTGCTTTGAGTGTTCAGAAAGACCCTAAAAATAGTCAGCTGCGCAGCCAGGGTGCTAACTTTGTGGGTTTTATTTCTTTATATTAAAAAAAAAAAAGCTTTGAGTTACACGCTCTAAAGTAAAAACTAGATGAGTGAGGACTCTGCAGAACAGACTACTTATCATTGTTAAAATATTTAAAACAGACATAATACATTCTGCTCTAATGTACCTGCGCCAGAGACAATTAATCATACAGCTTACTTTTAAGGTGCTTTTTTAAATTATTTTTTAATTTCAGTGCTTTGCAGCTTAATCCTAGCATTTTTTCTGGCATTTTTTATAGACTTTAAGTTTTGCATTGTTATGTGGAACTCTTTGGTGTACAGACTTTTGAGGGCTGTCTGGATCAGAGTAACTCTGGTTGGAAGGGATGTTAAGAGGTCTTAGTCTTAATTTTCTGTTCAAAGCAGGGTCAGTGCTGAGTTCAGATGAGGTTGCTTATGGCTTTATCCAGTTGGCTCTTAAAAATTGTTATCAGTGGAGATTAAGCAATCTTTCTGTGCAATCTGTTCCAAAGTTCACCTCATAATGATTTTTTTTTGCTTGCATCCAGTTAGAACGTCATCTGTTTCAGTCTGAGTATTGTCTCTCCTTCTTTTGCTGCACACCTCCATTAAGAGTCTGGCTTTGTGTTCTTTGCAACCTCCTTTTAGGTGTTGGAAGGCTGCTCTTAGGTCTCTCTCTGCTCAGCCTTCTCTTCTCCTGGCTGAGTAAGCCAGGGTGTACTCCATGTGCTCATCCAGGTCTGCTCTCCTGAAGTCAAGGCTTTTAACTCTTTTCCTTGCCTTCCTTACACCTTGCAGGAACTTGAACACCACTATTAACACCTATAGCTAACGCTTCTATTTGATTGTCATAACCCCAAACAGTTTTTCCTGATTTGTGAGCAGTGTATCCAGTGGTGTATCACTGTAACCTGCCCATCTAGCTAGCACCTGCGTTAAGAAGTTACCTTCCAGAAACCTCCTAGACAGTTTGCACCCCTCTGTGTTTTACACAAGAAGTTGGAAGTCAACATTCCCCTTAAGCTGTAGGTCCTATAATTTAGAGATGGACTTCAGTTTTTGCTTTTTCTTCAGTTCTCTTGAGTTCCTTTGGTTCTGAAGTGATTTTTTTTCACTTCTGGTTTCTTCCTGTTAGTTTCTGTTGGGTAAATAAGACTAGGTTTCCCCTTAATAGTGTCTGCATAGAGCAGTAACATTGTAGAAGTGTTTTGGCCTCAAATTGTTGTAAGCAGATATTGTTTGTTTAAGGTGACTTCTCTGTAACTCAGCAGAGAAATTAACTGTTCACTTCAGTTATTGCATTCAATTGTTAAGTGTGGACACCAGCTAATGAAATTATCAGTTCCTTTGCCAGTGTTTCTGGCTGCTCTTGGTGTGGTAGACAAAACCCCAGAACAAGATATTAGTTTTACAACAAATGGGGAAATACCACCTGTAATTTTTTAGTGTCTAACTTTGACATCAGTGCTTTGTTTAAATAGCTTGACCATGATTTGAAGCATGCCCATGAACTGCGCCAGGCCGCTTTCAAGCTGTATGCTTCCCTTGGAGCAAACGATGAAGATATCCGAAAAAAGGTGAGTTCATGAAAATGTTAGCATCCAAGCAAAGACATAGCTGAAGGAGCATGCAAGAATGTATGTTTTGCCCCTTCTGCCCTTTTTTCTTCATTTTAGAATCATAGAATCATAGAATTGTTAGGGTTGGAAAAGACCTCAAAGATCATCTGGTCCAACTATCTTCCTGGCACCAATATTACCCAGTAAATCAGATCCCTAAGTACCACATCCAACCTTTCCTTAAACACCCCCAGGGACAGTGACTCCACTACCTCCCTGGGCAACCCGTTCTAATGCCTGACTGCTCTTTTTGAGAAGGAATTTCTCTTTATTTCCAACTTGAACCTCCCCTGCTGCAACTTGAGGTGATTCCCTCTAGTCCTATTGCTAATTATTTGCAAGAAGAGGCCGAGTATAAGTTGAAATGCCAAGGCTTGCTTTCTGTTATGTTAATACAAACTTTTACATTACACTTTCCTGGCATGGGGTTTGAAGAGAATTAATATTTTTCAGTAACAAAATAGAGTGAAGTTTGTTTATGCAGTCTCTTCACAGTGGTGAACTAGATTTTGAAAATAAACTCTTCAACATGTTGTGGTCCTTGCTATTCAGAATAGAATAGGAACCTACAAATTTCATCAATCCAATTGCATAAGCTATGCAGGGATATAGTTGTGGCATATGAGTATTTTAACATTTCTAAAACCTATGTTTTGAGGGAAAAAAATACACCTCTGTTATGGATCCTATTATAAAACAGATTTGCTCTGAAAAACAAACATAAATTCTGAAAAGTGTAATCATATTGTGATACAAAGTCACAATTTTTTCCATGATTCTGAAGTGACCAAGGCCTTTGTGCTGTTGAAATAAAGTAGTTGGTGTGAAGGAGAACGAACTCTACTCAAACAACGTGGGAAAGACTGGAAGATAGGAGCACTCATTTACTTAAGAATTAACGTGTGGAAAGTGGAGGGAAATTAAGCAATGAATGATGAAAAGTAGCGGTTTTTTTTTTTTGGAAATGATGTGTTGTTGCAATGTCAAACAAAAATGGTAGGTACAAGAGGCAGGAGAATTTTTCCAGTGTTTGCTGGCTAAAGGGGAAAAACAGAAGGAAGAAGGGTATGGACAGGTAGAAGGTGGAAAAACGTTATTTAAAAGATGACAAGCCAGGAGATCTGTCAGTGGGGAGTGATTCAGGATCTCCAGAACTCAAACCCAGAGATTTCTTTTGTTGCAGGATTAACTTCTTTAGTTAATAGCAAGGATCCCATCTTTTATGTATCAAAGCATTGTTTTTAACAGATGGTGGATGTGTAAAGACACAGCTGATTTATTACAGAAGAGTCATCTTTCACCCTGGTATATTAACTTCATTTTATCCTAGTCTTCAGCGCTTGTGTTGGCCCTGTCTAAATATGGAGGATGTATGACTATCTATCTCTTCCAGACCATTCCAAAACATGTCTCTAATCTGTAGTTTGTATATATTATGTGCATTCACACATGCTGTCTTCTATTTTAATATGACATTAAAAGTAATGCATATATATAGCCCTTTTTTTTTTCTTGAGGATTAATAAAGTCATTTTGAAAGCAATAGTGGAACAAGTAGTATAGATGTCTACTAAATTGTATGCAGATGCACACTTCGTTCCACTTAATAAAGGACTGTAAAGTGGATTACTGTTTTAAGCTATGGTTTTTGTATGTGATATTTTAAATATTGCAAACAAAAAACAACAACCCATAAATGTTCATACTGTTTTATTCATATAACATTAATTTCTTTTTGCTCCAGATCATTGAGACTGAAAATATGATGGACCGTATAGTTAATGGCTTATCTGAATCTAGTATCAAGGTGCGATTAGCTGCAGTCAGGTAGGATGCTTTTGTGATTCACACAAACAATTTTGTCCTGTCAAAGTCTGATGCTCCATTTGCTAGAACTTCTGGTAATTTTTCAAAAGCTAAAGTGAGTCTGAAATCTTTTCTATTGTTGGAAAACTTATTAGGGGAAAAATACTCTGGACTAGTATGATATTTTCTTTTTGCTGTTTACAGGCTAGTAATCACCAAATTCTGACTGTATCCTAATGTGCAGAAGCAATGTATTTATATGTGTAGAAGCATCTGTATAACTCTGTGTGTGTGTGTCCGTATACTTTTTTCACAACAAAGGTTTCTTTTTCTGTTATAGATGTTTGCACAGTTTGTCCCGTTCTGTACAGCAGCTCAGGACAAGTTTTCAGGATCATGCTGTATGGAAACCTTTAATGAAGGTAAGTAAAGTCAAGTTGCAACCACTCAAGTGTTCTGTTCAGTTAAAGTAGTAACATGGAGGATATGGTGTCTGTTCAGAATCGTAATAAAAATTAACTAGAAGTCAAATTCCATGACCTTCGAAGAGCCATAAATCAACAAAAAGCCAAGCAGTAGCGAAGAGTGCTGTAGTCCATGCTTGGCTCTCTTTTTTTATTTTTTGTTTTTTAAGTCAGTAAAGCTAAATTATTGCTAGTGTTTAGTTACGTAGGACACTAGATCTATATCCCCTTTGGTTTCGGGCTCAGACTTGGTCTGTAAGTGCTACAAGAGAATTTAGATCTACTTTTTTCCCCGAAGTTCTTTACCTTCTAGATCTCATTGCAGATACTAAAACCAAAGCCAAAGAGCTCAGCAAGGCTTTTAAAAATAATTTTATAGAATGCAATTATCCGTAAGATTGAAATGGATCAAAGTGCTTAAAGTATATACCATCGCATTAAGTTGAATGAGCACCGCATGGATCTGCACTACTAGCATCAAAGCATCTCCTAATGTGTAGAATATCAAATTGCAGCATAATTACAGGTATTCCATTTCAAAATGATGCCTTCCTTATCCTACTAGTTAACAGAGATTCTCCACTCTCCCCTTCATGACTACAGGTTTTACAGAATGCTCCAAATGAAATGCTGGTAGTAGCATCTTCCACGCTATGCAATCTTCTTCTGGAATTCTCTCCAAGCAAAGAGGTAAGTATTTGTCTGTTACCTCTTATTATTTCTGGATAAAAGCTATGTTATACAGTGGCTCAATAAGCATAAGGGCATCTTTATTGTTAGCAAATGCTTGTAAAGCATTATAGAGTTGTAATATTAGGCATACTGTAATCACTGATAGCTTGTTAAAAAACACATCTGAATAGTTAAATGTAGTCTCTAAAGGAAAAAAAAGTAGACACAATTTTTGACTTGTAGTTGTAAAACATGATTATCTTAAAAATAAACAACACAAAACTCATGAGCAACAAGAAAACAAACTTCAATTGGTGATATGATCCACTGTCTTAGAGAATTACTATTGTGATCTTGAAAATGCTGGCATAACTCAGTCTTGTGGTTTTTATTATTGTTGTTGACTGAAAGATACAGGGTATCTGGTCTTGAGTTTTGTAACTCATCTGTTTTTCATACAGATCACACATACGTATCAATACTTAATAAAATGGAACGATTTCCCAAGTCTGAAAGAGTTCTTACAGATAGCATTTGCAAGATTATGGTGTATGTGGGCTCCTGTTGGGCAGTTTGGATTACCTTGTTTTGATCAATTGATCTTGGTGGTTTTAGTCATCTCTGAGAAGACAGAAAATGAACTAAAACAGCACCAACGACAGCTCACTGGCCCGTGGGCTTTCTTGTTCATACTGCCAGTCACAGTTAGCTTAGTGTTTCTACTTCAAATTGCAGTGGAATACCGAATTTTCTATCAGGGCATACGGTTCATGTAAAATTATCATTGCTAAAACAAAATACTGCTTATGCAAAATGAAGGAATTTTTAGAAATGTTAGATTTGAAAGCATCTGTAAACCATCTAATTTTTATTTGATGTATTGATTTTTTTTTTTCTCCATGGTATTTTCAAAATTGTATGTAAACTAGTAGTCGCTTAAACAAAACTGAAGTGGATCTTTATTCTAACCCGCAAAAAAGCTTAGTAAAGAAACAATTTTGGAATGTCTCCCATCTGCTGAGCCTGTGGAGAATTCCCTAGGAGCCAGCCGACTACCGCGTCCGTAGAGAAATCACGATTCCCTGGCAGCTCATTGCAGTGCACAAGCACCTGGGACCAGGTGAACTTCGGCACACATTGCTGGCTGGTTCTGTTACAGGCTGGCTGCTATTCAGAGACACAATCCTCTTCCTATAAAGTACAGCCTTTTCTATACACTTCTGATCAACTAAGGTCTTAAGCAGGGGGAAAACAGAACAAAACAAAAAAACAATTTCTCAAAAGCTCACATGATGTTGAATTATTCATTGCTTTTGAAACAGTAACTTTTGAAGCTTAGCACCTTATATGTTAAAGCCTCATACATCATTGGGTGCATCCTAAAAGGCATGATCCTAAAAGGCATGATCCTAAAAGGCATGATCCTAAAAGGCAAAAGCACATGAGCTCTTCAGGACTTAGATAAAACTAGTAATCTTCAAATTCAGTTCAGCTTGAAAGTAGTTCCAAATTCAACTATCATTACATTAATCAGTTTGAAAGAAAAGCTGTGTGTCTGTTTTTCTTGTTGCTTAAAGATGTGATACTACGAGGTTTTGAATTTTCATCTGATTGTTAAGAGCAGTCTATTTTTCTTTGGCTAAAGCTTTTCTGTTGGATTTTAATTTGGTCTGATTACTAAACATGAAGTTTAAAGGTAAAGAAAGATATCAAGTAGCTTTCATTGTCCATAAACTCTTTTAAACAGTTACATACGTCCTACCTGATACTCAGAAAATGTAATTGCTCAAGGAAGGCAGTGTTTTTAGAGAGCAGCCTCAAACTGAAAGCTGTTGGGGAAAACATTTGCTTATGTGACTGTGGCAGATAAATGGATGGTATCACAACAGTATGTGCGTGTGTACATGTATACAGATGCACGTGAGAATAAGGCCATGTTGACATGAATTTTTCATAGAAACCTACCTTTTAATGCATATGAATTTAGGGCATGGCTTGGCCAGTTCATCAGAGTGGACTGAACATTTTGTAAACTGAATAATAATAAAAAAAAAAAAAATACAAGAAGTCTTGCTTATATTTAGTTTTATATGTATGTCTAATTATTCTAAGTAGTGTTTTAATTGTTTTCTCCCCACCTGTTCATTTTAGCCTATTTTAGAATCAGGAGCCATAGAACTTCTATGTAGTTTAACACAGAGTGAAAATCTTGCCTTGCGAGTGAACGGCATTTGGGCTTTAATGGTAAGTAAAATACTGTTGAAATACTTCTTGGAATTGCATTTCTTAAAAAGGTTGTTAATGTGACCTAAAGAAGTTCTGAGTTGTTGCTAAAAATAATATAAGTGAAATCTGGCTTGTCTTTCCACCTAACGAAAGAACGAAAACAATATCAGTCTGGAGTACTTCATCAGTTAGTGATAAAATAAAACCCTTTAGTTCTCATACCACTTTGGTTGCTGTGATCAGTCAGGGAAACAGTCGAGCAGTGTCAGTCGTGTGCCAAAGACAAATAAATGCGGCTAATAACCAGGTCAACACTGTCAGTTGCTTACAAGAAGTGCATGGAAATTTAATTCACTTGCATAACTATAAAGTCACTCATATGAGGACTTTATAGTTCTTCATAAGTTAAAACATTTTCAGGATTAGTTTAAAAATGATATGCTTGCAGTTAATAGTCTACTAAGAGTGAAAAACCCAAGCTTAAGGTAAAAAAAAAAAAAAAGGCAAAATTTCTGTCTCTTTCAGAATATGGCGTTTCAAGCAGAACAGAAGATCAAATCAGACATCTTACGAGGTCTGAGTACAGAGCAGTTATTCCAGTTACTTTCTGATTCTGATGTAAATGTTCTGATGAAAACTTTGGGACTGCTCAGGAATCTTCTTTCTACTCGCCCAGTAAGTAGAGCTGGAAACAGACTTTTTGACTGTTTGTACAGACGATATAAATTAACTCTTACTCTTTCTGTTAAAACGAAGATTTTGGCTGAGAATACAAGTTATGTTTCTGTTTGATTGCTATTTGATATATTGCTAAAACAGGCCTCTGCTTTGCATTTATCCAAGTATCTCTAAACAAATGTGCAAACCAGTGTCAGAAAAAGTTTGAAAGAATTCTATACATTCACTGGAACTTGGTAATTATCAATTACAGAGCTAGACAGTTACATTTAATGATCAATTCCGTTGCATTTAGCTTTCAGCAAAAACATTTTGCTGAAAGTGTAAATGCCTTTCTGTGAAACTTGCTGAGAACAGCAATAAGAGGGTTGCACTTGTGAATCTAAGTGTGGAGAGGTACTTATATTAAGAAGACCTGTGTTTCTTCTTTCTTGATACCTGAAATATGGCTTTTCTTACCCAACTACATGGAGAGTACTGGCTTTTTGAATTTGACTGCAGGATTGTGCACTTAAAAAATACATATATTCATTTCACACACTGAAATAAAACGGTTTGGAAATGTAAGCCCATGAATTGTTTTTGATGGGAAGAAAGAGATATTTGTGGGGGAAAAGATACAATCCCCTGTAAAGAAAAAAGGGAAAACATGCAGCAAACATTTGGCAAGGCAAGGTTTTTGTGTGTGGGGGGGGAAACTGTGAAGCCTCCACTGTGTGTTTATTGCATACTGTTTCTACCACAAAAAGGTCACTGCAAAAAATCTGATATTTGTATTCAGTGAGTCTCAGTAAACTTCATAGAAAATTTGCTCTGTCTTAATGTGAAAATTTTAATGTGAAATGAAACAACCAGTCATTCATTAAATTGACCCTGAGCTCTGACAACAGTCTAGTTATCACGTTGGATGTTCCTCAGCAGAAACTGTCCTAGCTTCACCTGCTGTTTGTAGCACACTTCAGAGCCAAAATCAACCATTATCATTCTGTAACAAAAACTTCATCCAGAATAACTTATCTGGCAGCTTTTGAATCAAGTTTCATTACTAGCAATTTTAAGAAGTCCTACAGGAATCCCTATCTTTAAGAAATTCCATCTTTAAAAATTGTAGTGTATGTTATGTGTTGGTAATCTCTGGTGGCTGTTTGCTGTTGCTCCTGAGTTTTGTTGCGAGTTCATCCTGTAGATTTACTTGCACATTTTTCTATTATTCCTCAAGACTTATTACATTCTAGTATAGGTGTTTATAGTTCCTAAGAAAATGACCCTTTATCTGTAAGTCTGTAACCTTGAACCAGTTTTCCTAGACTACAAGTAGTTTATGTGCCTTATCTTTCTGAATCCTTTAAGATATTTTAAATGTGGATATCATACCTGTACCTATACAATGTTTCAGTAAGTGTAGCAAAAGTTCCAAATGATTTAAAACAAACAAACAAACCCAACAACAACAAAATAAAAACAACTTTCTTACCTTCTTTGAGATCCTTCTGTTATAAGAGGGGGAGAGAAGGTGGTTCTTTCTAACTGCAACATCATACCGAGAGCTTGTGTCCCGCAGGATTTAGTCTTCAGACTGTGGCCTCTATACAAATGGGAAAATAGTGTTTTTCCTACAGGTTTCAGTGAAATCAGAACCAAGGCCTGTATCATGCCTTCTGAAACAAGACAAGGCTTCAAATGAAGAGAAGTATTACAAAGTTTTCCTGTTGTGATAGACTTGTGGGTTTGGGAGACCTCACTAGGAGCTAGGATTTTTGTGCAGTTTTGCTACTCTTTAAGTAATTCAAGTAGGAATGCTACTTCTTTGTCTGGAAAGTTACGCTGACTGTGTTTTATCATTGCTTTGGCAGCACATAGACCATATAATGAGCACTCATGGGAAGCAGATCATGCAAGCAGTCACCCTTATTCTGGAAGGGGAGCACAATATAGAAGTCAAAGAGCAGGTATCTTTTTTTGTTTCATGTTGTCATGGCAGAATACAATTTAAGAAACACCTAGAAATGCTTCGTGTTCCCAACATGTCGTTTTTGTTTGGGATTATGAAGTGCTGAGAGCATTTTACTGACATCTCTCAGTTTAAAAACTTTAGTACCTACAAGAACATTCCTCTTCAGAGCATGTTACAAACATGTTTGAGTTCCAGAATGTTTTTTTTAAATTTGACAAACGGGGAACACTATACATGAAAGCAAAAGAATTAAATCTAAGGCAGTAGCATGGCAGCTAGGGGGCGGGAGGAAGAAAGGAAGAGAGTAAATCCTTTATTTCCCGCTGAGGAAGGCTTCATGGTTATTTGCTTCTACAGCAGCCGTTGGAACAGTCAATAATAAAGAATAGTGTCGTTGCTTGCCTTGCTGGCAGCAGTGTGTGTTCTGCTGGGAGATGTGGTATCCCAGCTGTGCTGGGTGCCTGGGGGAGCCAGCAGTGATTGGAGGAGAGGAGGCAGCAGCAAGGAAAACAAGCACGTTGCTGTAGCCCAGGAAAAGGTGGGGAGGGGCACTCTCTGAAAAATTACAGCTTTAAGAAAAGCAACGTGCAAGAGGAAAGGGAGATGGCCAGTAGGGTAAAGCATCCCTGGTTTTATTATGGCAGCGTAAGGGGGCCAGCTTACAGGGATACTTGCTGTGGGGATGCTACACCAAAAGTAAGAGGATAGATGGACAGAATTATGCTGATTAACAGTTATGAAAGACAAGATGGAAATGGGGCTCTCTCAAAGTCTTCCGGGGCATGTGGTGATGAATACTGGGGGCAGCGAGAAGCTATGGGAGATTCCAGAGGATTGCTTTGTCTTAGGATGGGTATTGGTAGCAAACAGCATGGCATATAGCTGTAAAAACATAGCTAAATCCAGACGGTCTAAATCTCTGCTCAGTAAAGAATGGGCTGAAGGTAGAGGTCTTTGGCCTGATCATTCTCCAGTGCTCTCCTATAGTCATCCCTGCACATCCAGAAAACATGGCTGAGTTCTTCCACAGCTCTTTGGGGAAGAATTTGCAGAGCATCTCCCTATGCCTCCTGAAAACCAGTAAAGCTGCCTTTGTAGGTCTTAATGTGGTATACATGTAGTGCCAATGTGGGCTTAGTTGCTTCAAGGTTATTTTGTAGGATTGCTTCTATGATTTGCAAGAAATAACCAGATGCGTTTGTAGTTTACTTGTGTTACCTCTGCAGGTAAGATGTGTGGCTAGACTTGGAGGGGGTGGTATTATTACTCTGCTGGATCAGCAGGTAGACCTCTGTTTTTCCCTTTCCTGACCTGAAGAATTGGATGGATGGTCTTTTTTCCTAATTCTGATACAGAATAGACTGCTTTACTTTCCAGTGTATCTTATCTTTTCTATACACTGCATATTTCCCTGACAGACTTAAAATTTTACTAATTTAAATGAATTAATGAATGCGGCTTTTTATTTTCAAATGGCAATGACTTGTTTTTTGCCAGGGATGTTCAGCCTCAGCTGTTAATTTTTTGGCATTGGGCCCAAATGTAAGCAAGCTGGAAACTTCAGATTAAAGATATTAAAGCTAATTAAATGAATTGTTTGTTACAAGTTCAAAGCTGTCAGGAAAACTGTATAAATCATGAAATGTGATCTGCAGCCAAATAACTTACCAGTTTTTTTGTTTGTTTGTTTCAGACATTATGTATACTTGCCAATATAGCAGATGGAACAACAGCAAAAGAACTGATTATGACCAATGACGACATCCTGCAGAAAATCAAATACTACATGGTATGGGGGAATTTCTCTTAAAGGTTTTATGTTGGTCTTTTGCCAGAATGAAAGATGGCACTTTACCATGTATTCATGTAAATTCTTATCCAGTATCATGCACTTAACATTCATGTACCCAGTTGTGTTTTAGAAACCATGGCATACAGCTCTATATGGCAGAGTGATACTGAAAGTCTGATTAAAAGGAAAATCCGGTAGTTATTTCTCGTAAGAATGTTTCAGTGACTTAAGCAATACCTTTAACAACTTTGCATTGAAAACATTAAATGATCTTGAAAAAGGGGCATCTTGTAGACCTCTGAATAAGTATTTGGAAGGAATTGACTGAAAGCCACTGAAGTGCTGAAGGAAGTTATAGATAAGAATTTTATCCCAACTTCACTACCTAATTTATTACAGAATGAATGTCAAAATGTAAATGTGAGAAATTCTAAATTTGAGTACCATTTTTTCTATATTTAGAGTCATTCAAATGCTAAACTTCAGCTTGCTGCCATGTTCTGTATATCTAATCTCATATGGAATGAAGAAGAAGGTAAGAAAGCCTCATTACCAATACATAGACAAGTTACTACCCTGATCAAAAGGCTAATGTAACATACTACTCAGTACTTGCAGTGCACAGCACAAAGGGAGATGTCATTATAGGTATAATATGGAAGAAGTGAGTGAGGTCAGGAGGATGTTGAGGAAAATCACAGAACCACAGATTCTGTGCAATTCGGTGTAAATTGTAGATTCTGTGTAAAATGTAGAGAGCTGTTCTGGGGCAGGAAGGGGAGGCACAGGAAGAGCGTATCAATAAAGAGGAGCTGATGAGAGTCAGCAGGGGGAGGCTTCCATCTGCAGCACTTCTGTAAAACCTGAAAATTGGAGTGAAAGAGAAGCCTAGTGAGAGAGCTTCCAAGTCTAAGGAGGCAGTGGAAAGTTATCATTGGAGGGAGCAGGTTCACTGGAGAGCATAAATGGCAACTGATTAGAAAAGGGACTTGTTGGAAAGGAATTTCCCCCAGCATGGATAACTTAATGCGTTGGGCAGTGAGAGTCTGAAACCAGTAGAAGGACTTGTGGGTGAAACTGGAAGGAATGGAGAAGGCATTCAGTAAGAAGAGCCATGGCCTGGAACAATGGAAAGTAACCGGGAGGTAGCTGAAGGATGCTTCTTTCACAAAAAAATGTGATTTTGTTGTGAGGAGTGGAGAGGGCAAATGGAGGCCTTCGTGTGGAACTGGAAGGAATGGCAAGGGAAGGGTGGGTGGGAGTTTGTGTGCTTTGAGAAATGGAGCCAGGAGGAGGACTTTGTTAGATGGATGATTTACAGATCTTCAAATTGACCATGCTGCTCTTCAACAAAGAAATCGGTGTCTCTAGGGTATCTTTTTCCTACTCCTATTCCACATCTCTCAGGTGACAGAACTTTATTCAGCATGTGACACTTAGTTATGCTCCTGGTGGTTTTCTGCTCGCAGGCATTCCACAGTGCTACAACTCAGACTCAGAAACATACCTCCAGTTAAGTGTTCTCTGCATCCAAATCTGAGAGATGAGAGTAAAGAAGCTTGACTTCAATTGCTTGCTTTAGGATCAAATGTGTTCAGGTTTTTGCCTTCAAAAATTTCTTCTCTTTACACTCATGCACGCTAAAATACGAAAAAGAAACTAGAGCTCTCTTTTGAAGTAGCCAGAGCTGGGGGAGTTTTTCATTCCTGTGTTTTAGCTGAACTATGTTCCATAGCCCCTTCTTAGGCTGTTTTCTGCTGCCACTCCTTTCTTCTGTTCTGCATATGTTATTTTCGGTGGTATTCCCAACAATGTGATTTATTGTTGTAGGTTCACAAGAGCGCCAAGATAAACTACGAGACATGGGAATAGTAGATATTCTACATAAATTGAGTCAGTCATCAGATCCAAATCTGTGTGACAAGTAAGTATAAAAAAAAAATCCAGAAACAAGATTAGATGGAAATCTTTTGTTTTTAATTACGTTATCTTCTTCTGGGTTGCTGAGTTGGATTGGATCTTGGAAAGGCCAGTCAAAGGCATGATAGCATGGTTGGGAGGTGTTGGGTAAAAGGAACAGCAAAACACTTCAGGGTGTAGTAGACACTGAATTAGCTGAAATACTGATGAAACTGCGACCATAGATTTTTGGGAGGTATTCTTAAAAAATTTTGTGCAATGTTAGGTCACATCTATTGCAATCCTACGCTGACTGCTGCTTTCCTACCTCTCACCTCCATTGTATGTTTTTAGTAGGGACAGTCTGACTAACTTGCCTCTAATGTGTTCTGAGTTACTGATTGTAGCATTGGATTTCTCAGCTAAAGGACCTGCTTTTCATGGTGCATCTGTATTACAGAAGAAGAATTGCTTTTTACCAACTGAAGGGAGATTTTTTTTTATGTTTAAAAAAGTCTGTTGATAACAAAGTTCAATATGCTTCTTAATTCCCACCATACTGGCCAGTTGCTAAGAGTATGCTGAACATCTAATATTCTTGATAAGATCATCTTATTCTTAAGTGCAGGGTGGATTCTTAGTTACAGCCCACGCCAAACATTTCTGCACCAGAAACTAGATTCTTCCAAACTGAAGGAACCAGCTGCTTGGCTTCCTTTCACCTCACTAATTCATCCTTCCTCTTTTACTGGCGTAACTCATAGTTCTGGACAGAAAGTTGTTGACGATAAAGCCGAACCCCAACTTTTAACAGGTTGTTCTTCTCTTGCAGGGCGAAGACAGCACTCCAGCAGTATCTTGCATGATCAAAGACTAATTGAATCTATGGACACCCCTCATGTCTACTTAAGGAATAGCAGGAGATATTCCTGACTCCTTATATTTGCACAAGTCACCTTGGGCTGCATTTTTCTCAGGTGCAGGGAGCTGCTTTGCAGAAACAGTTTAAATGATCAGGTCTCCAGTGCACTTGAGAATTTTTTTTGAGGTAGTTTCTTTACTCAGAGGACTCTTGGGGGGTTGTTTTGTTCTTTTGTTTTTTGTTTTTTTTCCTGAGCTACCTGGACTTTCGAATAGAACAATCAGTCGTCATTTTCCTTTTGGGCCTACAATTTTCTGCTTTTGCTGCAGCCTGCGTGTGTGTGGGTGTGTTTGAGTGTGTGCGTGTGCTTGGATGAATGTGCGTGGGTGTGATACCTCAATTTTGTTTTTCCTTTTTTGTGTGAAAATCTTTTTCTACAGGTTTTCAAGGGTTGACCATTGTTTGCTGTACGAATACTTCAGTGAATTATATACAGTTTGAATGAAATGTTATTTAAAAAAAAAACTGTTGTATCCCATAAAGTTTATTTTGAATTTTGAACAGATGAATGTTTTTAAGTAAAATATATGCATTTCTGAACTTCAGCTTAACTTAAATTATACTTCCTTTCTAAAGAGGAAAATAGAGGGAGACAGTAGACCCCAAATTATAAGCAGCACGTTCTGTACTGACAAGATCCAAGAGTTAGCATTTTGCTGTCATACAAGGTCACTTGGTACTGATGACATACTCAAATCAATGGAATGGGTCAGCTGGATTGTTTTAGGTTCCTGTACATTTTTTAGAAGGCTCATACTTTAAAGTTAGCATGACTGACTTTTCTGGAAAGGAACAGGTTGCTGCAATATCAGCATGCATAAGCTATTGCTTTAGAAGCTAAGAATTTGCTCGGATAATTGCTGAAGGGTTAGCTTATTTCACTGGTGATAAGTATTTGCTGATCACTGATATCAATAGAGTGAGCAGCATCTTGCAAAAGCTACACTTTCAAGAGACCAGAAGAAGCTGGCAAGCAGTGATTAAGGGATTGCTTTTGTTTTGCATCCTTTGCCTCCAGACATAGTTAAGTGACTTACAAATTATTTCCATTAACGGGTGCATTAAGTTGGGGAAAGGAATGGAAAAAATACTATTTTTTTCTTTTTACTCAGTCACGTTGCTATAAATTTTGTGTATATATGCAGATATACACACTTGCATGGATTTGGATACCTGGATTATAAGCAAGGGGATTTTACTACATTCAGAAGCTAGATTGTCCATAAGTTGCTGAAATTGTGCCTGTAAGTGTGGAGAAAAATTGTGAGTACAAATGAAGAAGACAGTGTAAGGTTAGGCTGGAACGCAAGACCCACCCAGTGGCGGCAGGAGTCAAATATGCATAGAAACAAATGAGAGCAACAAGGAGCTCTCCTTCTTGCAGTTTCAGGGTTCTTGCTTTCTTCCCGTGTCTACTTCTGATTTCAGTTTAGACTATAGTTTTAATAGTCATAATCTCCAAACACTATATTTATGTAGCACTAACAGGCACACTAAAGATTGCAGTCTATGTCTTAAACCAAATCTTTCTCGTGTTACATTGAGCTTCAGGAAGGCTGCAGCAAGAAGAGAGGTCTGTAACTTTGCTAACCAATTTTGATAAGTATCTTAATCCTTAATCCTAATCAGAAGGTCAAATTGTGATAGCCTTACTTTTTTTCCAGAGTAACTACTTGTGTCAGAAAACGTGACCACAGTTTGGCCTGGAATTTGAATGTGCTATTTATCAGATAACTTACCACATGATTACAGAGGAGATATATACATTTCATGTGATTTCTTCCACTCTCGAAAGACAAATAAAAGCAAGCACCTGACACTTTTTCCCCAGGCATTGCAGTAAGTGACTGGCAGTTTTTTAATGTCCTGCAAATTTTTTGTGATGGACTTTGGGGGCTGAACAAAAAGAAAAGTGAAAATATGTGAGAACTTGATAAATATCAGTACCTCAGAAGTGAAGTCTTATTTATAAAAATCAATCACGTTTTTTTGCTTGAACTCGAAGAAAGTTCTGAGGCAGGTATTACAAATGTAAAACTTTAGTGTGCATCTGGCTTCTAAATTCACACTCCTGCTATGTACATTTAGGAACTCAAGTTCTTACATATCTCTTTTTCCCCTCCTCCTCCATTCACGTTTCTAAAAACAAATCTAAGTTTGATGCTATAAAACTTCGGTGCCTAAAAGTGTTCAGAAAAAAGGTGAGTAAAGTATCTATGTACATCTTTGAGGTTGTTTCCTAAAATTCTACCAGAAAAGCTTAAAAAAAAAAGTAAAAATAATAAAAATGCTCAGACAATCTCGTTGCTGCATGAGAACAGTTGACATTTTCCACAGGTGTGAAGTTGATAGGACAAACTGTTGGATGAGAACATTTTTACATTCAGTTAAGCTTTGTGAATAATTTTTGATGTTGCTATAGGTATGTACAAAAAGAAGAAAATGAATACTGTAAATAAAAAGAACTTTACCAGAACATCTAGGTTTTTCTGAACTTCATGGAAAAATCTGAGCTTTCCGTGCAATCTTCTCCACAGCCTCGTAGTTGCTAGCCTGAGACTTACAATGGGAGCAAACTTGTTGGCCAGATGTTTACCTGCTTTGTTTGGGCAGCGGCATCTTGTGAGTTACAGAGTTGCTTGCATCACCAAAACAAGTAGAGCTCGTCTGAACAGGATACACATCCTCAGATTTCTGGCATCCTTGTGCTATCTCTCTTCTAGAAAACCTATCGTAATTAATTTTGACAAGTATGTTCAATCTTTATATCTGTTCAGAGGGTCCAGTGATGATGGTCAATCTGTGAACGTGTGTCAAAAAGCACAGTTTTGCATGGAGTCTGGCATGCTAGTTATCCGACAACTGGTAGACTTGGTTGTACCTCACCACCCCCAGCTTATTTGGAGCAGTCTCTCCCACTCAAAGTCAAATGAGATTGAAAATTTGCCTGTTGTTCCTGTCACAGATTCACATCATGGTACTGAGAGAAGCTATGTGATGTGCTCAAAAGCATCTTGTGTCAGTATGTTTTTAAGGCAAGCATCTCATATTTTTTAAAATCTATTTACAGATTTTAGCTGTGTAGTAGCTGTTACACCTCCAGCATGAAACTGCTGAAGCATAAGGCAGAAGAATAATGGAGGTGCATGAGATTAAATTCTTGAAGACTACAAAATTGGTTTACTAAGAGGACTGTCTAATAACCCTAAAATGTAAGGACATGATACATGTAAAAATTCAGTTGCGGTCAACATTTTTTGAATTTTTTTTAAAGTTTTTTGAAAACTTTACTGAAGGCTTATTTCTACAAAAAGCTTCTGGGGGTGGCCAGGGGTGTAGCTTGCTCCTCTGAGCTGGTGCTGGAGGCACTGAGCAGCGTTCCTTGGGCTTGGCAGTGGCAATGACGGAGAGCAGTTGATGTGCCAGAAGCCACACTCTCAGCCACGAGAGACCTTGCCCAGCTGGAGGCCACTGCGCGCCATGGGACAAGAAGCCCCCCTGAGGCCTGCACCTGGAGCCTAAGGACCCCAGGGACGGGAGTCAGCGGGGTGAGCAGCAGCCCTGCTGAAATGGACATCGCCCTGCGGGTCTGAGTGTGACCCAGCAGTGTGCTCTTGTTGCAAATGATGAGGGGAAAAAGCTAAAGTTGAGCTGCATTTGGAGTGGGGCCAGCGGCTTACCCCCCACCTCTGCTCGGTGCTGGGGAGGTCAGGGCTGGCTCCCGCGCCCCATGCTTGGAAGGGCCGGGGGGAAGCAGAGCGGGGGGATGCACAGTGGGGCTGCGGCCATGGGCTGGCGGCAGAGCTGGGCGGGTTTGCCAGGCAAAGGGGAGGCAGAGGGGCTCCCAGTGCAGCTGCTCAGAGGGGAATCACGGAGGTGACGGAGCCAAACCCTCCTGGCTGCGGCACAGACAAGAAGGGGGAGCGGGGAAGGCTGTGCTGCTGCTCCGCCCCGCGTTGTCAGGGCTGCGGTAGCAGCGTTGGGGTGCTGCCAGCCGCCGCACAGGTACCGCCAGGCCCTGGCCTTGTCCCTTCTGCGACCCCCAGGGGACAGGGTGGGGGGCCTCTGCTGTGGTTTTGGAGGCGTGCGGCAGTTCAGGCCCTGCAGCAGCACTTCATCTCCAACCCCGCACCCCCAATCCCTCCGACTGGGCAGGGATGATGCAAAAGGCAGTGTGTCCCGGAGAGAGGAGCAAAGACAAGTGAAAAGCTTTCTCTGTGGTGCAGGTTGACCAGCAGCTGGATTCACATAATTAGAAGACTTCTGCTGTGCTTTGCACTGGGGAGTGCTGCTCAAAGGACCCTTGTTGCTGTAGGAGAATGGCTGCAAAGAAAAAGGAGGTAGTCCTTCAGGTCAGTAGGAGCCAGCTGTGATAGAAATGCCTTTTAAAACATCTTTTAAACTCACAACAGTAGAAAGAATGATGTTCAGTCCTAGGGTAACTTGCATTCTTCTGGCAGAGCCCTATTGCGAGGACCTCGTGGTGGAAAAGTATTCCTGAAGGCAGGTGGGAAGCATGGGAAGCGATGGCAAGTCAGCTATGTCCCCCAGAGTCAGGGGTGCAGAGAGTTCACTGCAGGTTGCATTGAAGAGCTGTTTATGTGCTGGCACTGTCCTGTGGTGTGGCTGCTTTCAAAGAACACGCATTTATGTTTCACAGGAGAATTGTTCATAGGACTTCCAGAAGTAGGGACCAGGGGGGAAGAGGGCATTCTCCTGGTTGTTTGGTGAGTTGCTCACTGAACGTTTCTGACCAGTACACATATTTAGAAAGGTTGCTGCAAAGCTGGAAAAAAGTTAGGAGGTGCAAGAAGAATTCAAAGGCTGAAAAAACTATTTCACAGTGATGCACAGAAGAATTTTTCCCTATTTATACTGTGCAAGAGACCTCATGATGCTTTGTTAGGAGGGGAGAGGGGATTTCTGAAGGCAGATTAGCATGCAAAATCATAGAGAAAGCCAAAAAGCAGGTCATTAACATCTTGAAATTTTGAAGTTCTTTACACGAGAGAAATACTGAAGGAAAAAGTACATAACCTTGTTTGTTCACTGTAAGAATTGGAAAACATGGGGTGAAAGTTTGAGCGTTTGTATAAGAAGAGAAGGATGATCACTTTGTTAAGCTAGAAATTATTTATGCTGCTGCTTGTCCCACTGTGTTCCTATGTGATGGGGAATGTAATTTAAACAAGGTTTTTCACCTTTGGCAGCTGAATATGCACCCAGCTTAGGAGAGCCTGGTCTAGGCTTGCAAAAGTGTGGTTGTTCACATCTGCAGGTGGATATGAACCTCATGTGGGACACAATGTGATGTCCTAGAAAAGTTCTGGTTCTATTAGAGAACAGCAAGTCCTAGCTGCCTCTGGGCATTCAAGTTAGCAAAAAACTTTGAACAGCGTTGGCATTGCTTTCCAAGTCCATCAGTCGAACTCGTTATTGCAAATTATAATCATCGTAAATGAGTTGAACTCATTAACGTTCTTGAAACACTATGAGGGTGGTCCTAGCACTGATGATACCTGGAATAATTACATTTCTTAATTCTGCAGATGTTTGCTGAAAAAAAATTAGGCTTGGGTTCACGTGCTGAACAGGAAAACAGACAGATGTTTGAACAACTCCCCATTCTCTGAGTGCGGTGGGATGCTGGAGAAACCATACAATGTGACCTCCAGTAACGTCTCTGAAAATCTGTAAAAGGCTGCTTAATTTGCATAGGAATTTCCACTCTTCAAATTCTTTACTTTGCAATTTTAAAAGTCCTTTAATGTGTGTTCGTGTTAATTATTGAATAGTAGCTAGCCTTATTGCAACATACTGTCTTCCAGTGTAGGCAAAATGTATTTAGGATTAATGATACCGAGAAAGTTATTAAGAATCTTCATTGTTCACTATCAGCACAGCAGCAACAAACTGTATTACCAATGTGATAACGAGAGTGATTGTTTAAAGTCACTTCTTTGAAGAGTCAAAATTTTCAGAACAATTTGTTTAAAAAATATCAAACACTACTAACCCTGGGTTTCCACCCTTTTTTTCTCCCCTTTAAGTCCAGCTCAGCATTTTAGCACGTCCTATTGGCATGGTTAGTATATTGTGTTATTGCTGACACTTCAGTAGCTTGTGCCGAGCCTTTTTTATTTATTTATTTATTTTCTTTGCAACAAGACCCTGTGAAAATTATTCTTTGTTGCTCTCGCATGACCTACACTTACAGAAATAGGCCGGTCAGCAAAGGAGGTTGCTGGAATTATTGGAGACCAGTGTGGTGTTCTAACAGCACGACCAGCCCATGGTGCGGCATCCCACAGTTTGCCTGGAGTGAGGGAGGAAAGAAACTACTAATGGAGGGAGAGAGGGGTTGCAGCTGAGAAGGATAAATGTGTTCTTGGGGTTGGCGAACAAGTCAGCCTGAATGCTGCTTTCACAGCTGCAGCCTTAGGTGATCCCTCAGCTGCAGCCTCTTGTCTTGCACATCAAAGAACCCAGAAAGCACAGAGCGGTGTCCTGTAGCTAAGATTGAGACTGGGGCACAATAAATCTGGATACCCACCACCACCTGGTAGGTTCAGCTGGGAGAGTGGTCATTTGGCCATGATGCTGATGCCTTGCCAAGATGCAGGGGCTGTTTCCTCAGTCGGACCCCAGAACAACTCTTGGTCTCTCTGCAAACTGATGCAGGGGTCTGCAAGCAACCAGACTGTTCAAACGGTTGCTGCAACTAAAAGGGCTTGCATTTGCCTGGATGCTCCTTTCCTTTCCATATGCCTTTCCTTCTTTCTGAGACAACTTAGGTCTCTAATCCATTAAACTGTTCCTTGGGGCTAGCTGGCTTGCTGGTGGGTCTCTGAGAGCTGGCATCCGGTAGTAGCAAGAGCATGTGGGAAGGATGGGAGGAATAAGAGTTTGGGGGCAAGAGTATCTGAATTCAGCTGACTGCGTGGTTTTTCTGAGAGGTCTCCCACCCATGCTCTAGCACAGCTTGGCACTGCCCAGCTGACCAGAGGTGAGAGGATTGTAGTCAGAAGTTTTTTTCTGAAGTGTTCAGATAGCAATACCTCTGTATGTCTGATGTCTGTCTTACATGCAAGAATGCAACGATATGTCAGTATGTTTACAGCTACCTGATGACTTACTGTTGCTCTTACTGTTTTTAAATTTTCACACAGATTAACATCAATAGCCAGGAACTCTGGGAAGAAATGCTGTGTCTCAAAGGCCTCATTGGTAAGGGCTTGGTCAACATAGGAGGTTTATTTTTTCCTGTGTTAAAACGACTCCAGTCCTGTCAGGAATCAGTTTCTACTGGTATGCATGTTTCAGTCAAACCCTCTGTTTCTCTTGCCCTGAGTGGAAGCAACAAATAAGCCTGTAGATGCAAGACTATTTGGAGATCGGTCTTGAGAGCTTGAGACATTCAGACCGACCTTAAGCATATCCAGGAGGGTGGTGCCACAGAGGTCACCATGGGGCACCTCAATTCTCAGAGGCTTTCAAATTTCTTATTATTGTACTAAAATTCTCAGAGGTTTTCAAGTTTCTTATTATTGTACTAACAACCTTTTTTGTAGTCCCCTTCCAGAAGATTACACTGCAAAGTGGACAAGTGCACAAGCCAGCCTATTGGTGTATGTCTAAAAAGGCTCATTTTGACCTTTTTCTTATACATTTCCATGCTTGTAGTTGTTGATGCATTTCTAGCCTGGTGTGGTCCCTGCAAAACAGTAGTGGATCTTTTCCGAAAAATAAGGAATGAAGTCAGCAGTGACCTCCTGCATTTTGCTGTGGTAAGATACAGTTTGGCACTGCTTAAAATAATCATTGCCCTGAACTTAGCAGGTAACTAAAGGCTGAAGTCATTTATCTTTCCAGTATTCAGCCACAATGGTAACAGTGCAGGAGTTCCAGCTTGTGTAAGTCTGCTGGATGCAGGCAGTTGGTTACATCAGTAAGAGCTTATGTCATTAAGAATTTTCAGGCTTGAACATTTTTTCAGATTTCTTCTGCAAAGGAGAAGACAACTTGAAGGCAACTGATCTTTTTTTCCTGTCTTTCATATTTTACCACAGTCCAACTCTTGCTTTAGCCCTGCCAATAAACTTGCTGTTCTTCTTTGGCAAGATGACCAGTTTGTTGGCAGATGCGTGCTTACTGACATGGTGAACTTTTCACAGTACTTGTTTCTGCAGTGTGCAGCAAACTGCTTAAGCAAGTAACACTAGACAGAATCGGTAGCATATGTATTCCTCTGATGTACAGGGGAGAGTCTGAAAGAGCTGGATTTGTTCACTTTGGAGAAGAAAATATCTAATGGCTGTCTTCACCTGTCTAATGGAGCGTCATTAGAGAAGGCAGAGACAAATGTTTCTGAATGGTACATGGTAAAAGAACAAGAGGCAACAAGATCACCTTGCAGCAGGGAAGATTCCAATAGATACAAGGTGAAAAGAAAAGTATTCACAATAGGAGTGGTCAGGACGCTGGCACAAGTTCCTGCATAGGCAGTGGAGCACCGTTTCTTGGAGATGCTCAAAACTCCATGTCACGCAGCCTTCAGCAACCTCCAGCTGCTGTTCAAACTGCTGCTGGCAAAATCTCCCAGAGACATCTGCCTGCTTCTTGTGTCTCTGATGCTGAGCTGAGAGAATTGTGTCCTTGCTCTGACCAGTGTCATTTTAGCCCATAAGACTGGGGCCCAGAGGTGCTTTGCTGTACGTAAGGGATAAGAGTTGGCAGTTGAGGATGTTCAGGTCCAGTCTGTTGCGTGTGTACTCCTCTGAAGCAGAAACATTTTTTAGAAACACCTGCTTTATTTTACATTCCTTTTAGGCTGAAGTTGATTCCATTGATGCTCTGGAAAAATACAGAGGAAAATGCAAGCCTGTCTTTCTGTTTTATGCAGTGAGTGACAATATTTTTACAATAGTTGCATAGCAATAAACATGACTTGTCAATGAGAACAACTGTCCTCTTTGAGAGCTGTCCTACTGCAGGACCTCACTCTGTCACATGCTGCTTCAGTTTGCCCTAAGACTGATCAGGAACAACAACGAAGGTTGTTCCAAAGTTTCCCTTTCTTCTGGAGCAGAGCAGCTCAGTCTGGTACACGAAGTGATATGTGATGTTCTCCTCTGGTGATTTCCAGAGCTCAGAGAGCTCCACTGTGAACTAACTTACTGACAGACTTGCTTTTCACACCTTTCAGGGAGGAGAACTGGTAGCTGTTGTAAGAGGAGCGAATGCACCATTGCTGCAGAAGACCATTCTGGAACAGCTGGCAATGGAAAGGAAGGTTTTAGAACATGGAGGAGAGCGTGTGGTGGTAATCAAGCACTGAATCCTCAAGTAACTGTAGTTGTTCATGCCACAGGAAAGGTTCATTCTCTAGTGCCAGCATAGCTCTAAGTAGGGATACTTCCTTGTTAAAATACTGTCCTTTTGTCTGAATTGAGTCTGAAGTCTGGCTAACGTCACTTGAGCCTCCACAAAGCTGTAGAGCCTACCTTGATGGAAGAAGCTAGGAAGGGTGATTGTTTTGTTTAAAACCTCTGTCCCCTTGTTAAGAGGAAAGGTGATACATGTCATCCAGCATTTTCCAAGAGAAACCATACTGTGTTTTGCCTTGACTTGTTCACCCACCCCAAGCGTTAATTTTATTCATTAAAGTTACCTTCTTGGCTTCTAGTTCCAGAATCTCTAACAGGTCTGTTTGTGATGGCATTTCTCAGGCTGTGGTGGACGACAGTTCGTTGCAGTCTTAGTCATTTCTGTTCCTTGCTGTGCAGGACCTGCAGCCTGTACTTAGATATCACTATGTGCAATCAATCTGCCTTTCAGCGGCTCTGTAATACAGTGCTTGTGCAGTCTGCAGTGTCTGCTGTAAAGCTCTGGGTTGTTTCGTGACAACTATTCTCCTCCCTCCAGCAGCAAGCTCTGCGGTCAGAGCCCAGCAAACTCCAGCGGCCTGCTGCTGTGAGTGTAGTAGGGAACAGTGTTTCTGAAAAAGCGTTTCTTTCATTTGATCTCAAGTTGCTGTGCAGTGGTATTGGTTAATCCCCTTAGTTCTCATATAGCAAAATGACTCTTACTCCCCAGACACCTTCTCCGTGTCACTGATGATTTCCTTAGATGGTTATTAAATCTTTCCTCAGCCTTGAGACCTCTATCGTCATAAGTGTCACAACCCCGGTTTGGTTCCAGGTTCCTACTACTGCACTGCTGGTACGGGGTGTGTGCTTGGAGCACCTAATCCTGGACAGTCCTGGGAGCTGAAACCAGAGCCAGCCGCAGGCCAACCCCTCCCCAGCCCAGCTGGCCTGCTGTGCCGCTGGCATGAGAGCAGCCTTCTCGTGTGTGCTCTCCTGAATCGGGCATTTCCAAGGAACAAAAATGACTTTCCTGCCTGTAACCTGCAAGTCTTAGGGCATCTTCAAAATACAGAAGTTGCTGTGTTGGTAACTGCCAGCTCCTTCTGGGGGGCAGTGCCCTGGTGATGCTGACTAGCCTGTTTCTGTGAAGCATTTTCCCCTGGCTTTTGCCAAACACCTGACGGAGAAGTCACAAGGTGGTGCTGGGCAGGTAGATCCTCTGCTCTCACTGCTGAGGATCTACAGGACCAGCAGGAAGAGTGGTTCCTGCTCAGCTGGAGGTGGAACTGGGGCCCTGCCTGGCAGACGCGCCTGGAGCCTAACAATGCTCAGGATGCTCCCTGCTCATCCGTCTGCTCGTGCTGCTAGGTACAAGACAAAGCCTTCTCCAAAGAGGAAGGAAATGGGGCTGCTTTTCAGGAAGAACAAGGGGAAAGCCAACTAGGTAAGGCAGGTACAGTTGCAGGATGCTCTTTTTGCCCTTGGTACGTGCCTTTGCTGAAGCTGGAACGCAAAACACCCCAGCAGCTGCGGTGGGGACACCAGGGGACCTTCCTCCGTGTGTGCCCCACCAGGAGCTTCTCCCCCCCCCCTCTGACAGATCAGCACAGAGAGGCACCGAGCAGACCTGAGGGTAGCTGTGGTGCCTGGCAGCGTTAGGCTGGAATTTCCAAGTGTTTGCTTCTTTCCACGGCGTGTGCGTTACCTACTGGCCCTTCCCCTTGCCTGCTAGCCCGGGGAGGGCTATTGCAATCCCAGGTGTCTTTCACCTGGCTTGAACAACTGCTAAATACTGAGCTAGCTGCACATGCTGCTCCATTTCTCTCATTTTGCCTTTTTCTTAAACAAAAAAATAATAAAAAAACCAACAACAACAAAAAAACTTGTTCCTGCCAGCGCCGCGACCCCTTTAACGCCGCGGGGGGGGGAGCCGCAGCAGCTGCGCCGGCGCGGGGCGGGGCGGGCGCGTCTGGGACCGCGGGTTCGAGTCCCGGCGGAGCCGGCCTGCTCCTGGCCTGCCGCAGCTCCCGGCCCGCTGCCGGCCATGGACGCGGCGCCGGAGCCGAGCGCCTGCCCCGCGGGAGCCGGAGCCGAGGCCGAGCCGGGCGGGCTGCCGGGCCTGGGGCCTCCCGCTCCGCGGCTGACCGCGGCGGAGCTCGACCGCGAGCTGGACTCCCGCAGCGAGCTGGTGCGGCCCCAACCCTGCGGCCCCGCGGCTCACCCTCACCGCACGGCCCGGCCCCGGCCCCTTCCCCGTCCCGTCCCCGCTGCCCCCTGCCCTCCCTGCCTCCTGCCCTCCCCTCGGGCGGCAGCGGGGTCCCGTCGCCCCGCAGCCGCGGGGCCTGGCTGCGCGCCCCTCGCAGGGCGGGTGGGCAGCCGGTGGTGCCTCACTGAGGAATTCCTCGTGTTCCTTTTTCTGTGCTAAATACCCCAAGTTCTACCTCCTAACGTCAAATTTCAGGCAATTAGTTTCAAATAAGAAAATCTGCATATACGTGCTGCGTTTGCGCAGAGGTAGATTAGAGGGATACATGTTTAGCTGCTTTTTCTTTAGTTAGAAATTTGCTCAGAAGGTGGGGTAAGCAACCTAAACTCAGTCTGTGGTTTCTGATGTCCAGATTGATGACAAAGAATTCGACATTCCTCAAGTTGATACCCCTCCAACGCTGGAAAGCATCTTAAATGAGGTGAGTGGCCTACCAGCCAGCTGCACTGCGAGGGTGGGCTGAGCTGAGGCACCGTGTACTCCTGTGGCTGTCCTCATATTTTTTTCTGGGAAATAAAGTTGCATAACTCCATAGTTTCCTGATATTAATAGCTGACAAAGCATATGTTCGTTCGAGTAATTGCTGTACCATGAGTAAGACAGAACTGCATTTTTCAGTCAAAATACTCACAGCTGAACCATAAGGGGTTTCCATCGAAATTAACCATGTTCAGCTGTGGAATTGGACAGAGTCCCCTGGAGGCTATACTGTCCTTTAAGGTGAGGGGCATCAAGCAACTTTGTTTTTAGCTTTAAAACAAACATACACAACCCAACTCTGAGCTATTTTTTAAGACGGGGAGGAGATGAGAACTAGATTCTTCACAACTCCCTTTACGTGGTCTGTTTCACGTATTTAGCCCTGTGGTAGAAGTAACAAACTCTCAATGCCTGATGTTGCAGGGGAGGACTGGCTTTGCCTCACACCCAGTTTTGTGTGTGTTTTCCAGTAGCTGTGTGAGTGGATGGTTTTTAGAAAGGTAAAAGAAGGATGTGGAAGTAAAGGCAAACTCAAACTCCAAGGTAATAGGCTTTTTAGCAAGTTGAGGAAATTGGTGGTTGGACTTCCAGTGAAACCAAGATAAAGGCAAGGAGTTTGGGACAGGTTACTTCTTTTAAAAAGCTATGTTAATAAAGGCATAAAATGTCCTAAACAGTTTCATATAGTCTTGGAACTAGAGGAATATTTGTCAGTGACTTGCTGCCCGTGCAGAAGGGGATATTGAGTAGTGGTGTACAGGGGCACGACCTGTTTCTGCTGATGCGTTCGCTGGTGAAGGCAGGGGGAATGTACGGGATTTGGGTGGTACCAAAGTGGGAGCTGCAGTCACATCCACGTCAGGGGAGTGGAGCTGTGGTCACCCAAAGAAAACATAGGTCTGCAGACAAACAGAGTTTTATCCAGTGATATTTATCTCAGTGTATACAGGATGGGAATGACTGCCAAAGGATCTGCTGAAAAGGATTTTAGTGTGGAGCACAATCTGAGCACCTGCTCTGATCTCTCTATGCTTGGCAGTAGGTGGAGTATTGTTTGCGCTCTTTGGCTCTGTGCTTCAAGGGCAACGTGAACCGTAAGGATTTTAGAAGACAATGGGGAGAATGGCCATTTAAAAATAACATAAAAACAATTCTAGGCAAAGGCTGAGGAGAGAGAGAGCGCCACCAGAAGACCCCAGTCAGAGCACGGTCAGCCCTCCTGTTGGCCGCATTCTTGCTGAAGCTCCTGGGCTCGTAGCAGCCAGCGGTGCTGGTAGACCCTTAGCCACCGTTTGGTCGACTGCCGGAGGAGCAGATGATAACAGTTCTAGGCCTTCTCTTGGCAACTGGAGACATTTGAGAACAGCTTACTTAAAAGTCTGTTAAAAGTTTGAAAATAAATCATATGTGGGGAAGAAAGATTTGTTAAAATCTTTCTATGCAGCCTACATCTGTGAGTACTGAGAGTTCTGAAAACTGGTTCTTCAGCGATATCAGTTCAGTGAAATAATAGTTCTGTTTTTCTAAGGCAGACTATCTTATTATCCTCAGCTTCTAATTTCTTTTCCTGCTTTATTGATTCTATTTTTCTGTTGTTTCAGTTAGGTTGTTGTGCATTTTGAACATTTACTAAGCTGTGGTGATTCTCTTCCTTCAGACTGATGATGAAGAAGAGTCTTTCATTCTGGAGGATCCTTTTCTCTTGAACATCGATAACACGGATACACATTCCTATGACACATCTTCTGTAGCAAGTTCTGACAGTGGGGATCGGACACACCTGAAAAGGTACCACAGGGCTGATTCCCTGGAAGGTTAAATGAATTTTAAAGCAGCACTGCTTATATCCATTAGAGTTAGCCTGTTTGAGCAATAAGTGTATTTCATGGGAATGGAGTATTAAAATTTATTTGAATGTTAATGATGACATTAAAACACTGAACCACATTGACTTTAAAGAAAATCTTTCAAAGATTTGATGGAAGTCTGCTGACTTCTAGAGCCTGCAAGCAGCTGGTGGTATTTTTAAAAGGTGAGTGAACTGCTGTTGCTCCTCTAAGTGGAATGTTAATCTTGACATCTAAAAGCAGCCTGGAATGTGGTAGTTAGTTGTAATACTGCTGACTTGTCTCATTAATTAATCAAATGTGAGGGCTTCATCCACATCCTGAGCCACTCCTATGGCTTTCTTACATGCCATAAGAAGTTGGCGTTTGGTTTCCCGTATGTTATGATTGTTACATTAGTGATTGCATAGGATACAAGGCTATGTGAAAGTTTGTTGTGGTATATGCTGGTGAACTTACTGTCTTTTTTTTTTTTTTTTTTTTTTTTTTTTTTCAAATAAAATGGGTCCTTACCCATAATATAGACTATTAACAACAAGTTTTGTCAGCCTACTTGCGAGCCATGTGTTTATGTGCCTCTGGAGAGATTAGATAACCAAATGTTTTGTGTGTTACTTGTGGAGTTTTGGAAGTTTGACTTTCTGGTGGAGCATGGCAAAAAAAAATTCTAATTTTCACGGGGCATTTCTCTGTACTGTGTGCTATAGTATGCCACAGCTTTTTAGAAGTTACTGTCCCATGTACACTTGTTCACTTGTTACTTTTTAAAGATATTTTCTCCATAAACACCACCATTTACCTTTCACATAAAATCAGCTGTGTTTGAATCGAATGTTATTCTTTAAGCATACATTTAGTTTTCCCAAGGGTCTGTATTCTGCTAGTGAGCCTTTTTCAACTTTATATTTTCCTCAGATGTTCACCTTTAGAGGCTGGAGCTTCCTGACTCACTAAAAGCTGAATTAAAGAGCAAAAGTGTTGCTTTTGGGCTTTATTAATAAATGCTAAGGTTTGCAGATAAATGCATGAAATTGAACATTTGTTTGAAGGACTTTCTTTTTCCCCAGGAGATGAGGAAAACAAATATTTTGCAGGTACAGTGGTACATTGTAAGCTTTGCTAATAATTTCATGTCCATTTGATTCTGGTCATGTGGGCTTCAGGAATAAGAATGCAGGGGTTAAGGGTGCGTGCAAAATTTACCTATTGGTTTAGCTGTGGTTTAGAAAAAGTTGTAAAGCCGTATTTGGTTTGTTTCTTGTTTTCTTAGGAAGAAAAAACTCCCAGATTCTCTTTCTCTCCATGGATCAGTTATACGACTCTCGCTTCTGAAAGGAATTTCTGCCCAGATTGTATCTGCAGCAGTAAGTATCTTTTTCTGCTGGTTGCATTCATTAATTAAAATGCCAACCTGCTCTGTTGTAGAGGGATGTGTGCATTCTCTTCCCTTTCCCCATTAGTTCTGGATAATATTGATGTGTTTGCTATATAAAGTACTGCTAGGAATCTCTAGCTAGGAGTGAATCAGGTATTAGCTGAGATCTTGCAGCAGCAACGTGGTAGGTCCTCTTTAACACTAGTTTGTATTGCTAGATGTCAGTAAAGCTGATGGGAAAAAATAATATAAAACGATAGCAGTACTATTGTTCTGCTTGCTTCAAGATGCTAGAAACAGTTCTGCTTAATGCCTGCAGCAGACACAGAATGCACTCATCCCAGGCTCACACGTTCCTGGGTCTGTGACTGCACTTCAGGCCTGCCTGGAGATTTTGCTGCCAGGGGAAAACTGACTGAGGCCGGAGTTAAGGCACTGATTTATAAAGCGTGTTATTTCTGCAGCACGCATGGTAGGCTTGTTAAAATAAAATACAGGTGACTCATCTCTGAGTGTTTTTAGGATGGTTGTGTGACTGGAGTCTGAATGTTAGTGTGCTGTAGCTAGTTGTTTTGTTGAGGGAGATATGGATGAGCAACCCAAATGGGAAGCTAATAACGTGTGCTTGAGAGCAAAGTGGTTTTGCATTGGATACCAGTGCTGTGTACGTAGAGAATACTGAAAATTGTTATTCAGGTGAGACTGCTTTGAGAACATGATAGCAACTTTCCTATGGAATTACAGGATGTTCTACGTGCTCTCCAATTCTGTGCACTTTCACATTCTCTCTGGGTATTTCTAGCCAGTGGTTCTCTCTGCAGTCTCTGCCCTGCTGGAACTGTTGAAGTGTGACTTGTGTTGGTTTTAATGTGTTCTCTAGCTCTACTTATTACAGAGATGCATTGAGCTGGGAGTTCTACCTCTTACTTATAACTTGTCCTGTTCTTCTAGGACAAAGTGGATGCTGGCTTGCCCACTGCAATAGTAAGTACTCAAATTCCAAGCACCGTATAGTTTTATAAGTTTGGTAAATTTGAAACAGTAATTTAATGCAGCTGATAAATGCATGCCCAGTCTTATCCTTGCCAAGAATTGTCAAATCAGGGTGGCAGAAGCAACTTGAAAGATCTAGCTTCTGGGAGCAGAGTTCAACCTTTGCTAAGTGCTCAGCTGCCCCTCTGCTGACCAATCCCTGTACTCTCCCCTTTTCCATTTCATCACCAGGACTTGCAAGTTGATCACATAACATTTCCCCGTGATGTAAGTGTTCATCTATGGAACGCTTTGAATTTTCCTACCCATTTCTTCTTTGCCAGTCATTGCTTTGACTCCTAACAATGTTTTAAAGACATTTAAAATGAAGTGTTCATAAAGTGATGAGTTCAAAATCTCTGTTGCTCTGATGTAGCTGAAATATGATCTTAATGTATAAAATTTCACTAAAAGCCTTTTGAAGGATGCTCCTGTTTAGCAATTTGCACTAAATTTCTTGAAGTCAAGCATGCTAATTAAAATACATCGAAAGTAAAGCTGCCTGTAATCAGAGAAATGCTTTAAGTAGGTAAAATACTTAAATATTTCTGTCATTGTGAAATAGGTTTTAATATTTTATGAAGAAAACAAAGATGTACTTGGTCACTTTGACTGTAGTAGCAGCAATCCATAAGAAATGATACTTTTTGATTAAAAAGAAAAACTGGACACTAGGTCTAAGGGTTGCACAGCAGAATTGAAAGCCTGTGTGTGACTGAGGTACATGTAGGATGAAAAACTATACTTAGGTACTCCAGACTTTTAAGCACTTTACTTTTTTCATCTGACTTACAGCATTACATCATTTCTAGATCTGCTATGAAGTTTTACTTAGGTGCAGTTTGCAGGCATGATAGAACTCTTGTAGCTGTATTTAGCTCCACCAGACGGGAGTTGGAGTCTCTGGGCTTGCTGCACAATGTCTCTTCAGAGGACTGGTGCTGCCCAGGGTTGTAGAAAAGTTCAGATATGGATGTAGCAGCTCAGTGAAGAAAACCCTCTGAATATTTACACTCAGCTACCACACCAAAAGAATGAGGCTGACTTTACAGAGAAGGAACTCACTGTGAGAACACTCTGAGCATTTGAATTTCAAAGAACAGAGGAAAAGGCAGCCCCCTGAACCTGAGAAAATCTGGGTTATGATCATTCAGGTGTAATACTTTTTTTAGCTTTCATGTAGGAAATTTCTGCCACTTGTATGTTAGAAAATGGTTGTACCTATAACCGTCTAACCTTCTTAGATCTCTCTCTGGTAAACTTTGCATGAGTGTAGTGAGACTTTAAGTGGTGGATTTGTGGCTGACATTTCTCAATTTTCAATCTTTCTGCATGACTTTTTCAGGCAGCATCAAATCTGATAGCAGTGGGGACTTCTCATGGGTTAGCACTGATTTTTGGTAAGTTAAAAATAAAGCTTTAATTTCTTTTTTTGCACATTAATGATCTGAACAAACAAAACAAAAAATCCCCAAACTAGCTAAAGATAGAATTGCAGGGTGGATTTATTTTAATATATTGTTTGTGCTAACTATAGCGTTCTTGCAGTAAAGAAATAAAGTACAAGTATTATTTAATTTGTCCTTATTTGCGTAGTTCTTGCTTCTGATCTGCTGGGGATTGGCATGTAGATATCAAGGAAGTTAGCTCCTTGGCCGTTGTATAAAGAACCTTTTCTGCATTTTTATATGTAACTTACTCTGTTTTGATGTCGAAGAAACCAGAATCAGTATGCATCAGTCTTGTACAGTATTAATCTTCTCCCCTCTGACATAATAGCGGCCAGGATTAGGAAAATTAAGTGTATTCCTTGAGAAGGGGAGCTTCTACCCATAGCTACCTGCAGACTTGCATCATAGGCTTCACCTTCCCTGACCTTCTCTTGCACCTGTCACCTCTACATCCCTTCTTTCTGTTGTTCTTTCTCTTACCACCAACCTGCCTCAAAGTCAATAAAATTAAAATTAAAAATATCTGAGCGTGTGCCTCTGACTAGCCAGTTCAACAGTTGGGTAAGAGCTGTTCTTGAAGTGCTCCCGTACCCATCCTGTTTGTGTGCATTATGTCTGTGCAGCACCAAATTCTTAACAATTTTAGAAGTGTAATTATGTTTTCTTTCAAAGTTGGCTGAAATTATTCAAGAGACCAAAAGTTGTGGGGGGATAGGGTACAACAGACAGATGGGAAGGACTGTGACAGTGTAAGACTCGCATCTTGGGAATCTAGAATTTAAACCATTTGCTTAATTCAAAATATAAATAGTTACAGGATGTACTTAATCTGAGTGTAACTAACGTCTTTGCTACAGTTAGCATATAGTCTTAGTGAGATTTTAGGAGTAGATCGTTATGTTTTTTCTAAAATTTGCCCAGTATGTGGAGCTACTACAAAAGACTTTTTTTTTTTACTGTGATTTTCCTATCGCTGTCTTTCTATGCAGACACTTAATGAAGTTAGGAAGCTTTTGAACAAGAAGTTGTTCTCTGCAAATGTCATAATAAAGAGAGATTTTTAGCGTTTTACATTCCAGAAAGGGCTCCGGGAGTCTACGTAAGCATGCGAAGAGGAAGGGTCGTTCTTTACTTTGTTATGACTATTTCTGCATCGAGCCCCACTCTAGAGGATTGATCACTGAATGTCAGAGAAGCTTAAAATCCAGTGGTATTTCAGTTTTTATATTTCATAACATTTTGTTTCGTTCAGCAGGTGTGTATAGCAAAGTTTTCCTTGTTACGCTCTTGATTGGTTTTGGACCAACACATTTACTGCTATTTTCACCATGATCTTTGCATCTCTATATAGTTTGTAGCTTCCAAAGGCCATGTTGTGGCCTGTGGAATACTTGGCAGAATGCCAGATTTTCCCCCCCCTGATTGAAAAGTCATTGACTATTACTAAAGTTAATGCTTTAAAAATTTCTCTACATACCTGCAACAAGGGCTTAAAGTTTTCTGATCTATTGAAACCTATAAAGTTATTGTTTATACAGTCACATACTGGGCTGTATTATCGTAAGGGCATTCAGCAGGTGGAAGAAAATGATTATTTCCTTCTGCTTTGTACTTATGAGACCACATCTGAAGTCCCGTGTCCAGTCTGGGGCTCTTCAGTACAAGAGAGGCATGGAGGTACTGGAGTGAGCCCAGCGGAGAGTCCCCGAGATGATTAGGGGGATGAAGCATGTGATTTATAAGGAGAGACTGAGAGAAGTGAGTTTCTTCTTCATGGAGAAGAAGAATCTAAGGGGATATTGTGTTGCTGTCTTCTACTACCTAATGACAAAGCATAGAAAAGAGAGAATTGGACCTTTCTCAAAGGTCCATGGTGTTAGGATAAGAAGCAGTGGACTCAGCTTGCAGTATATGAAGCTCCGATTATTATTATTTTTACCATGTGAATGGTGAAGCGCTGGAATAGGGCTTGAGAGAGGTTGCAGAATCAGCTTCCTTGGGATACGCAAAACTCAGCAGGGCCCTGAGCAAGCTGATCTCATGAACCCTGCTTGGAGCAGCAGAGTTGGGCCAGGGACTGCCATACCTGTCCCTGGCCCTTAATAATTTAGGCCGTAACTACCTTGCAGCCTAAATTATTCTGTAAGTATGTGCTACAGTTTAAAGGTGATGAGGGATGGTATGTCATCCAACTTTGTTTCAGACAGAGTCAGGAATGATTCCTGCATACTTCTGTTCTCTTTTTGTCTTTAATTCACTGAACTCAGTTTATACACTCAGTTTTCCTCAGTGACTGCACACTTTTTAAACTGCTTAGTTTTAAAGCATTAGCTATATCGCAGCATCCTCTTGGGTAACTGAACAAATCAAAAGGCCAAAAGTTACCAAAAGAAAGCAGCATTAGCAAAATCTGAAGGTTCTCTGAGGATTATCACATATGCTGTTCTGTACTTCGCTCCTTTCTTTTATATTGATTTCTGGCTTTTTCTTTTCCTCTTTTGACCCTTTCTGTGTGGACTGAAAGGAAAAGGTACAGTAATACTGCACTGTGCACGTACCCTGCATGAACAACAACTGTCCTGCCCAGTTTGCATGTTGATGTGCTAGTTTACTCTGTGCCAGAATTTAAGACGCCAGATAAGCAGCAAGAAAGAAGGCAGGGCAGTAACCAGTCAGTGGACAGTACTGCTGGCCAGTCTGGGAACTGGTTCTTGAATGCATGTGTACCAAACGCTTCCAAATTCTCAGGGCAAGAACGGAGGAACACGTCAATGTGCCATTTTTAATACTTCAGGGCAGGACAGGTCTGTAGCTGCTTGCAAAGGCATTGTTTCAGGGCAGGACAAAGCAGGGCTCTTCCATGAGATCACCATCTACCTATTTCTGCCTGAGAGCTCTGTGTGGGAGCGCTGCAGATCAGAGACCTGATGCAGGGAGCTGTGAGCCAGAAACTGGAACACACGCACACAGACAGCAATGTCTGGAGCACCTGCTCGTGCACCGGGTGCGCAGCTGAGGAGGGGGCAGTGGTAGCCACAGGTGGTGTGCCTTAACCCCTGCTCAGAGTAATCGTTTTTATTAGCTCAAGCTGGGCAGCACACCCTAGTGTAGGGGATAGCTGTTGTGTCACTGAGGTAGAAGGTGTCCAAAGCCTGTTCCTTTAGCTCATGTCTATTGTTCTCTTGATCCCCAGGCCAAGGGGATACCTCCTGGCAGAGTGTTTTCTGGTACTGTGCTTAATAAAGGTGGGAAGAAAGCATCTCATCTTAAAATTTGTAGTATTTGAGTAATTCTGCAGGAAATAAAGTAAGTCTTTCAAACTCAGGGAAATGACGGATTAAGGAACAGATCTGGTTGAAAACCTGAGCACTCCTGAAGTGATTACTTCTCAGGTGATATGTTTATTCCTATGTTCCAGAAGGTAACTTAGTTCATATTCACAAGCTTGTTTTTAATTTTCTACTTGTAGAGCTGTTTTCAAGTGCCATAGAGTTTTAACCTCAGACTTTGAGAGCAACACCAGTAGTTACTGCCAGAAATTTTTCAGATGAGGAACTGCTTTATTTGAATTTCAAAATTAAAAATATTTTCTTGTCAATCGATAGCCATCTTTGTTTCAAGCATGAGGAAAAATGCTTTTCGATCCTAAATCTGCCTTAATTAATAAAAAAAACTGATAGTCTGGAAAATCATCAGATCAGCTTTTATAGCCTTCTGCTATCTTTGTTATTTCATGAGTTTGTTAATAGGAACTCGTTGATTCAGACACCTTGCTTTGTCTTGCAAGTGATTTCATCTATTTCATTTGTAGTTTTTAAAAATGTATCTAATGGGTCCTTCTTGTCTGTCATCATCTGACTGGCTGGAAACAAAGACAAGTCCTGGCATGTGTTTCTCTGGGGTTAGCTTTCCAAGGGATGATTTCTCAACTCTGAAACTGCATCTTGGGCAAGCGTTGGCAATTGCTTCTTAGGAAGGACTAACCTGAGTCTTACAAAGCATTTAATCTGCGGGTGAGGGTCTTGTTTATTTTGAATTGATATTGTGGTGGAGGGAACAAGAAAATGGGTTTGGAAGTAGTACACATGTAAAGATGCAAAGCTGGATTTGAAGTAGTGATTCCGAAGCTGCTGCCCTTTCCAGAGAGAAAGCTGTGAAAGGTCTTCCTTTTCCATGTTTTACAGGAAACAGTTTACTGATTGACATACCAAGTATAGAGTGTGCTGACTTACTGGTAGGGTAAGCCATCATTAAGCTGAAGTGAAAGACAAAAGAATGCAATTCACCCTTTAATAGCAAAAGCTGCAGTATTCACGTTTTTTTAAGCATATTTTTATGGTTAGCAGGTGGCCTCTTTGTAAATGAACTGTGTTTTCAGACCTCTGGAAAAGGAATTTCTTAGGGCCTTGAAGGCACCATTTGGGGAATACCTCCCTGGGGAACTTGCTTTTCAGCTGTAGCTACTTATCTGTGCTCTCTGAGCTTCCACCAAAACCTTCCACGATCTGCTGACTGCTGTGATCTATGCCGCGTGCTCCCTCATCACAGTGATGTCAAGGTGTTTTCTAGTAGTGTGGCGGGGTTATTTTCACTTCCATCTCTTCCCGGCAAGGAGAGCTGTGTGCAGGGCAGTGGCCTTGTTTCGGAGCCGTTCCCTGACCTTGTGCTGTGCAGCAGTGGTGGTGGCTGAAACGCTGCTCGCACCCTGCCTCTGCCCCTGGCGCAGAAGGAGCAGGGGCTTGCTGTGGCCCCAGGGCACCGGGCTGACCTTCGGAAGGCTCGCCCTTGTGCTCGAGTGCAGATGGGATGAATTGCACAGTGCTTTTCTCATTTCTAGCTTTAGTGATACTGCCGTAGCTGTGGCTCCGTGTTCCTCGTACTGAGTGAGGGCAGCAGTTCACAGTACGGTCACTCAAATTGCGTGCATCCTTTGCTTATTTAAACATGAGCATCAGGGCTTGTAAAACTTCAGTCTCTAAACAGTGCCTGCTGTGACTGACAGAGCTTGCAGAGCTGCTTCTGCACACTTTGAACCTTTGTGTTTTCTGTGGCTGTCAGAGGACTTTAAATTGAACATCATGCTAATTTAGGAAGTTAATGAAAAGCAGTGTTTTATGCTGTTTCTGATTATTGAACTGTGAAGAATAATCCTCATCTACCTGTAGCTTAACTGAATATCTCCTACAGCAGAGCAGTTTGTTTATGACACGTTTTGAAGCACAAACGAGCTAATGCCTGTTCTCATTTGGAAATGCAACTCTTCTGTGCTGTTTGGCCTACACCAGACTGGAAAGAAAGAAAGGGGAGATGCTCCCTTCTTCCTGCAGCATCAGCGGTTGCTCTGCTGTGCCTCCCAGAGCAAGCGAACAGTGCGTGAGCTGCCTGGGCTGCTGTCACCTGGTGAACAGATAATGGTTTTCGTAGATATGGCCAGCTGTAGGCCCCTTTCTCTTTTCCTCCCACAGATTTCAAGAGTGGGAGCACCCACTTGATTTCTGAGCACCTTTAATGTACGGTGTTCTCTTGACTACTGCTTTCATCATGTTTTAGATCAAAACTGATGTTTTTCCCCAACATATCTGAGCTTTCCTTATATGTTTGCAAGACAGAGCATGGCCATCTCTCTCTCCCACAGGTCCTGTGTCATTTGGTGTGCAGAACAAGTGGTGTTTTTAACCTCTTCTCTATCCCTACCCCTCTGCTACTGCTATCCAGATATTGCAAGAAAAGGATTGTTTTTTTATTTTCTTTTGGGCCACTACTTAATAGAGCAGTCAAATTTATTAAGATAGATGTCTTACATCTATCAAATTACAAATTTACAAATTACAAATTATTGCTTACAAAACAAGCAATAGTGTGGAAAAAGTATTTCAATATGGCCCTAGCCTGTTTCTCCCCACACTGACAGTGCTTTGGAATAATCCATTGGTTCAGGTGCTCTTCTCACTAGTGTTTTTCATCCCTCCCACTTCTGTCTCTTCATGCTGGCAGAATTTGAAAGGTGACTCCCACTGTGTGCTCAGCCATCAATCTGTCTGCGTTACAGAGTACTGTTGGGGCGGAAATGAGAAATACTTCCATGCTCTGTTTCACATCTAGCACATTGCTAATGGTGCTGCAACTCGAATGGAGAAGTGTCCTGTGCCTTGGGCACTACTTCCAGGGGGTTTCTGGTGCCCAGCTGCTGTCTGCTCCCCCGGATCCTGTCCTTTCCCTTCCCTGCTCGAGGTGAAACGCATGAACACGTTGTCACCATGGTGCTTCTGATGTATTTCAAATCTCTAGTCTTCATTCCAACAGTCCCCACAAAGCATCTTTTCTTCTTCCTTCCTCATTCAGAAGCAGGACAAAAATAGAGGGGAGTGTAAAACCAGATCCAGACCGTATGTTTTCTGAGCTTGTAGGAGCAGTACACCAAAGACAGAGGGCTATCGTTTATAATGTCTGAAGTGCAGCATCCGTAGAAAACAATCTGGGATCTCGTGATGGAAATGCACAAGAGCCCAGCAGGAACAGAGGTGCCTGTTGTTTGTTGTGTTCAGGGGGCAGGCTGAGAACGCCCAGGCAGTGGTACAGTCCCTGGGAGGCTGTGCAGCCACAAGCACCTCAGTTGCAGAAGCCCGTGTCTCCTGGAAGGAAGTTGTGTCACAGCGTGTTGGTCATTGCCGCTTCCTTTTAAAGTACGAACTGCGTGCACTGAAGCTCACAGAGCATTTTAACTGCGC